>NC_142110.1:59653636-59970511 GCF_056152115.1 Neolamprologus brichardi
AGGTCACAACCATTAAAAAAAAAAAATAGTAATTTGAGGTTTTTTGTTGCTTTTACAAAGGCTGTTAGGTTGTTATAGATTATTAACTTTCAATGGGTCTGATAGTGTTTTCTCCAAATATACCCAAGAGGTGCCCTTTTGTCTTTCTCTTTTACAGAATCGAGCCGCTCGTATCCGAGTAGGGAAAGGAGACAAACCTGTGACCTATGAGCAAGCGCATCATCCTCACCACATTGGCCACCGCAAAGGATGGCTGTCACAGCACACCAGTGAGCATGACTGAGATTGAGCACATTTGATTTTATGCACACTGTCCTCTCACATATTTGGTCATGAATTAGTTAACTCTGTGATTTTTATGGAAGCAGTCATTGGTGTGGCTAGCTCTCAGACTACATACCAATCATCACTGAGTCCAACCAAACTATGCACTTTAGCTTGAATGCTCCTGTGCCACAGACTTAAAGTGTTGTGCACAGGCCATCCACACAATGACACTGGGAAACATTTCCATGTTTTCAAAGTGTGTCCAACACATTTTCCAAGTCGAAACTCATTTTAGCATTTGATTAAATATTTTTATCTGTTCAAGAGAACCACAGCAATCAAGCACCTTCAAAGAGTAAAGCTGGCAAGACCCAGTGCTTCACCCACTGCTGAGGCTCTCCAGTTAGTCTCTCATCCTGCAGTTGGATACAATGGGGAGATCAGCAGTTCTTGTTCTTCTGTGGAGATTTGCTGGAAGCTTGAACTAGAAATTGCAGCAAGTGGAGAACTGATTAGGCTGCGTAGAAGAACGAGAACCACCATCTCTAACTGTTCTCAAACTATGAGGTTTGGGTCTGTCTGACCATGAGATGAGAGACTCGCTGGAGAGACAGCTGATTTTTGACTTATCAAAACTCTTTTTGACTTGATGGTCTATAAAGAAAACCAATGGATGTAGCCGCTGTGACATCACCTGTTGGTTCTACACTGTGCATTTTAAAGCCTCCCTGTTAGTATTTTGCTTGCAGCCCAGTTGGCTTTTTGGAACCAGAATTTATCGTATTAGTCTGTTAATTACCATACACATGCTAAACAACAGAGCAATAAAATAATAGAATTTCACTCATCAAAACTGCAACACGAACAGGACAGGTCCAGCTCAGATTATTGAAGTGAGGCCGAGCACACAGCTTTTATCTGCTGCACGTCAGGCTGCTGTTCATTTCATTCTGTCGGAAACAATTTATAGAGTCATGATGTTTGTGCTCTCCACGGCCAGACAGCAGCAACTAGTGGTTTCATTTTATAATCTTTTTAGACTTGATCAAACTCTGCTCTGTCTTTTGATACTTTTCAGTGTCTGTATATGGTGTTTGCAGTTTATTACAGAAAATGCACAATTTAGGCAAAATTAAGACCTAAAGATAAATATTAAACTTTTCAACTATATCTCTAAACATAATATTAAACATGGTAAATAAACTTAAAATAAGATTTATATTGTTTAATGTGACTGTGAGCCTTATTAATAAATATTTTGCTGAAGAGGCAGTGATCTTTTCGTTTGCACATCTTTGTCCATCAGCCGCAGCTAATGTGTAATTCAGTCCAAATTCCTCTTAATCTTTCATGACAGCTCCAGTTTCTTTTCTCTCTTGCTGATAGGTAACCTCAAAGGAGAAGATGGGGCAGCTGAACGCACTGTAGAAGATGTCTTCATTCGGAGGTTCATGTTTGGGACGTTCCACGGGTGCCTGGCCAATGAGATTGTCATCAAAAGGCGTGGCAATTTGCTGAATGTGTGCGCAGTGATGCTACAGAAGTTACCACCACAGAAGTTTTACTTCCTGATTGGCTATACAGAGTCACTGCTGTCACACTTTTACAAATGCCCTGTCAAGTTAGAGATTCAGACCCTGCAGGATAAGATTGTGTACAAGTACCTCTGATTAAACTGTCCGTAATCTTTTTCTCTGTAGATAGTAGATGTGCTAACAGTTTCTACCTTTTTGATTTTTGAAAAATGAATGAGCAGATTTCAAATATTTGTTTTATTTATGTCCTCAAAAGGGTTTTAAGTTAGGAGAGAGGAGATCACTGTTGTTATAAAATTAGCTGGTGAAACCTGTTGCATTTTCTACAAAATGCTCATCAATTTTTGTTCCTGAAGTTAAATAAATGACCAAAACTTTGAATTCTAAGAGATACTTTATAGTGCTGGTTTGCAAAGGAAATTGACATAACTGCACATATTTATTGAGTATTTAAAATGTGAAAACACATCAAACACTGTGTCATCAGCAGATTTACAGACAGGTGACAAAAGAAATACTTGAACCTCTAATCCAGAGCTCTGGGATGCTGTGTGGCAATGTTGTTGTCGTGATTTGGATTCACCTCTCCTTTTAAAGGAGAGTGTCGATCTGATCACCTTTATCCTATGAAGAAACATTTCTACCATGAGTGGGTTGTTTTTCAGCAATGGAAACGCCACCATCCATCCATATCTTTTTAAAGAATGATGTTGCATTTTTTGCTTTCTTTTCAAGATCATTTGGTCGTTCGTTACATGATCGTTAGATGAGGTGTGGAGTAGGAGTGACAGAGGGGTTCATAGTCGGGGTGAGATTACAGAGATATCAGGGATGGCTCTGAGTCCCTTCATGTTTGCAATGCTGAATGACAGGTTGACAGATGAGGTCAGGCCGAGCCTCTATGGAATGTGATGTTTGCAGACGACAAAGCGATCTGACCTTTTTTAAAAAAATCTTTTTTGATGATTAAATTATTTTAATTTGCACACAGAAACAAAATTATTTCACAAAAAACAGAAAAAATAGGTCAGAGCTCTAGTTTTTTCTCATCTGACCAAAGGATGTGCTTCCAGTATGTATAATATTTCTCAGTTTGTATTTGGCATACTTCCATCTGGCTTCAAGATGCCTCCTCTGTGGTGAAGTTTTTCTTGGTCTGCAGCTTCATAGTCCAGTCCTCTGCAGGGTTCTAGTGGTTGGTCTTGTTTTAGACTACAGTCTTTAGAAACATGTCTCATTAGTTTTCAATCCAGAGTCTTTAATTAATTCCTCTTCTATTATGACCTCCAAAGCCACATGCTAACACAACACTACCTGAACTTAAATCTCAAAGGTTGATTATCTTGCTAATGGTGTTCTATCTTCACTGTGTGAAAGAAGGCAACACATCAGAGATGCTTGACTGACTTGTATAACTCACAAATGTGCATTTAAGGTGTAATGTTAAAGTCTTTTTAAAAAGTCCTCTGCAAAACTAGGACATCTTACTGAAACTAACATAAGTAAAGGGAGAATAGCCCCAGGTTTATTTTCAGTTCTGTAGCCAGGCTAAGAAAAGAATCAGCGCTCAGTTATGCCAAATGTCAACCTTGGTGTAAGCACAGGTAACTCTACCTGACACACCTCTGACGAGCTGATCAAAACACTTTGTCAGGTTTTAGGAATTACCTGATAAACCTGGAGGGGAATTTCAGCTGGCCACCTAGGCCAGCTATAAAATGTACACTTTTTTCCCCAAGGAAATTGACTTGAACCTACCATAACATCACATTAAGAAGGAAACCTACAAAAAAGTGCATTTAAATGTTTCATTTAATTTAATCAGTTTCATCACAGTACAGATTTGTTCACATTTTAAAGGCACATGCACCTCATCAGTGCGAACATAAGGCTAACAGGATTAAAGTGTTCATCTTAAACATCACTGTGCAAAAGTTCCCTTAATAGATTCCTTGCAATAAGAAAACATGAAAAATATCAGCATGTGTTCCTGCTACCAATTAAAAAAAGGCTCTTGGTAATAAAGAGTTCAGTTTTTTAAAAGCCGAGTTCCTTCTTCACATCTGAGGCACAATACTGAAAATAAACTGTTATACTGGATTACAGGACATGGTGAACATTTCAGACTTTGTTGTCTTTCATTGAAAGGGTTGCAGAGATAGTTATGAGAGTACAAAGATCTTTTATGGAAACTAAGCTTTTGCCACAAAAAAAAGCAAAATGAACAAAAACAAAAAAGAATATTGACACAATACATCTCCACATTATACAGTTAGAAACAGCTTTTGGTTTGGTCAGATTAGCATAACCATGTGTAAACCTACTTACACGCAGTTGCTTAAATTATCTGTGCTGGCTAACTAATAATTGGTGGTATGTTTATACTGAATGAAAAAAAAAAAAGTTAAGTCATATTAATCCCTTCATCCAACTCATGGAAAGCATTTAAATGAAACCCCAGAATGTTAAACCAACTCTTCAAAAACGATGATGATGATGAGTCACAGTTTCAGTGTAGCAGTAAACCTTTCTCTGAACTGCTCACAATCAAAGTCAGAAGAAGAATCAAACATTTTGTGTTTCTGAGAATGGTGAAATGTTCAGAAGACACTGACTATGCCTGAAAATTGCAGTTTATACACAAACACATGACAGCATGGGGAAAGAAGGTTATCTTAGAGGTGCTTTACGCAAGTATTTTATGTGGGAATTTCAGACACTGCTAAGCAGCTAACTCTTTCCCATCTAACGTTTTTCTAATTGAAGACTGGCCACTGAGTCTCTCCAAAACCTGGACTTAGTCCTTGCAATCTGCAGTCTTGGTGAGCCTGGCATAGCAGTAGATAAGCCAGTTCTCCACCAGCTGCCAATTTTGGTAAGGATGTTCCTCCAACTTCCAGCAGATCACCAAGAGTGAAGAATAAGGTCTACCATTTCACTGCAGAGACTTGATGGAGAGGTAGAGGAATGCCATAACACTGAGCTTACATGTGGCGCCTTTGAAAAACAAAAGTAAACTTACAAGAGAAGATAAATGAGTGTGGCTCAGAAAGACGGCAGAAATTTTGACTCGTAAAAGGAAAAGTACACTGATAATACACCAACTGTGAACCCTTTTCCTGTATTGATGTTTAATCCAACATTTTGACCGATATCTGATAACGACTGGGTAAGGTTTATTTTGTTGTCTTTTTTCTTGCTTTTTATGTTGGACATCATATAAAAAAAATTGACAAGTCTTTTAGATTTTTAAATGTTTGAACATTTAGTGCAAATGCGTGCACACGCTGATAACAATCAACAAGGTCGATACTGGCTGATATCAGTGTTTACTAGATATGTCAATCCATCTCTATTTACTGGTATATAGTACAAAATGTTGATTGCGTTATCATTGCACGCAGGCAAGCTGTCTTCCCCAATATACAGGCTAAACTAACCAAACTTCTAGTGGTGGCTTCATATATATATATATATATATATAAACAAGTTGCATAATTTGTGTCCCTGTTGTCAAAAGAGCAAATTTCCAAACGAAAGTAATGACTCTGGACCCCTGAAACTGACACAGTTAAGTGGAATACAGCCACCAGTCACTTTATTTGTCAACCATGTTTTTTTTTCCTGTCAGAATCTCATCTCATATATGTAAAAATTTGGACAAACTGATCCCACCCTCCTTTCAGACTTTGGTGTGGTCATCATTTGGCAGCTTCTTTGGCGGTCTTATTTTTGCTTGTAATCCCGGCAGCTGTCACTCACGCAGGACTGGAGCTTTATGAGCCGCTGGTTCATGATCTGCAGGATGGAGGGATCCACCTTCTTCACGATGTTCTCCAGCTGATGCGGGTCCGACGTCAGGTTATAGACTTCTACAAACGACTTGGGGGGTAAAAAAAACAAAACAAAACACTGAGAAGCTTCACATCTACTTTCACTAAAATGTGTCCAAAAAACAAAACCCCCACACAAAAAAGTCCCGGGTGTACCTCACTGTCTGCAAATTCACAGTACTGCATGTTCATTTTGCTGTCCAGACTTCTGACACAGGCGTACGTGTTGTTGTAGGCGTCTTCACAAACACAGTCTGGGAAACATTGCTAAAGACAGTGAAAAATGTTACAGTGAAGGTTTCTTGGGAACAGAGCAACAAACTTTCAGAATCAGCAGGAGCAATATGTTTTGTGGCAACATGAACCCTATTTTTAGGCTTTAGTCCACAGTTGTTTCCATTTAGGAAAATTGCCATCTATTCTGACTTTGCTATTAAAAGGCACTTATTGGAAATTTCCTTACAAATTTGCACCATTAACTCAAGCCATTAATAGAATCTGAACAATTAACTGATTTCAGTTACTGTGTACTGACATCATGAAGCTCAATAGAGCCAGGCTATAGTTTAGCTTCTATTATAAGTCAAGTAGTGAGTAGCATCCAGTCTTCCCTCAGGCTGAGAAAATACTTCTACTGTATTCAGCTTCATTTTCTTGGATCATAATACTTTGACGCTGAAGAGAAAAAAGGAATTATTTTAACTAACTTTTTTAGGTTTTTTTCCCCTTTTTCAATCAGAGATTATAATATTACTGGAAACTGGAAGCATGTTACTTTCAGTGGTGACCAGAATAGGAAGCCTGCTTTTGTAGGTACTCACAGATACTCCTGGACCTAATTTAGGGCAAGTAGGGTCTGATGTTGGCTGTCCTTCTCCAGTGTACTCAACAAGGAAGTATGGTCGTGCAGTGCCATTACGCAATGAAGGAGCCTAAGATAAAATTTGGGTTAAGATTTAGCATGTGGGAAAAATAAGTGAGAGTCAATGTAAAGAAGCAGCTGACCATCTGAGCGAGGAAAGACTGCCCGTCCATATTCACAGATGACAGGTTGACTCCAGCTATGTCCAGTATGGTGGGAGCCAGGTCTATATTCAGTACTGGAGCCTGGAAGAAAAAAAACATCATGAGGGTGAAAAAAAGGTAAAAAACAAAAAAACAAAAAACAGTTCCAGAGACATTAATATGCTTTTAAGCAGCTGGAGTGTGTGTTTTAGTGGAGTATTTTTCTGACCTGCAGCACCTGCTTGGCTTTTATGCCAGGACCGCGGACCATTAGCGGAATCCTGATGTCAAATTCATAGAGCTGCCTCTTATCAATGGGCAGCGAGAACTGACCTGGAACAGCAAGTACAGCTGATTACACCTAGATCTAATCAATCACTAGGCATCAATTCAAGGCATTTAGGCATATAGGAATGGTCAAGATGACTCGCTGAAGTTCAAACTTAGCATCAGAATGAGGATGATGAGGTGATTTCTGTGACTTTGAACGTGGCATGGTTGTTGGTGACAGATGGACTGGTCTGAGTATTTGAGATACTGCTGATCTACACGAAGCGCAATCATCTCAAAGTGGTTTATAGACAATGGGTTCAGTGTATTCAGATGCCCTCCATTCACCACATAATTGAGTGCCTTTGGGATGTGGTGGAATTGAGGATTTGCATTGTGGATGAAAATCTGCAGCAATTGTATGATACAATCGTGTCAGTACGGAGCAAACTGCGAGCAATGTTTCCAGCATCTCGTTGAATCTACGCCATAAATAATTAGGGCAGTACTGCAGTTAAAAGGGGTTTCAATGCAAAGAAAGGTGTACACAGTAAACTGGCAGGTGACTGTTCAAATACCTATAAGCTCTCAGGTCAGACTGGGGAACACAAATGTAACCTGTAACAAACAATTTACCCGCTATTGCTTTTAAAACAACGTCAGATGGTTTAAAATAATTATTTCATTCAGTTGGGTGATTATTTGTTGCAGTCATTACTGTTTATTTACAGGTTTTTGTAGTTTTTGCACATTTTTATGACTGAACTAATCCCATACAGACAGGTCAGTCATTGGTCAATATCGGTTTATTATATTTATCATTCATATAAGATAAAACAATCTGAAGATTTTTTCTTTTTTAAACATAAAAGATACTTGGAATATAAAAATGTTGTAATTACATATGTTCAGCAGAGTGCCTCAGATTCAGATTTTTTTTTTTTTTTTTTTTTTTTTTTACAAATCTCTCAGCATTATTAGAAGCGCATGTACATGACAATGGTCTGGAGTCAGATGGTGTCTTTACAGTAAGTGATTTATTTTTCCTGTACTAGCTTCTCTTTATTGGCTCCCTGTTATATCCAGACTCAATTTTAAAACCCTTCTCCTCACATACAAGATGTTGAATAATCAGGGCCCATCTTAAAGACCTTATAGTACCATATCACCTCAATAGAGCACTTCACTCTCAGACTGCTGGTTTTTGTGGTTCCTATCATTTTTTAAAAGTAGAATGGAGACAGAGCCCTCAGTTTTCGTGCCTCTCTCCAGTGGAATCAGCTCCCACCTTGGATTTAGGAAACACACACCCTCTTTAAGAGGGAGAGGGACTTTTGATAAAGCATTTCATTAGGGATGGATCAGTTGACCCTGAATTATCCCTCATTTCTTCTTAACTCACTATATTTTAATACATCACTCTGCATTTAGTCATCAATTACTATTAATCTCTGGTTTACTTCCACAGTGTGTCTTTTTCCCCTGTCTCGCTCCCCTTACCCCCAACTGGTTGTGGTAGATGGATGCCCCTCCCTAAGCCTGGTTCTGCCTGAGGTTTTTTCCCCGAGTTCTTCCTTTGCCAACATTGCCAACAGGGTGTTGTTCTTTTGTTCTGGTTTTCTCTGTATTATTGTAGGACCTTTACCCAGCAATCACTTTGAAGTGACTGCTGTTGTAATTTGGCGCTATATCAATAGACTGAATTGAAATAAATTGAATTATTTTCTATTACCCATGGTATTTCTTGAAGAAAACAAACCATAAAAAGGGCCTAAAAGTAACTTAAAATATTTTGGTGACTTGCATTTATGCAATGTAGCCAGGGGGCTAAAAATTTAAAATTAAACTGTCTTCTGTAACCCAGCAGTATAAATCCAACTCAAGATGACACAGACAGAAGGTACAGAGCATGAACTAATCTAAGATTAAATGGAGGAGTTTATCAAAAACAGACCTGTGTGGTAGCCGTTATCTGAAGTGTAGAAGATGTAGGTGTTGTTTAGCTCCTTTATACTGTCAAGTTTCTTCACTAGCTTCTCCACCATGTCATCCACAGATAACAGGGTCTGCCACCTGCCAGAGACATCAGAATTTTTTGGATGTACATGCTAGGTGGAGAAATATTTGGATGTTGATATGATTTTCATCATTTTGGATCTATACACAAACAAAATGGATTTGAAAGAAATCAATAAAGATGCAGTTAAAGTGCAGACATAGGCTTTAATATGTCAGGCTGAACACAAATACTGATTTTACCACTGAGTTATCTGAACTGCAGATTACTCCTTTGATTCAGGGATTTTGTTTTCTAAATTGTTTACACTGGTTTAATGTCTGCAGTTGTTTGCAAGTGTGGAATTTTGCTTTCCCGAACCCATTGGAACAAATTTTATTCATAACTTTTATTAGTCATTTGCCATTTTTCTTCAAGCAATTAAAATTAATTGTTTATTTGTTATGTAAGCTCTGGTGTTGACCTCAACAACCCCAATGAAGACAAATAGGGAGGATGATCACAGGATCCTTTCCATATTTTAAAAAATACAATACCATAAAATTCAAAAGCATCATGCAGAAAACTCTGTAGTTGAATAAATAATTGATTAAAAAAAGGAACTTTCTGCTGCGTCTTCTGATTTACAGAGTGATTTCCAGAATTCTAACAGCTAAAATGTATTAATGCTTTATCCCTGCTGGCTCATGAGGTTAAAACTACAATTCGATTCAATTCTGTGTCAAATTACAACAACGCTTGCCTCAAGGTGCTTTATATTGTAAGGTACAGACTCTACAATAATGCAGAGGAAACAGAGAGAAAACCCTAACAATCAGATGATCCTCTATGAACAAGCACTTTGGCAACAGTGGAAAGGAAAAACTCCCTTTTAACAGGAAGAAACCTCTGGCAGAACCAGGCTGGGGTGAGGGGAGGAGGAAGACAGAAGAAAATAAACAAAAACAAAACTAGTTTTACCATTTTTTTTTTTACGTTTTCTTGTTTGACAGTGGAAAAAGAGACGTACGCTTAACAATTGTACCTTTTCCTGTATGCATTATCCAGGAAGGTGATTGAGCTGTTTGGCATCGGATTAGGAGGTTGGCGCAGCAGCCAGTGTTTATCCTAAAACATTCACAAAAATAAAAGATTCATTAGAAACAAAATTAAAAACCAGACACATAGCATAACATTCTTGAAAAGGCATACCTTCCCTGGCTTGTTAAAGCTGCCATCTCGAGGGGCCTGGACATCCTTGAACTCTTTCTGGTACTGAGGCGCTGCAGTCCAGGGGGAGTGACAAGCTGGAGGGGACAGCATCAGGAAGAACGGATGTTGAGGGCTCCTGTCATCCAGGAAGTGAAGAGACCGGTTCAGCTGGATTGACAAACAGGCACAGACCTATTACATGACTGCTGCAAAACTTACATTTCTTTAAAAGCTTAGCTTAGGCAAAAACAAGCAGACTTGTAAAGAAATGAACACCAACTGTATAAATGTATGATGTAAGCTACAAAAGTGGCATCTGAAAGTCATTATCACCCAGGGATGTAAAAATACAGTTGGTCAAAAGCCACAGTGGACCATTCTAGGCTGTTACTCTCTTTTTCCCAATTTGAAATGTAATTTTGATTTTAGTTTTTGCCATCTAAGTTTAAGATTTATAGATCAGTTAGTATGAGAGCCCATATATATACACATAAACTACTGCTTTCTTTGGCCAGTGGGACAGCAGCTGCACAACAGAACCAGCTTCGAGTCAAAATGAAAGTGAAATATTAACCAGCAAGGGTTTGCAAAAATTCAAATGACTCTAAGGGTGCAAATGGCTTATTTCGTTAACCATATAAAATATGGACAAACTGTAAAATTCAAGGATAACAGTCAATTTCAATGACATCTTTTCCTGTTAATTAGGTTTCATTTACGTTTCCCCTTTTGTGCCATAAAAGAAAACTGTTTTCAAGACTTCCAGCTCTTTATCTCATCATCTTTAAACAGTTAGAAGCACAAAACTAATGTGACACATCAACAAAAGCTGAATGTCAAATATCACTCACATGTCAGCTTACTAGTCAGTGGGGCAGTGGTGGTTAGCAAGGCTAAAAAAATGCTCCCTCCCTGTTTTACAGAATAGAATTTTATAAAGAAAAAAAGACACCAAGCCTATCTATGTGGGAGTATTTTTATAATATGAGCTATTTATGTTCGGTAACAGACATGAAGCTTGATTGGAAAACAGAAGTTCTCATGCTGAATCTCATCTTTTCCCTGTTGTGTGGATGAATGTGTCAGCAAATCACTGACATTTCGAACCTGCCTTGATGGCTTACAGACATTAAAACTAGGACTACTATCATCTTTCTTTATGAAATGAAGCCAAACCTTGTACCAATTCTTTCTCTCCACCGTTATTCTTTGTTGCAAGTAATCATGACAACAGCACATGTGACAAAGATCATTCAGCTCTCATAAACTAAATTTTAGTAAGATAAATTCTTTGAGTCACCTGATAAGCAGCAAGTGCGTGAAATTTAAACCTTAAATATAAACACAAAGAAACCAAACATTTTTACCAAAACTTGAATGTAATGTAATGCGTCCCACAGAAACTAAATAGCCCTTTCTAATATTAACTTCTTTCTTGCATCCCTTTTATCGCCAGCTACTGCATTAGCTGATGATTAACCTGTCACAATGCTGACTGGCAGAAAAACATCACATTTTATGTTTCTATGCCAGCAGCTGACTGACTGCAGAGGTGAACAACCTTCTTCCCATACCCTCTTTTGTAAATTCACCCTCAAATGTCCCAAAACATACAATATTTCCCACATACTGTTACTGCCACATTCCCACAGTGTGGCAGTAATAAATAGAAAGCATATCCATGTGCGTGCACAAGCATGTGTGTTCACCATAAAAAAAATAATTAAAAAAAACAGAACAAAAAACAACCAGCCACCAATGACTTCAACAAACTGCACAGAGGCATACCTGCTCATTTTTGCAAAGTATCAGCAATAAAATATTAGAATTTCAGCCACCAAAACGTCTTGGATAGTCTGTACCAGACAACAGTTCATATTATTTTCAGATAATTTAATTAAAAATGAGGTCTAGTTTAGTGACATGAATCAGTATATGTGTAGCTGAGCAGATGGCTGGCAGCTATAGCCAACAAGTTGTTAAAGCAACCATGGCCCTACTGCCAATACTTAGAAGTTCCACAAAAATTCACCCCCATACAATTGTTGTAAAGTAGGGAGCTATCCACACTTCCTTAAACTATTCCATATGTACATTATGACACTAATTAAAATGTAATCAGCTTCATGTTCAGCATGGCAAAGCCAGCTGAAGTATGAGGTAACAGATCTCAGTCTGCTCCATGTCCTCCAGCTCAAAGATAATCTCTGGACAAAACAAGGTCTCCAACAAGAGTGCAGTAGGGATGGAAACTTAGTGGGGAAGAAGCTCATTGTTGCAAGATTTCTGACCAATGACAAGAAACTCAAGACATCTGAATGATATCAAGTAATATCACACATGATGTCAATGACAGCACCTAGCTGGAAAGCACTGAATGCTCAAAATAAGAGTCAGGTAAATCAACCACCAAAGATAAATCAACCACATAATGAACTCCCTCCACTTCAAATCTGAGGGTCTGATTACTACTCACTATGAGGTCTGTGAGGTAGTCGTCCTCGTAACTGTCACCATGCTTTTCTTCTTTCCCATTGACTGACAGAGTGTAGTTGTAGTACTGAGAGTTTCCCACCTGTAAATGCAGCAAAAGGTGTCATGACAGAAGTACTTAGGAGAAATTGTGCATGTACATGTTACTTGTGACTCACCAGTGCATGCCACTGGTCCCAGCCAGGTGGAATATGGCCAACACTTCCTGCTGCTTTGCTACCATACTGAAAGTAGAAGGTACAGTTAGCTCAGTCAGCTTCAAGAGAAATGATGTAACAAGCATCTTCAGGGCTTCATACAGACAGTCCTGCAGAATACTGTTTTGTAATGAGTCAGTCATCACTGCTGAGTCGCCTTGTGGGACTTGTGTATCTCCATTAGCTGTATCTGCTGACTGTGATATGTCACAGTCTCTGCCAAATACGTGAGTGAATAAAATGAAAACACAACACAAACACTGTTGGGCTCCCGACAATATTTCAACATTTAGAACAGGAAAAATCAGCCGTAAGCACGGTGTATTCATTGTACTGCCTGTGTGTTTTGAAGTTTGGAAACATTTGGACGTGTATAATGCTTATAAAAGTATATACATGTACAAACCTGGTTAAGATACTTCCCAGAAAAGAATGTCTGGTATTTCAGTTTGTTGAGGTAGGTGGGGAAGGCCTCTGCCTCGGGGCCTTTCTGCCACTGAAGGCTGGAGCAGTTCCCATTGAGGGAGTTGTTTCTCACCTCGTGATTGTGAGGGTATCGACCTGTCAAAATACTGCTCCTGCTGGGGCAGCACAGTGGCGTGACTGTGAACTTCGCAGGAGGAGGAAGTGAGAACAGGGGGAAAGGGGGGGGGGGGGGGAGAGAGAGAGAGAAGCGTGACAGCAGAAAGGAGGATATGCGACTCATTTATTGTGTAATCACTGGTGCAAACAGTGATTCAAGAACATTTGAGTTTTGCTTTCATACACACATCGTGTGCCATATCTTTGATTATTGTCTTGCAATGTATGTGGTTTTGCAGATTTGATGTATCTGATTCATTATTATCATAATATCTTCGTTACCATGGGCAACATATCAGAATATTATATATTGTATTTGTCTGTGATTCCCACCAATTGCTCTGACACTTCAAGAAAATAATTTTTCTTTGTTAGTCAAACTGCTCACATCTGAAAAATGACAGGATTCCCCAAGTAGACACTTGTAAAAGGAAGTCATAATAAGTACGTTTGGGAACCAGTGGTTCAATTTTTACCAACATTTTTCATGTTTTCATGTCACCAACATGTTTCATAAACTTGTAATGTGATCTATTGTGTGACACTTCAATCTACAAGTAATTACAACTGTCGTAAAATATAATGTAATAAAATAAATGTCTCCCTGTGAAATGTAGTCTAGTAAAAGTATATGTACTGCATAAGATACTCACAGAATTCACAAATGTTGCTCCTTCGTCTCCTATATAGGCTTTTGCCTTCTTCATTGGTGTCTGTACAATAGAAACAGACAAAGTGACTCACACCATAATGACAGTACTGGAGAAGTAATAGATGCTACAAGCACAAACTCAAAACATTATGACAGTATTAGCTATTGTCGAAACATCTACTAGAAAGGCGCATAAAGTAATCTCTTTTAGCTAAACACTTGATCAGCTGACCATTTTTCTGTGAATGGATCTTTGTGGATTATTCAAATATCTGGCAGTTCCAAACATCTGGTAAAGAATCTCACAGGACCTAATAAGAACAGGTACCAGCTTTTGAAAATACATTAAGTGCATTCCAGAGTTCTCCTTTTTAAAAAATAAAAAAATAAAAAATGCTTTCAATTCTGAGCAAAATATTGCAAACATAAGTGTGCTTATACTGGAGGTACCTTTAAGGTTGCACGTCACTTATAAGCAAAAATACACACAGGAACAGATGTAGGACTTGAAACAGGAATAGAGTTAACTGAGCAATTGTTTCAGAACGCATCTGCTTTCCAAGCATGTTAGAAGCTGAACTTAACATTTAGGTTAAAAACACTTGTTGTAACTTCCAGAGTTTCAAATAGCTTCATTCCAAAACCAAGTAAAGGTCCTAACAAAATTTCATTAAAAATGCTATTATTTCATGTAGAAAACATCCGCATGTTGTGTAGAATAGATATCAACTGAAGGTCCTAGGCCCTCGGGCCTGGCTGTAGTTTCGTGTAATACAAACCTGTACCACAAGATACTGTAGCCATAATTTAACGCTGCAACTCATAAAAACACGTTGTTTTTTCCAATGACGCCTGACAAAAGAAAAAAAAAATGTATGAAGAGCGTGGGTGGCACACTCGTGCACTATCGCCTCACACCAGCCCAGCAAACACCTTTGATGAAACTTTTAGTTAACACATATGTACAAACTAATTACAAAAATGACCTTTAAGTTCAGTCTCAGATCAATACTGTGACCGCACACTTGTATCTCATATTTTGACTCTACTGACTGTCCAGCTTTAATAAATTCGCATAAATTGCATTTTCTAATTGTTAGTTTTATTTGCTCAATTTTATCATTTTTTATATATCCAGCCTGTCTTTCTCTAAAGTCATAGATTTTCCACAATTCTTGTAATTCTTTCATCATCTAAGACAGTTCAGCTATTCAACTAACTGATTAACAGGTTCAAAGCACTGAGGAGGTTAAATCTGAGAGCTAGTCCGCAAAACAGAAAGAAAATAGAGCGTGTGTTTGTCTAAACTCAGTATCAGGTGACCATAAACAGGACGTTTCAAACAGTATGAGCACTGCATGACCTCACTACAGAAACTGTCAAGTCTCTGAGGAACCGACACGAATGACAGGTTGTATATTTCTAGAGTGAATTCACTCACCATCCCACCTATCTGAACATCCTGGTCGTCGACAAGCACGAGGATAATGTTGCTCGGTTTGTCGCTTTCTGCACACCTGACGCCGCAGGTGAGCAGCGCAGACAGCAGCGTGACCAGGGACAAGGCAGCGGAGTGTCCGCCTCCTCTCTGTGGGCTTCTGGTCGCACCAGCTCTGATCCTCAGGTCTGCCATTGAGACACCACAGCGCCGGGCCTGGTGCTGCACGAAGCCACCGCTGCCGTTCAGCAGCTTTGCTTTCCTGTACAGGAGAGGCTTGCTGTAAAATGAGCGCGATCCGGCTGGACCGGACACACTGGTAGTTTTAAAGTTTGAGGAAGTGGATTAAGAGTCTGCGATCATATGATCACACTAAGTGGGAGGAGAGAGGACTGAGAACACCGTGTACAGCACGGCTTCAGAGTGCTTTTATTACTTTAGTTTGCATTTATTTAAGTTTAATAGTGACATTAAGTCACCAAGCATAACAAAACCAATCTTGAAATATTACAAGATAAAATATCCTTTACTAATCCCGCATCTTGAAAATATTTTGACGCTAACATGTTTGCACCGTTAAGCTATTTAAGTATTAAGGATTTCCATTCAAAGATCTAAATTATTTTTTATTATCTTTGCCATGACAGGGACGCCAGCTCCCTTAAACAAAACAGCAGAGTGATCCATGTTCAGCAGACATAACAACAGGATGAGGATCCAGGTGTGCAACTGGCCTCCCTCCTGAACTTTTTTAGGTGGATTATGAAACTAAAACATACAACAAAGACAGTCCAGGAATATTCAAATTCGAAATTGAATAAAATGAGTGCTATGCTTTCAGAACTAACAGCTAACAGTTGTAACAAACCTAAACCTAAACACTGGTATTCGTATCTATGTGCAAAATCACGATATGTCACATTAAAATCCCTTAAAATGGTGACATGATCAAATAAACTCATATAGTAATCCAATCTACGTTCCTCTGTTGTTGTTTTTTTTTACTTATGAAAAGAGATCTACTGATTGCTCTATGTATCTAATCAATCAAATCTTTGCGCTTCCTTTTGCTGTAGCCTGAGCTACAACTGATAAATGAAATGATTCAGCAGCTAATTGTAGTTTTTATTTCTTTTGGTTGGTTTTACTTTTTGTTTTCACACTGGATTGAGCAAATACAACAATATTATCACAAAATAAAAAATATCAGTAGATATAGTTTAATCCAAATAAAACACAATTCTGAAGTTTGCAGAAGGTACTAGAGGGAAGGGAGAAAATAATATTGATAAATTGATGCATATTTTTCATTTTCGAGACTTAGGTCACTCTATCTCACATAATCAAATAAGACTTTTAGAGCATTTTCAGTTAAACCTTCTCTAATTTCATATGAACTATATAAATGTACTTTATTTTGAAGTATTGTGAAATTTAAATGAACTGTGAAAATTCATTTAATAGAGAAATTCAACCCACTATTTTGTTACTGCAATTTTTTTTATTAGTGTGTGCTCAATTATGGGACAGGACTGCTTGATTTATTTATTTTCATATTCTGACTAGCCAGTACTGATGTATATGTCCAAAATTACAGATTCAGATTCATTCTGATGGTAATAAAGACCAGTGAAATTTTGAGACTTTTATTTTCAGACTTTTACCCTAGATTTCTTAGGACTGTGCAGGCACAACAAAACAGATTAGTTTATTTAGCAGTCATTAAAATGGATTCAGAAGTTGCAAATTGTTGAAGACTCACTTCATAAATCATGTCAAACTGATGTCTCCTATATAAACAGTCTTTATACGTTAAAAGCGCCGGTAAGTATCAACAATGCTGTACCTGCACTTATCGCACACCACTAAGGTTTATGGATGTAGTAAAGGAGGATATGGAGAGAGCTGGTGTAATAGAAGAATATAGAACAGATAGGGTGAGATGGATACATACTGCGTAACCAAGTAATAAAAAATAAATAAATAATAATAATAATGATGGACGTGGAGGTCTTATAAATAAAATAAAACCTTCCGATCGTTTCCAGTCGGAATTATTTTGGTAGTGCACAGGAGGAGTGACGAGACACCGGTGCAGCAGCTACACAGCTGCATCCGGTCGCAGTCGTTCACGTTTGTTACTGAAATTGGGGTTCTTTCCCCACAAACCTACCTCACAGCTTAAACCTCACCCAGTGAGTCAGGTTCATTTATGTAGGTTACAGTGTCGTATGTTTAGAAGTGGTAATTTTATCAAAAATAGTTAAAGAAAAAGACAAGCTAGGAAAACAAACGTCATGAACGTGTGACTAAAGTGAACCGGACCTGGTGTCAAACTACCCAGTGAGTTCTATTAAATAGTTTTGTTGTGTACCATGGTGCCACTAAAACGAAGAAAAACTCTCCCCTCGGATGCTGGGAATACTGTGAGTGACAGCAGTGGACATAAGGTACCAAACAAGTTCTCTCAAGTTGTTTTGTTCTTGTTGGAAAGAAAAATGGGAGCCAGCCGAAAAATTTTCCTCTCTCAACTCGGACGAAATAAAGGCTTTCAGGTGGAGGACGTGTTCAGGTGAGAAGTGTCACAAATCCACTGATACAAATGTCACGGGAAAGCAAGTATAACTTGGAAAATGTAGGTTTTGCGGAAGCCTAAAATGAAATGTATTAAGGTAAATATCTGTCTTCAAACCCTCCTTCACAGTATCCAAAGTGCATGAGTCATTTTACTTTTAATCTGCTGTTTCTCCACAGTGAAAGTGTCACACATGTTATTTCTGAGAATAACTGTGGAACTGAGGTCAGGACGTGGCTAAAGTCTCAGGGAAGGGGTCAAAGCCTTAGAGTTCACCTCCTGGACGTCAGCTGGTACACAGAGAGCATGCGTGCAGGTCATCCTGTGGAGATAACACATAGACATAAACTACAGGTAGATTTTCATTTTACACATCCATGATATCAAAACCGAAAATCTGAGGCTTTGTTTTGTAGTAATAAGCGTTTTCACTGAATGTAAATATGTACTAAATAAATACAAGCAGTTTATAGTAATAGTAACCTATAGAGCAACTCTCTGATGATAAAGTGACAAATCACATATCATGCGTAAAATGCTTTTACTTGCCATTAGGGAGTAATTGCACAGTGACACCATCAGTCTTTATACAGCTTTATTTGTCTATTGACACTAAATTGCCAAAAATGACTTTTTGTTTCATTGATCTGTGATCATTAACTGTGAGGTCTATTAAGTTTTTCATCATTAGCTGAGTGAACTCATAGAAGATGGTAAATTATAAATAGAATTTAGAAAGGCTCACATCTATTTTTTAAAAGGTCCCACTATTTTACATTGTATGTCAGGACAAAAAGCAGTGAGATGGTAAAATTACTTTCAGTGAAGGCCTTGCATAGTTCACATTAGACTGCTAAACAACATACTGCATCAGTTACAGCAGCATGGCTATGAAATGATCTGCCTGCAGTCAAGACCTTTCACCGGTTGAAAACATTTTCACATGAAACGAAACTAAAACCTGAGACTGTTGAGTCGGTAGAATCCTATGTCACACAACAATACGACAACACTCCTCTTACAAAAGTCCATCGGCTGGTCTTTTGCTGGAAGAGGTTAACACAGCCCTGTCCAAAAATTTTTGAGATATGTTGCTGCCATCAAATTGAAAATGAGCAGAAAGTGGTACATCTAGTGACCACTCCTGACTAAGCTACTTTTGATAAACCGCATTCATTAAAAAGGCTTCCATCTGCATTGAAGTTTACTATTACACTTATTTGTTAAAAAATAACTGTAGTGAGTTTCCTGTCTCAGACTGACAGATGTGTTTTTTCTTGTCCTCCACTTATGCCTATCATCTGGCATTCTTTTTTACTCATTCACTAACTCGAGGCAACTACTTTTGTGATTTGGTGCTAAATAAAACTGAATTGAATTGAAAGAAAATTGAATCAACTGTTTCTTGCTTTCTTTCTTTAAAGCATTGTCACTCCTGGGGACTTCCCTGGTTTCCTCCTCAGAAACTGTTGTAAGTTTCCTCAGTCAGAAATTGCAATGCTTTCTGGTTTAGCAGTGCAGAGCACAGGCCTCTTGACTTTGTATGTCTCTGATGCACTCACTCATTTTTGTTTCTTCCACGTATGATGGTAAGAAGAAATTGGGCAAGTGTGCATGTTTGAGAAACTCTGTAGACCTCAGCCAGGGGAGGCTCAGGTCAAGGTGAGAATTTCCAAAGTTGTGAGTGTTCTGGGAGTGCAATGGGAACAATAGCTCGGAACCACAAAGAATTTTTACACTCAGACCACAGTGAATAATGGAGCAAGAAAATGGTCTGTCAGAAAACCCTATACTTGGTTAAATGACCCTCACCAATTTGGTTTGATAATTTGGTTTATTAACCAATGAGTTTTTGGTATAATCCTAAAATGTATTTTTGGTAAGAGTTTGACATTTTAGGCTTGGTTTAAACATGAAGCTGGCTTTTCCTGACATGAAGCCTAGCACATACCACAGATTTCAGGTTCGGCTTTTGCAAAAGTTTAACTTCACCCTGCTGTAATCATTCCAAAGCTAGCTTTAAGTTAACCAACATGTATTTTAAACCAAATAGGCATTGGTTTCAGGTTATACTGAAGACTTTAAGTCCTTGACTTTAGTGTTATGTTTGTCTTCCAGGAGCAGCAGATCAGTGAAGCAGAGGTTGCTTTGTTCTCAGTATCCAGCTATGCCTGTCAGAGACGAACCACTCTGGACAACCATAACAGCAACTTGACTGTAAGCCCTCCAACCCCCACCCCAAGCAAACACAGAAGTCTGATTTTAGGTGCCGTGTTAGCTAACACATATATCAGAACTGCATTTTCTGTCTCAGGATGCCTTGTCGCTTTTAGCTGAAAACGCTGAGCTCAATAATGAGGATGGACGAGGCGTTGCCTTTCGACGAGCTGCTGCCTTGTTGAAGGCGCTCCCCACACAGGTGATAAGCATGTCACAGCTCAGGGGTCTGCCTTGTCTTGGAGAACACTCACTTAGAGTTATAAAAGTAAGTGAAAATTTTTAGCATTCCATGCTCATCCCTAACAAGATGTAGTAATCCAATTAAATTCTCTGGTCTTACAGGATGTTTTGGAGAATGGAGTGTCAAGTGAGGTTGAATCTACCAAGCAGTCAAAGCGGTACAAAGCACTAAAGGTATCTCAGGCATTTTAAAATCTGCTGCAGGTGTGTCCCCTTGTTAAAAAGCAGCTGTTAAAAATCTAAAGGGAATAGGTCCACTTTAGCTATCACTAGGAAATGAAATTATTCTTCTCCTTTCTAACTTAATACTTTTAACTCAAGCTCCTCATGTGTCCCAAGGGCTAGCACATTGTTGTAAAGTTTGAAGATGAAAATTGTTGGTAATATAAACTTTTTACACATTTTTACATTTGGTGTGACCTTGTCCTTGATCCGATTTTCTCCAAAATTAAATCAGGTTGAGCTGTTATTGGTATCTACCATCACACAAAATTTTAAAATGATATCTTGAAAACTGTGGAACCTAGGCTGCTAACAAACAAATGGAGAAACAAACAAACTGAACCGGCTGCTTACTCCCTCCTTTTGGGGGAAGAATGTGTGAAACATTGAGCCAGAAGGATGGTGGGGGGATGCACACAGCCCAGTGTGAGATCAAGTAATGGGAAAGTTGAATAATGCAATAATGTAGGAGAGCTCAAGAAAACAAATATGAAAAAATGGGCCTAGTGGTCATAATTTACAGATATATGACACAATGATTTCTCATAGGTGTCTAAAACCTTACTCGATAGTAGTGATGTTAAAGTTGTTATAGTCAACAACATTGCTTACTAAATAACATTTAGTTAACACTTCTGCTTATTCATTTTATAGGTAAACATCCAAGTTCAAATTAACCAAGACACGGCTAGTTTTTAATTAGGATTTATCAAATGTCTGTGATGCTTTGTAGCATTAGAAAAGGCATTTCAAATTATATTATTAGTTATTGAAGTTATTGAGGGCTTTAATGTCAGAACCCTTACAGTGACAGTTTTGAAAAGCTGTCACTGACTGCATGGGAATGTTTTTTTCAGGTTGGAACATCCCACAATAGTCAAAACTTTAAGGGGTAAGATACAGAGATAAAAAGGCGAAGAAACAATTAAGTGTTGTGTTTGTTTTTAAATAAATGTATTTCAGATTTTGACTGGTATTTTTGGAGTTGGAGCCAAAACTGCTGACCGATGGATTAGAGCGGGAATATACAACCTTGAGCAGTTACGAGATTCAGGACAAACACTTAATCGAGCACAAAAAGCAGGTTTGTTAGCTTTGTTTTTCTTGGCATTCTTGAATGAGGATAATTTTCTTACTATAATGATCATAGCAGGCGTATGTATGCTGTCTCCTCTTTAACTGGTGTCCAAGTTAAAGCATGTCAGGTGAGTTCTTGTGTCTTTGTGTGTCTGTCTCTCTTTTGAATGGGCCTTAAAAAAGTCATCATGTGTAATTCTTTTGACTTTTTTTAAAATTAAACCTTTCAGGCAGTTATTATATGTTTAGTCCAACTTCAGTCTACACATTTTAATTAAACTAAATATAGATAACTTGAGATTGTTGTCTTGAACAGTACTCTCTTTTAGTTTTGGGATTTTTTTTGTTCATCAAACAAATGGTTTGACAAAGATCACCTGAGTAAATATAAAATGCAGTTTTTTAATATAAGGACTTTATTTATTAAGGGAAATACCTATTCAGACTGCTCTGGCTCTATGTGAAAAAATTATTGCCCCCTAAGACTAATAAGTGGCAATGAAACTTTCACGTTGCTGGGGTTAAATTAAAAAAAAATTTAACCTCATTGGAGGGTTTGCAAGCATGAGCGGCCTGTTTTAAGGTCAAGCCAGAATTTCTCAATCTGACTTGAGTCCAGACTTTGACTAGGACACTCCTGTTTTTTTATCCTGCTGCATAACCCAACTGACCTTGAGCTGCAGGGCATGACACTATGTGTGGCTAGACATTCTTCCGAGGGTTGACCGAGTGGTGGAGGCAGCAATATGTTGTTCTGAAAGCTGACAGTCCAGTCTTTTTATTCTTTCTTTCACATCCGTGATCTAATGTGTCATAAATACAGTACAGCCAACTAAATAAAAACTCAAATTAGAAAGACTTTACTGAGAAACAAATGACAAATAACACCTGAAAGATGATCCTAATCTAAATAGAAACAACTCTGCAGTGGGCTAAACTACTGTAACGACGGCCCCTGATGTAAGCCACTATGGTCCACTCTCCATCGTGACTCGGCACACACTAGTCCTCGAGAGGAGTTGCAACCCCTGACTAAATAACCAGTGGCTCCTCCCACTCCTTGAATTAAATAGCAATTAAGAATTAAACAAATTAATAGCAATGCTCAATCTGTCATTCAAATATAATGATGATAAGTTAACAGTGAGAACATTAACACAAATATATTTAGAAAATTCCCCAACTCTAAACGTTCAACATCAACAGATTCTTTAACCTCACAAAACCCCACCCCCACTTCACACTACACCTGGCACATTCCCTCCCAGGAACTTTACCATAAAAGGAGGCCAAAAAGAGCCAGACTTGTTTGGAAGTTCCTGTCTGGCCAGCTGGAGGCCTGGTGCAATCTGGAGGAGAGGTGAGAAACAAATTAGACATTAATCTTAAAAGAAAAAGAAATTCTTTGCATGATTTTTAAAAAATAATCTGGTAGCAATATACACAATAGTTAGATTGAAGGCACTGCAGCATGCTTAGAGTTCACAGACTCACTGTCATAATTATCTTTAAGCGTTTTCTGGTAGAGAGCAGAATTCATGTTCCATCAATTTCAGTCAGTCCAGGTCCTGGAGAAGCAAAGCAGCCCCATACCGTCACACTATCACCTCCATGTTTGACTGATCTTTTTATGAAAACCCCCAAACAGTTCAGCTCATCAGTCCACAGAATATTGTCTTAAAAGTCTTGGGGATCATCAAAATTGACAAAATGAGATGAGTCTAATATTAAAGATTTTTGACAGTCGCAATCACTTGTTAATGATAAATATGAAAAGAAGGATATCTGAGAAAATGTGGAAGTTGGGAAATACTTTTTAACAACATTGTGTAGCATTAAAAAAAAAATAATGTGTTCACTTGGTTGCTTGGTAATTCGCCTTTCCTCATGTCTTATATAAAATAAAATTGTTAGAAAATAATAAATACACTCTCATCATCAAGGTCTGGAGCACTACGATGACCTCAATGAGCCGGTCACTAAAGCAGAAGCAGATGCCATCGGGGAGATTGTGCAGAAAGCCGTCGATTCTGTGCTAACAGGATCACAGGTTGCTCTGAGCGGAGGATTCAGGAGGTGAAAGCACAAATATTCACACACAGTACATCTGATAGCACATTCAAAATCTTCACAGCCTAAAATATCTCAATGAGCTCTATATTGTCAAAATTATTGTTTATACGTGCGGTTTAAAGAAAATTTTATATGAGCAGCAAGTAAACACTTCTTGAACCAAATCAAATTTTAAACTTGCCCTCTGCAATTTAATAGAAATATGAACTGTGGTATTATCACAGAGGGAAGCTGACGGGCCACGATGTTGACTTTCTGATAACGCACCCAGAGGAAGGCAAAGAGGTGGGACTGATGCCTAAAGTGGTCGCCTGGTTGGAATCACAGGTAACTTTTGAGACAATTTATATTTATTAAATCCTTTGAAACAAATCAACACACTTTCCTCTGGGGTTAAACTATTCTGATTCAGATTTTTACCTCTCAGTGGTAAAGGGCTGTTGGGATATTGTTGTCACCCTGGTGTGCAGGCGGCGTACACACCCAAGTCTGAATGTGATAACTTGATAATGAGGTGACATATGAGTATCAAATTGATGTAAAGGTGCATCTGCTAAATATCTGGGACATGTTTGAATCCTGGTGACTTTGAACCCAAGGTCAGAGGTCAGCTGTTTCCAGTGAATGACAGGCTTGAGCCTTAGTGGTTTCTGGATTGTTCCTAATCATCCTAAACAGTTTCCTCCCATCTGAGGGTGACAGTTTGGGTCTGTTCCAGATCTTGGAAAAGTGGTGACACGCCTGAAAATTTGTACTTGCATACAGTTGTTTGAAGTGATGATCTTGGAATCTGCCATTATTCAGAAATGGCTCTAAAAGACCTTGATAATCTGTGGAAATCTACACTCTCCATTCGGAGTTTATATTACTTTCAGGTTGTTCTCACTGTTTTCAGTCCAATGAATACTGTTAAACAAGAACTTTTTTATGCTTCCAAAGAGAAAGTATCAGTTGTAGTAAGTCATGAAAAGAAATTGTATAACCTTCAGCGCCACTTATTTAAAGCTTTAAGTGACTGTATGTGTGTATACATTTGAGTCTGTATATGTAATTTTGTCCCTCTGGATTTTAGAAAATTCAAAATGCATTTAAACTTGTGCATCCAATGCATGCTATGCAATCATTCACCCTGGAAAATGAATATTTCAAAGCAGTAATTAAAAGCTCTAAATTGCAGTGAATTCAGGTCCATGATGAGTTCATGTAAACTTTCCTCACAACTCTATATGACATATGATGTTTCTGATCTGAACTGGTTGTTGTCTATTCAGGGATTTCTGTTGTACCAGAAAACTACCAGAAACTCATACCTAGAGTCGAAGGATGGCCCTGCTCGGCCTGCCTCCAACATGGACCGCTTTGAAAGGTGTTTCTCCATCTTTAAACTGACCAAAGGGAAGGAACAAGAAAGCACGCAGCCAGAGGAGCAAAATGATCTGAAAATCAAGGACGTTCTCAGACCTCACATGCAGGCAGACACAGATCAACAATTATGTGAGCTCAGTAAGAATTACCAGATGGAAGCTGCATCACACAAAATATGGAGAGCTGTGAGGGTGGACCTGGTGGTCTCTCCGATCAGCCAATTTGCTTTTGCTGTGCTGGGCTGGACCGGATCCAAGGTGATCGCTCACGCCTGGCCTTTGTCCTCTTTCAAAAACTATCGCCTCGTTCTTTTTCCCTGCTTTTCTGTGTTATATTGTTTAATGTTCCTTCTGTCTGTGCAGTTGTTTGAGAGGGAGCTGCGACGTTGGGCTGGGCACGAGAAGAACATGTCTCTGAGCAGTCACGCCCTATTTGATAATACACAGGTAAATCGAAAATAGAAAAATAAAGCCTTTTTTTGTAGTGTTAGCGATTAGAGAGTCTATTTTTAAGATATCCTTTATTAGTTTTGCTCATTGTTGAAGCTGGGAGCAGAAGTGCTCTTGAGGTACTGTTGAGGGAAGGCAGTACTCTGAGCACTAAGAAACACATTTGGATTTCAGCAGGAAGTTTGTCCCATGCTCTTTACATAGAAATCACTCCACAAACTGTTAGAAGCAACAGATCTTTTGCTTCTAACAGGAAAGTCTTTTTTAAGTTAAAAAAGTGGCTGCGTGAGTGATTGGGTCTGTTGTGGAGGGCCGCAACAATAAGTGGGACTCAATTCTGTTCAGTATTAATTTTCTCTTTTCTCTTAAACGCATTAACCCTTCACTACACTTCCAGTTTCTCATGCGAACCCTTGAGAAAAAAAAAATTGCGCCCCCCCCTTTTTTTTTTTCATGCCAACCACTTCTACTTCTTCCTTTAAGTGCATATTATACCTGCCATTAATTAAATGAAGATGGCGTGATGGAATCATACTTGTTTTCCTTTTGTACAGAATAAATATCTGAGAGCTACATCAGAGGAGGAGATATTTGCTTATCTTGGTCTGGAGTACATCCCTCCATCAGAGAGAAATGCTTGAAGTGGCCTGATCAGCTGCTAGACTGCAAGAGCTGGAGGGCAGAATAAATGCTTCTGTTGGAAGGGCGGCATCATGGCATGGAGTTGCTGTGTAACTACTAAAGAAATATTATATGATTGAACTCAACGATGACACCCACTCAGCTGACTGAAATCTTCTTATTACATAAATACAGAATTTTATTTATTAATGAAATCCACTGACCAGAACTGAACCTGTTTAGTTTTTTTTTTTTTTTAATAAATGTGAAATTTATAATTGAAAGAGTGAAAACAAACCTTGCTTCCAGTCACAGTGTAATTTCAGAAATTTTACAGACTTCCTATTTACATATAATTTATGAATTTTTGGGCGACAAAACGCACACAAACAACTGATATGCGATAAGGAATATATGATTATAGAATTTTATAGATTTTATGAGTGCAGGAGCCGTCAAGTGGCTTTATAGTCATTTCAGCCATGTGCAGTGGTACAGTACACAGTGAAACGAGACAGTGCGCCTCCAACACTATGCTGCTACATATAACTTATAAGGCACAATCAACACAGGACTACATAACGTGCAACACCAGACACAACACTTTGCAGACACAACAGTGCAATAGAAAGGTGCAACAATGACAGTAGGTTGTGCAAAAAAGAACTTGATGTATGAAAGTCTGTGTGTACATGACACTGCGCAGATAAATGCTTGAGGTGGTGACATGTATAAATGTATGTGTGTGTGTCAGTCCAGTCACTGATTCTATAGGAGTCTGACGGCTTGGGGGAGGAAACTGTTTTGCAGTCTGGCAGTGAGGGCCCAAATGCTCCGGTACCTCTTGCCACATGGCAGCAGGGTGAAGAAGCTTTTACAACAGGGCAATAGGGCCCTAATCAATGCTAACAGCCGATCTTATTGGCTACCTCCCTGGACTTTTTGGGGGGGCAATAACAATAATAATAATAACGATATGCAATAAGGCTGCATTTTTTCACACATCTTGTATTTTTGTGCCGCTCACATAAACCTTACTCAGAGGATTGAAAACTGTTATGTTTTATGTAAAGACAAAATGGCTGTTAGGTTTATTTCACCACATCCACACCTGTGTCACGATGACCTACATTCAGCAGCATCCTTATCACCTTATCTGTACATATAGCTGAAAAGAAACCCACTCAGCTGTTCTGAGAATATACAGTGTGAGATCTCGCATGTGAATTAAACATTTGCGTTGGAGTGTTTCCATATCAGTTCTTCTTCTGTTCAACCACACTAAAGATAGACTGCAGTTTTTAGTGCAATACATTGTGCACTACTGATAGATATAAAAGGTTCAGGAAGACCTGCTTGTTTTTATTTTCTGATATACAATATATACTGTTACAGTAATGCTTCTCATGATAAATATGTCTCGATGCATTTTCAATCATTCAGGTAAAGAAATTCCAACTCTGTTCGAAACGTTTGATTAGCACTGTTGCCTCACAGCAAAAAGGTCCTGACGTGCACTTAGTGGGGTTTGGTTAACTGGTGATTCTAAATCACCCATAGGTGCGAATGGTTGCCTGTTTCTCTGTGTGACATACTTGTGGTCTGTCCAGGTTGTATCCTGCCTCTCACACTATGGGAAGCTGTTCCAGATGTCACTGACAACGGTTATCTCCAGTATTGTAATCTCAGAAACATATCTCTAACTGTGAGCAAGAAAGTCCCACCCACCTGCTGTTTGAAACCACATGTTTGTGAGGAATCATAAGAAGGTTGGCTTAAAGAGGAGCTAACAGAGCTCTTTCTGGATAGTGGATGAGATGGGAGTCGGGAAGGGTTTGACAGCAGGCTTTGTTTCTATTTCTACTTTTTGAAACTCCCGGAATGACAATTAAGCCTGTATTTTTCAGAGGCCTGCAATAAAAAAAAGAAGTTGTTTTAAATCTAAGAACCAGATTTTCAGCATCACACTGAGGCAGGATGTTTCTCATTTAAATTTGTTTGCACTTAAAGAAGGAAATCCTGGGTATTTGTGTAATGAGCATGCTGAAAGTCATATCCCGGTCAAAAGTTACTCCAAACTTTCTCAGTGTTCTTGCAGGCCAAGGTAATGTCACCCACAGTAAGTGTGTTGTGGAACCTCTTTACACAGGTACTCTGTAACCTACACCCTAACCCAGGGGTGGGCAACTCCAGGCCTCGAGGGCCAGTGTCCTGCGGGTTTCAGATATCACCGTGGGTCAACACAACTGAATCAAATGATTAGTTCATTACCAGGCCTCTGGAGAACTACAAGACATGCTGTGGAGGTAATTTAGCCATTTGAATCATCTGTTACTTTGTATAACACTGGGCCTCGAGGCCTGGAGTTCCCCACCCCTGCCTTAACCTGATATGGACCTCCCTGGTAATGTAACTGCACTTTTCATCATTTCCTGCTATAATAAGGACTCACATATATCAGCAAATTCCTGGAGAGAGACTGCTGAAACTATTGGAATGAATGTGAATGTGTGTTATAAAAAAGCCAACAAAGGATGTGGCCAAGGGGGGAAAACGGTCCCAATATTTGTTTCTATAAAAACTTATAAAACATCTGGATGTAACCACAAGGTAATTGACACATAAGAATTCACAAGAAACGATGATACACAAGGATACAGGTGAGGTTCATTCAAATTCAAAACAGAAAATGAACCACAAGAGGTCACACAAATAAAACTACGCTTTAAAATATACGAAAAACAAAGATTCAAAAGCAAAAGAAAGAACCAGCTAAATGTAAAATAAAGCAACACAGGGGTATGTTAACACAAAATCTAAACAATATACTTTGGAAAGAAAAATTCAACATTCATTATATGAACTAAAATGAGACAAAACCCACTGCAACACTATTGAGCAATTTATGTGAAGACTTTCTGCAAAAATCCAAATAATGTGACTTTTATGTAGACAGGGTTGGAATAAAAATGATCAATACTTCAGTGAAATTACTCATTTATAATAATAGCACCACCCACTGTACTTGCTACAGTGGGTAGCTAAATAAGGATTTTGACTGAACCCCCTGTTTGCTAACTCAGTTTATCCTTTGTCCCTAAATGTTATTTTGATGAGTGATTAATATACATATGGACACTGTCACTAATACTAATACTATGATACTATACAAGGGTCCTTGCATCATGTCTTGATAACTCTAATGAGAAACTCTAATGTTCTCGATCTTATCTGTTGTTCTAGCGTTATTCCTCAACATTAAGAACACTGATATAACTGGCTTCTTCAGTGAAGTTGACAGTCTTCCTGATGATAGACAGGAATAGATAAATGATTCTCCATCACAGGGTTTTACTACTAGAATGGAATAAACAGTCTGCTGGATGCTTTTGCACCTTTGAAAACTTCTCACTGTGTTACTTCAGAATTGCACCAACAAAAAGCTAAAGGAAATCACCCTTTTCTCTAAACAGCATCCTTCAACTACCTGACATTTTTTCCACCTCTGTTTTACTGCCCTGAGCAGTGTAATACTTTTATGGTCTTAATAATATTCACTGTTTGATGAACCATTTGGATTTACTAAGAAATCTAAACCTTCTGCTGCATGTAACCCTGACCCACTTTCATGTGGTTAAGTTCTGCTTATTCTCTCTCGCTTCTTTAATAATTAACATCATACAGTCTTCTCTAATCTCTGGCTTTGTCTTTCTAGAAAAACAAACAGTTGCAGTACAAATTTACAAATTCACTCTCACCTTACATCATCCCCGTCAGTCGTTTTTGCGTTTGAACAACTTGAGTCTGTTTTTTTTTCACAGTACACAGTATTATTATTTCAGTGCTAATTTAAAAACTCACATATTTGGACAATCTATATTCTTCTACCACAAAAACATACAAGTGTTCACTGAAGTAAATACACAGCATAGTAGTGGATTTTTTAAAATGTGTTTATTTTATATTTATATATAAAATAAACACATATTTGTATATTTTATCTTCATTTTGATTTGCCGCTAACGGCCTTGCTTTTATTTGTGGTTTTTGTAGTAGGGAGAACTAAAAAACTGCAATCATTTTTCTTTAAAAAAGTGCAGTTAACAAATGTAGTGCTCTCTACTATGTGAACCCATCACCTGAATTTTTAGGTTTTTCATTTCAAGTCAATTAAATTAAATCAAAAAAAAAAATCAAGTGATCCCCTATGAGCAAGCACCAGGCAACAATGGAAAAGAAAAATTCCCTTTTAACAGGAAGAAACCTACGACAGAACCAGGCTCAGGGAGGGGTGGTCTTCTGCCATGACTGGTTGGGGGGTGAGGGGCAAAATAAAACTGAACATAAAGGAAAGCACAGCATATTTAAGACAGGTGGAAAACTAGAAAACATTATTACTGCTTTTAAAAGGTAACTGGTCCACATCCACAATTACAGTAGGGCTGAAGTAGATAATAAACATGATCCCACAGAGAACTGCAGGACATTCACTTCAGCCGAAAAGCTTTGAGATGGCCCAGCAAGCTGCAGGAACAACAATGGCCGCTGTGGCAAGACCTAAACCTACTTTAAGTAGGCATTTGGGACCATGACACCATGAACCTCGGGTCTCAGCCTCCTCAGTATTGACATTTTTTTCAACTGTTATTTTATGCATGGTCTGATTTGGGCATTTAATTTCTTGTAAGGCGTGCTTACAAGATGAGTGCCTTGAGTGCCTTACAAGGTGCCATTAAATAAAATGCATTATTATTAGTAGTAGTAGTAGTAGTATTAGTAGTAGTAGTAGTTGTAGTAGTAGTAGTAGTACTTATGTTGGACTTCTTTGTTGGAAGCCACACTGACTCACTACACCATCTTGTGGTTCTAAACAGAATTATAAGGATATTGCCCGTTCTACTACAACTTCACTCTCTGCACATCTCTGCAACACTATACATATGATCTGATGGGCCCTAGTTTACTTTTTTTTTTTTTTTGGTCTTTTAAAATGTATTTCCTGGGTGGCTGTAGTTCAGGAGGTAGAGAAGGCCAACTAGTATTTGATGTTCTAGCGTAAGGGTATGAATGTTAGAAAGTGCTGGGACACAGAAAAAAAGGTAAAAAATGGTTGTATATAAGAGATGTTGTGTAAAGTTCTTTGACTGCTTGAGCAGAGAAGCGTTATATAAAAATCAGTCCGTTCATCATTTATTGCCTCAACGTTCCTTTCTTCCTTTCGTGGAACAGAGAAATATTCATACATTTGCCCACATACCTGTATACTTAAATTTGTTGCTACTTTCTAGTCAAAGGAGCTTGCAAAGAAAAGCGTCTGGACTTCTTTAAATTACTTGAAGACGTTTCACCTCTTATCCAAGAAGCTTCTTTAGTTCTTCGAGAAGCTTCTCTCAGCTTCTTCAGAACTGAAGAAGCTTCTCGGATGAGAGGTGAAACGTCTTCAAGTAACTTAAAGAAGTCCAGACGCTTTTCTTTGCAAGCTCCTTTGACTACGATGACCTGGATGACTGAGAACCTTCACAGACATCTTGCTACTTTCTAGTTGTTACATAGAGAAATTTTTTTTTAAAAATCCAACACTTTTATGAGCTACAGAGGTGCGTACGTGTGTGTGTATGTGTGTGTGTGTGTGTGTGTGTGTGTGTGTGTGTGTGTGTGAGTGAGCGAGTGAAAGAGGCAGCAACAAAAAAGCGAATATGTGGCATTTCCTTCACAGCCTCATTAACCTCTAAATACCATTTTAACATCAAAGGCCGTGTCATTGCTCACACCTCTATCTCTCTCAAGTCCACTCTCTCCACATGTGCACTCTTCTCCAGGAATGGATTTTTTATGCAAAAAAAATAAAAATAAATTTTAAAACAAGGGACCCATGGGAAGTATGAAATACAAACATAGTTCTTTACAGCTTTGCTACTGCAAGCAAGAAAAGGCAGTAAAAGAGATGGGGAGGAGCAGGTTTAGTTTATGTTCCCATAAATCCTCGTTAACATGTGACTGCTGACACCGTATGTGTGAACCAAAAGGAGATATGACTTTGTCCTGCACTGAGGAGACTACAAGTCTGGGCTGCTGTGAGAACAGATGAGTTCATGCATTTGTGAATGTAAATGAATGAAACTGTGGATGTAGGAACAGCAGGAGTTGTGACTAGGAAAAAGCTAGAACAACAGTTCTGTTTCAGACTCTTTCTCAGTTACGAATCTATTTGTCTGTGAAATTTTTTAAAAAGCATCCTTTAAATATCCAATTTAACACAATTTGTGATACAGTCACTAAAACAATTACTAAAACGTATTAATTGCTACTGTTACTATAACAAATTACTAAAACCATGAAAGTATTCCAACACATCAATTATTAGTTGCAGATTTAAATGATCTTTTTAATAGTGACTCATTAAAAGTGATCATTTCTCATTATGTAAACATTGTTTCCACTGGTAAATTTACTTATTTATTCAAGATAAACAAATGGTCAGCTGTTGATATTATTAGTTATGCTTTTGTACAATAAGCTGAATTTTGGGAGATCGGCAAGACAATGTTAGAACTTTGTAAACCATTGTTAGTTCTAGTTTGTTCTATCTATATATTTATCTTTTTTCTAACTTTTCTATGAGTGACGGTGATATCACAGCAGCATAAGCCACCTAATGATAGGCTTTATGATTTTAGGCATTATGACAAAGAATTTGTAACAGCAGCTGTCTCTGGATTAAATTGTTGTACACACATGGAATCCTCATCCTAGTTGGGATTTAGATAATAACATGTACAGGGAAAAACTGGGAATGAGGGGTGAAAGTTCTCTTTTAAAGAAAAAAATGCATTTATTTAGTTACTCACGTTTCTTCACTTTGTCACACAAGTATTTCACATGTAGCAGAAATGCCCAGTGAATTAACAGTAGACCTCATGAGAATGTGGCTGATCTGAAACAATAGTGTCTCAGACAGTGTTTAAAGTTCCCGCGGAACACTGCACTCCTCTGATCTGCAGTTATGGGAAACACTTCTAAAACATTTCCACCTGCGCTGCTGGTCTATAATGAGACCTTATCACAGACTTGAAAAATATTATTTTGTGTATTTTTTGGCTTAAACCTATGACAGTCACTTTTTTTTGTTTGTTTCACCACTCAGTACAGAGTATATTTCAAAGGGCTCACATTGTTCTCTTTTACATTTCGTGGTTGCAGGGATGTTCCCCACTAGCATTCCATAAAAGTCTCACATGTGCTTCATCGGAACACTGGCTCCAGCTCCTAGATCTTTGGGAGAAATGAAAATTTGTCAGCCAAGCTGCCCTGCATCCCCCGTTTGATAAGAAAGGTTGCAGTGCCTGCTCATCCACCAGGACCAGTCCTGCTGGTCCCTTCAAAGCTCCCAGAGCCTTTGATGGGGTTGATAGGGATCAATGGAATAGGGAAGGACACTTTAGCTGACTGTGCTACAGACAGGGCGGGGAACAACTGGAGACTGGCAGAAATAGAGTTCAGTGATTATTAGGTGTCATCACAGCCTTGAAGAATCCATTTACTACAAGAGGCAGAAATATAATGAGCCATTTTTCTGCTGCACTCTATCTGTTATAAAGAACAACCAGTTATGGCTTATTTATTATAAAATTATTATTCAGTAAGTATGCTGTGTGTGCATAAAGCTCTTTATTCTCTGTTGTGATGCCTATGATCTTTACACCTGTGTTGTAGTTTTTGATTTGAAGTTTGGATCTTCAAAGCCTTGGTCCTGAAGATGAGTTTACTGGAGATTTGGCCGGGGATGATGAAGACTCATATATTTATTATAGAGATCTGAACAACAGCTCTGTTGGGACATGAGTCTCCCTCTGGTACTGCGGGGGAGGAGAGGATGGGAGTGGGAGGGTGAGTCGAGGTGTGTTTGTTTCCATAACAGAGCAGCAAACAGGCCCATTAGAGATGAAAGGGTCTGAATGGAGTCCATCAAAGACAGGGCCAGCAGGGGACTGTTCCCCAGCAGACATCAGTAGTCTGAGACTGGGGCCAGCAAGGATGACCAAGTCCTTCATTGTGGATAAGAAACACTGACAGACAATAAAACTTACTATCTGTTTCAGTTTGTTTAACATTCTATTCAAGTAGTGATGCTCCTCACAAACATGCTGCCTCCTGTGTTTCAGGACAAAAAGCATGAACAGGTAAACAGAGACTGATGAGATCATGTAAAACCCCATGAAGCCAAAGTAAAAGAAGAAAGAAGTAAAACTCTATTTACCCTATTTATGACAAATACTTTGCCATAAATATCAAAAAGTGTTTTACAACAAAAATGCTAAAAGATTGAAACAAAATGTTACCCAAGAGTTCTTTCCTTCTTTTTTTAAGAGACCTCTGAGTCTATGGATCTCAAGCTCAAGCAGAGGCTTCCAGAGACTCGGGGCCACTGTTTGCTAAGGTACTTTCTCCTTTAGGTTTCAGCCTCTTAGTGTGAAATATGAATACTCGGTCGGAAACCTTGTAAAATCCTGCCAGAGAAAAGAATTGTTTGGTCAGATATGACAAGAAACATTTCAAACACCCAGTCTCAGCCTGTCATGGTCAACCTGGTGATTGGTCAGCATCGTCAAAGGCAGATGTTGAGTCCAACATCAGCAGAACAGAATATTTTCCTGCATCACTTCACATTAAGATGGACTGGGGACTCCAAGAAGGGCTGTTTCATAGAACGAGATCTGTGAAGGTCAGAGCGAAAATGATCAAGAATCCAAAGGTTATTTACTGTAAAAGTTTTCCAAATCATATATGCAGATATATATGTTGTTCCTTTTTTCTTTTGATTAGTCGGGAAAGAGTAGGAAAGAAGAGAGTTGATTTTGTATTTTTGTGTCATTTTTTAATTGGGTAGATAATAATCTTGTTAAAATAAGCTGGGACCTGACTCAACACCAGTGAAGTTTTGATTAAAGTGAGCAAGCAGAGACCAGTGGTCTTAAAGTTCAGAGAGCAGGAAGATGCTTTCATTGAATAAACTAATTTTACTTGTTAAAGAAACAAGTAGGGAAAAAACAGGCCCAGCTGGAGTTTGAGCAGATAATAAAGATGAGTGACTTTACTGAAATATTAGAACACCCTTGTGGCCCTTAGAAATGCATATTGCAAAGTTGCATCTGGTCTGCAGATTGAATGCAAAAAAATTGAATGGGTTTAATCAGAATTTTGGCATTTATAGATTTAGCTTGGTATCATGTCAGATTTTCACATTATGATCATCATTGCCTAAAAAAGGGCAACACAGTGGTGGTGTGGAGAATTCTGTCAGCTCACAGCAAGAAAGTCCTTTGTTCAAATCTGCGATGTGGTCATGATCTCTGTGTGGAGTGTGCATGTTCTCCCCATCTTTGTGAATACTCCAGCTTCCTCCTACAGTCCAAAGACTTATACTTTGTGGGGTTAGTCTAACTGGTGATTTTAAATTAGTTGTCTGCATTAGCCCTGTGACATACCGGAAAATTAGAAAAACATAACAGCAATAATGTGACGATTCATTCGGAGGGGTCGCCAACAGTGGATCATCTGCCTCCATCACACCCTATCCCACTGTCACATCAGCCCTCTGCATGGCCTCCTCCACTACATCCATGAACCTTCACTGATGTCTTCCTTTCCCCCCCTCCTTCCTGGCAGCTCCACATTTATCTTTTGTTCAGTATATACCCTACCCGTCCCCTGCACATCTGCCAAACATCTCAGCCTTGTGACTCCAAATCACACAACCGGAGCTGTCCCTCTAATCTTTTTCTAATTTCTAATCTGACCAAAAACAACAACAACAAACCAAAACATAAAACATACAAACATTAAGCCAAAACTAAAGCCGGCTGTAAACAGGACACAGACTGATGTGTTCCTGCTACTTTACTGACTTTAAAGTGCTCACAGTTCTCTCTCATTGACTGCATAGTTAATATCTCATAAGTAACTATGTAGTCAGACAGGTGTGTCTGTCATTGTTCTGACAGTCCTATGAATCTTGTAATGAGTTTCTAAGTGCTGGAGTCACAGAAACACAGACTGTTGACATGTCTCGCTGTCTCTGCTTGCAGCTGTGTTTTCGTCCCGTCTCCTAGCCTCTCATCTGCTTCTGGTCTGTCTGCCTCAGCAGGCCTCACATCAAAGAAGTCAAGCACTGCGTCCTGTGACAGATCAGGAGGGAGGTGACGAGGTGGAGCAAGCTGACACTGATACCCAGTCATATAGCATCCAGACAGACAGACGGGCAGCAATGGAGAAAACAAATGACCAGCTCCCCTTTGAACTCCTAACAATACCAATCAGCCAGCTACAGTTTTTCTGTTGTTGTTGTTGTTGTTGTTGTAATTTTCCCAAAAGATTTTTTCTCAAAACCTCTTCACAAAAACAACACACACAGTTTTAATCTCAGGATTGATGGTGCGTCGGAGAAATATTAATGTGATAAATACAAAACACTGTATGTTTTGACTTTATGGGGTCATGTTACATATTTAAATGCATACAACTGTTCTGTCCTTAAACATTTATAGTTCTACATGTATACACAATAACAAATATTATTTATTTTACTTCATATGTAGCAAAACTAAACAAATTTACACTGCAGAGAAAATCAGCGCACAGATACATGTAACAAAAGAAATACATATTACTGTAAAACAGTGTTTAGCTGAACTGACAATAAATAACCTCAATCTGGCTTTTCTGTTCTGATATATGACTGGATTGTTCTTTGAACTAAGTTTGAAATGATGTAATGAGCTTCATGTTCTCAGAACCATATGCATAGTCCCATTTTTTGTGAGTACTATAACATTTTTTCCCATTAATGCTTTTTAATTTTTACACTGCACCTTCACAGGGTGTCTCCTCCCTCTTGCCCTGTGGCAGCCTAGATAGACTCCCGCTCTCTCTTGACCACACTGCATTTTTCATCTTTAAAAATTTAATGTCTGATGATTAAGGAACAAAAAGTAAATCTTTATAATATAGTAAATCACTCTTTGGACAATGATACTCTTTGAAGTTGAAGGCCATAGATGGAGCTTTAACAGTGATTAGTTTTTAAATGATGTGATCAGGCTCATAAAGAGTTGATCCTGTGCTTTTAATGTAAAATAGCATGCACATTTAAAGTACTTAAAAAAACCTGACTATATAATCAACCATTAAACAATAATCAGACTTACTCAGACCTCTATAAGCAAGAAGCACTTGGGATATGAAAGTAAAAGTGTTTAATGCAAGGAGGTAGTTCCAATTGATCTCTATATTACTACAAATTAAATAATCAAATATTTAATTTGATGTGAATTAATCAGACTGAACAATTTTACTATTGTTTGACACTAGAACCAATTGTGGCCTCAATAATTCACAATAAAAATATTTTTACAATATCTACAAAAAAAATTGATAGCTGTAATAATCATGCTATAATTGTGTTTAGCTTTGTTTAATATGGGTTTTGGTTCTTTTTTTTAAACGAGTAAAACTTAAAGAATGTAAGGGAGGTTATGGCAGAGTGCGACCATGACAGCTTAAACAGGTATTTACATTATCTCATGTGCAAATTTAAGACGACATTTTTAATTATAACCATTATTATTAATCCGAATATGAAAACTACAATACATATAAATGATTAAAAAACACGGTATCACTTTAAAAAAAAAAGTAATGTAGAAGTATTTGAGTACATGGAACACCGGCATTACTTTACAGCACTGAAAAATACAACAGTACATTATACTGTTGAAGTAGTGTCGGAAGAATTACTCATATTATTCAGATAAGTAAAAGTACACATGGAAATCGTTTTACTACTAATAAAAGTCTTCCATTCGAATACCTTTACACGACCACAGTCATTACAGAGAAGTTAAAGAGTTAAAGTGGAGGCATATTCGTGCTTGTTAGCGCCACTGACAGCACCATTACCCGACTATGACTTTATTGGGTTTGAAAAGCCTCCAGAAGATATTAACAGGCTTTAAGGTGTTAGTTCTCTTTTGTTTCATGTTGGGTGTGTTGGTATCAAAGCATTGAGAGCCTTTGAAGTGTTCCAGTTTCAGTAGGTAATGAACTATTAGCACCGGCTCTCCCCTCCACTGCGCGCACAGACGGAGGGTCAGCTTGAGCGCACAGCCTCGAATCCATTCTATGATCACCACCAGAGCTCACTGTCATTATCTTATCAATGGGAGTGTTACGTGATCGACTAAAACCTCTAAACAACACAAAATACTTAACATTTGCACATAAAACATCCCCCCGCCCCCGACACACACCTCTTCCTCTTAGTCAGTCTCGGGGTCTATCAGGGCGGCGGGGCTGATGTTAACAGCCACTTCACAGCTGGGATCATAATTTTCAACTCATTATCAGCCACCTTAACTGATCCCCACATAGTTTGATGTGATTTAAGGAGGTACAAAAGAGATGACCAACCAGTTCCTATCAGCAGGGGTGGAAAGTTACACTCTGCGTATCTGCATATTATGCTTTGTCAAACTCTTACGTAAATACGTGCATTTGCTCAAATATTTGCAAGTATTTTCTTGTTTGGTGACTTTACAAGACATTTCAGTGCGATATATACCCAACTTTTAGCTACTCTCTTTTTATATGAGAGCTTATTTTTCACTCACCATTTGACAGTTGAAAGAGCGAATATTTTAAATTAAAATTTTAAAATGGTCTAAAAACATTACAACATCAGTTCTTTATCAACTACAGATAAATCCTGATGAAATAAGCTATAAAAGGATCACTGTTAGTGCGCTGTGTGAACACTCTTTTATCTCGGGATCATCCCAGAAAAAGCCATTGTTACCGTTTTCAGCCACTCACAGCTCATTGTCATGATTATTAACCTAAAAGCTGCTTTTTAAACAAAGAAGTTAAATTGTTGGTGCTTCATCTGAAATTACTGGATACGATGAGCAGTTTAGCATTCAACCTTTGAGGAGATTAAAGGCCATGAACGTTTCTTCAAAATGTTTCTAAAAGAAAGAAAGAAAGAAAGAAAAATAAGAAAAAATTACAAAATTTTCAGCAAAAACGGGATATTAATAATGCTCAAATATTTTGTTACATTTGGCAATTGTATTCTTCTTGTTTTTATTCAGCTTTTCGCCAATTTTCTTGTTTTTTTGTTCTTTTATCTTTTGATAAGTTGTTAGGCAGTCATTTCTTTCACTACGGTTATATGTGTAAGGAAGGTGCTCTGCAAATGGTAAAAGCAGGAATGGGTAATAATGTGGAGATACAAGCATATGTATAGAATTGTTTGAATTTTAATCCAGCCTGCATCCTTTATTTTTAGACTGAGATTGGCTGAGACAGACTGTTACACAATAAATCAAGATATTCAGAAAGCAGAAAATCCTTCAATTGTTACACTGACATTGTTACACTGCACACCATTGACAAATGTGTCAAATTTACAGCTGCTAAGCCTTTGGATTTGCCTTGTTGCAAAAATATTGTTTTATGTCTGTCAAATTATGTTGTTTTGGAAATTCAGCTAAAGAAATGGGAACAAATGGTGTATTTCTGTGACAAGCTACCAGTAACAAAGTGCCTAAAGACAAAGTTGTCTATTGCAAAGTTGTCTTTTTTATGTAGACAGAACACTGGTTCATCCCTTGAAGTAGGTGTCTTTTTAATGTTTGAAAGCCTTCAGAAAGGCTTGGTAATATTTGATCAAGACCACTGTAAAGATTTACAACAATATCTTGCTTCTTGGGGAAAAATATAAAGAAATGAGGACTGACACTAGTATTTTAAAGTTCTTCACTAACCCCAAGTGGAAAAAAATGACTCCCTAAAAAACTGCAGAAGGTTAATTTTTTAATAGGATGGATATGGCTGTGGAAGAGATGGAGACAGTTTGGGGCAAAGTGACTGTATTATCTATGTGAAGAGCGGGAAAGAGGGTGGGTAGGGGGTCCTTTCCAGACTGACTGGAGCCTTGTTGTAACAGCCTCATTGAGACTGAATGGGACGTCTTAATTACTCAAGTTGTGAAAACTAAAGGAGGGCTGGACTGCAGGGAGGGGAGGATGTGTGCTTTGATCTTTGGGTGGAGGGAGGTTGATACGAGGTGGGATGTCTTCTATAAATACAAGCAGGTTGTAGATGAGGTAGTCATAATTCTCCAAGCTTCAGGACAAACGGATTCCTCCTCAGCAGCCATGAATGGACATTTTTCTATTGAGTGGATGGCCCAGAGCAGCCAGCAAGAAGGATCAGAGACCAGCACCATAACGGTCTCCGGACCTACAGCCTGTGGGACGCTTTCTGAGAGTCTGCCTGGTTTTTATTGCAGGCAGAAGTCAGAGAATATCCCTAAGCAGGAAAAGCAAGAAAACAGGAGTCAGGCCCTTGAAGCATACAGCCAGAGTCTTCACCAGCAACAAACCGCTCCCAATAGCCAAGGTAAGAGTTCATAATGAGCCAAAATCCCAGACTCCAATTTCAATGTAAAGTCTATTTAACGTGAATTACAGAAAAAAGTGCATTTACATTAAAACATCTATTAGTTCTGTGTAAATGTGCATTTTGAATTTTTTTTCCTAAACATTCTTCACATTTAACTACATTTCAGCTGAATGCAAATATGAACATCTCAGAGAACATCAATCATTTTTTATATTTTTTACATTTTCATTTCATCTCCAAAAGTTGATTCTGTTCATCTGGACATAGCGTTTTCTGGGAGAAACGTTTCGTCAAGTGACTTCTTCAGTAAAGTCTGAGACTGAAGAAGTCACTTGGATGAGTGACAAAACGTTTCTCCCAGAAAACGCTACGTCCAGATGAACAGAATCAACTTTTGGAGATTTATTTTCCTGGATGATTAAGAATGCATCAAGAGATTTTCATTTCATATTAGCGCTCCTGGGTACACAGTTACTTTGGTTGTCTTAATTATTTGATCTTTTTTTAAAAAAAAATCTTCTTATTTACTTTAGTAGAAAAAAAAACATTTATGCAGTTTTATTGTTATTAGAGTACTTTTTACCTAACTGATATTGGTGTATTAATTAGAAGAATATAAGTTGATAAATGTATCAGTGATGCAATGCAGATGTGTTTCGTGACCTATAAATCAACTGCAATAAAAACATTTTTATAGCTGAATTTTCATCCAGTTAACAGTATGTGGTTAAATACTCTGAAATTAACAAAGTGCTTTGTAAACTACTCAAGTAAAATACCAGAATATGTCTAAATCTACGTAATGTGAAGAACAGATTTTAAGTTTCTTTCTTTCTCACTTTCTGTTTCCAGTGACTGAGGTTGGTTTCAGCAGTGGGACAGAGGAGGAGACCTCAGGATATGAGAGCGAAGGTGGACAGTCTCTCTCCCCTTCAGCTCAAGCCGTCTCAAAATCACCTCCATCTCCTCTAGTGGGTCGGAGGCCCCGGACAGCTTTCACAGCAGAGCAGATCAGTAGCCTGGAGAAGGCTTTTGGCATAAGTGCTTATCTGGGGACGCAATCTAAGGCAGAACTCCGCAAAAAACTCCACCTGTCTGATAAACAGGTAACCACCCCCAGTATCAATACTTGACATCATAATTTCATGAACCTGGTGCTACTGGATATTCAAATTATGATAAATCTATAATAATGAGAAACAGCAGCAAATTTCAAAAAGAAACTGCCAAGAGATCAGTTCTCATGAGCACCTATTTGATAGCAGCTACTGACCTTCAAAACCATGTACTATTTTTAGTAGTTAAAAAAATAATAATTTATTTTTAATTTCTATATTTTATAGTACTCTAAAATACTCAAGCTCTAGTGTTCACTAACAGAAAATTAACATTACTTATGTTTTATTTCATTATGTCTTGTATTTTAAAAATGTTCCTTATATCTTAAATTTTCTGTTTTCATCACAGATCAGAAACTGGTTCCAGAACAGACGGATGAAGCTAAAGAGAACCATGCAGGATGCTCTGGCTCAGGCATGCCAGGCTAATGTCTGCCAGGCCAGTGTTGCCCCACAGTTCATTCATTACCCTGAGCTACAGGCATACAGGCCAGGGACATACCCAAGATACCACTCATCAGCAGCAGTAGCACCTGAGGGCCCAGCTGCCACCTCCTACATCTATCCACACAGTCATGTGCAGTTCAGTTCCCCTCTGCCCAGCGTCGCCACTCTGCCCATGGACTCTTTCTACCAGTACAGCAGCCTCTCAGGAGTGATGGTGCCCTCTGCCACATCTCACCTCAGAGAGTCCTACCCAACTTATCCTCCATATTACTGAAAATCACATGCAGACATTCTTCTGTAATATAATTTCAGCTGTGATATTTTGGCTTAGACAAAGGGAGAAGTTTTTGATTTGATTTTTGAATAAAATAAAATGCGTTATTAGAAACATGGCAAAAATACTGCTTTGAAGCTTGAACCAAGAATCAAACAGGGCAGTGTGCAATAATGTCTGTTTGTAATTTATGTATAGTTTGAATGTATTTAAATTTCATTTTTTAAATTTCTGTTGTTATGTCACTGTTGGATTTATGTCAGTGTCAATATTATTCAAATAAATAATAACTATTATTAAAAACGTTTCGTCACTCATCCAAGTGACTTCTTCAGAAGTCACTTGGATGAGTGATGAAACGTTTCTCCCAGAAAACGCTACGTACAGATGAATAGAATCAACTTTTGGATATTTTATAGCCTATAGATATTTTAAGAGAGGATTCAGGGTCACTTGATGCAGCCTTAACTATATGCTTTGGCAAAATTTAAAGACACCACCAGAATTCCTACCCAGACTGTAAGAGTAGGGCCACCACCCTACCTCCCAACCGACTGAGATTACTGAAACCCTTAAAATATTACCCTTCTTTTCCACAGAAGTGGACTGATTGATTTCTGAGCATTGTGTTTAAGCAATTAGCTGACAGAAAGATAAGTTAATGTCTAGATGTGTTACGCTACATGTTTATACAGCAGACAACAGCACATTATATGTCATTTATTTCTTGTTAAAGAACCTAAGACACCTATATAGAAACAAGATCAGAAGCGTAACTTGCATTTATTTTTGCAAAGGGTTTAACATTCTAATGATGCCCCCTGGTGGCCGCATTTTTAAAAACAAACCGGCAGAAACCTATCGTCCTTGACATCTTGATTGCTGTCTTACTATAATCATTTGCTGACAGGCTCCACTGGCACAACTGTGATTATATAAGTAAATATTGAGGTGACATAAAAAACAAACAAACTATGGTTTACTTATTTCAAATGCTTAAGACTGCCACGACTTGGATGACTGAGACCCAGTCACAACAGGGATGTCAAACACATTTTACATAGTGGGCCACATACAGCCAACTTTGATCGTGTCGCGAAATGATATGACAAATATGTAAGATTGCAGAAAAAGTTATGATAGTGCTTGCACAGGCCGTCCCGTGATTATAAAATATAAAGTTCATTTATTGAAAATTCACCAAAAAACAAACTGTTATTTACAACAACAAACATCAAACATCTCTTAATCAATAACTTTGGCAAAGTATGAATATCTATAGAAAACGCCGTAAAACTTACGAAAATACAGTTAAAAGGTTTAAAATCTCTGCATCCGTTACCATTTTCTAAAGCTTTCCAGTGGGGTGGATTAGTCTTTGTTTAGGATTTATACTGACATCTTCTGGCAGGTCCGGGAAATGCAATAACAATGGAGTAAATGAAACATTCAGACATGACAAGCTGCTGGAGAACCACCAATGCTGAGAGTAGAATTCACCATTATTATTTTCTTCTTATTCTCCATCTTTTCTCTGTTTTCTTTTCTTTTCACTCTCACCTCCCTCCTCTTAATTCTCCCCTTCATATTCTTTTCTCTTGTTCCCCAGCCTTCAGTTTATTCCTCTTCACCCCTTGTTTCTTCTTTCTCCCCCCCCCCACCCGCCCCCCTTGTTTTCCAAAGTCATTCTTTGCTATTTTAATTTGTTGGTGTACATAAGTAAGAATGTGGATGTTGAACAGTTGTAATGAGGTATTGTTCATTTTATGTAAAATTGTGCACACAAAACATGTAATCTACTTATCAAGGGTAGTGTATTTTCACAGACTTGTGAAACAAAATGAGATCCATCTCAACAAAGAACGATTATTATTATGTGGTGTACTGTACTAGTTTATCTAGCTATTTTTCACATATATAAATAGGTTGGAAATGTCCATTTCGAAATTTAACTAAAATGCAAAAGTATAATTGTGAAAAAAAAACATTTCATCATGTTCTAACCAAGACGATTTCACAATCGGGATTAAAAAAGTTTTACAAGACGTAAACGGAACTTCAGTCTGAACCAATAGCTAGAGAAAAATATTACAGGTGGGCACGGCTTACAATACCGACAGACCAATAGGAATGCCGTAATCGTGTGAACTAGTGAAACAGGCAGTTAGTTGAACCAATCACAACGTCCCCCGAAGGGCACCCATGATGCACGGGAAGGAGGCCCGCGCTGGCTGAGTGCTCGCAGAAAGCAGCTACGCAGGAGAGAGAGGCAGAAGCCGAATGGTGGAGCTGAAGATGGCGGATGGCGACAGCGGGAGTGAGCGCGGAGGTAGTAGCGGGGGAGGAGGTGGAGGTGGCTTCCAACACTTCCAGAGGGACCAGGAAACCCAAGAACTGGCGTCAAAGCGTCTGGACATCCAGAACAAGCGCTTCTATCTGGACGTCAAGCAGAACAACAAGGGCAGGTTCATTAAAATCGCCGAGGTCGGGGCTGGGGGCTCTAAAAGTCGCCTGACCCTCTCGCTGTCAGTTGCGGCGGAGTTCCGTGACTATCTCGGGGATTTCATCGAGCACTACGCCCAGCTGGGCCCTAGCAGTCCGGAGCAAATAGCACAAGCTACCGCGGGTGAAGACGGTGGGCCGAGGCGAGCTCTTAAGAGCGAGTTTCTTGTCCGGGAAAATCGCAAGTACTACCTGGACTTGAAAGAGAACCAGCGGGGGAGGTTCCTCCGGATACGGCAAACCGTAAACCGCGGACCTAGCTTTGGAGTGGGGGGCCCAGTGGGCGGCATGCTGGCCGGCCAGACCATAGCCCTTCCGGCACAGGGGTTAATAGAGTTTAGAGACGCCCTTGCTAAGCTCATAGATGATTACGGGGGAGACGACGAGGAGATGACCGGGGGCATGGCCGCCGGGGGCTACGGCGAGCTTCCCGAGGGCACCTCCATCATGGTGGACTCTAAACGGTTCTTTTTCGACGTTGGGTCCAACAAATACGGCGTGTTCCTGCGCGTGAGCGAGGTTAAGCCGAGCTACAGGAACTCTATCACCATCCCGTTCAAAGCCTGGAGCAAATTTGGAGGAGCTTTCTGCAGATATGCAGAGGAGATGAAGGAGATCCAGGAGAGGCAGAGGGATAAAATGTACGAGAAGAGAGACGAGTCCGAGGGGGACGATGTGGATGACGACTGAGGAAAAAGCTATCAGCCAAGTTACATGATGGCAGATCTACACTATAGGGTTATTTTGCGAAAAAACAAAAACAAAACAAAAAAGAAGCAGAAATGACAGATAAAGTGCATGACAAATCGTTCTGTAATAGCCTACTAAAGTATTGTGGAGTTTTTAAAAAAAAGTACATGTGCAGGGAATTTTTGGTGTATTATCCTAAAGTTTGTTGGGCTTGAGGTTGAAGTGGTGGTTTGAATTTCTGAAAGTGAAAATGTATGAATGAGATGTATCTCATTGGCTGAAAAAAAAGTGAGTTATGCTTTATCGTTGCAAAAAATAAGAGGAGAGAACTTACTAAAACCAGCAAGTTGGTTTTTCATAACTAGAGGTGAAGCCATTGAATGCTTTCCTATGTGCAACATAGTTTCTATTTAAAGAGTGAAGACCTGTTCAAGATGTTTTCCCTTCTTGGTTAAAGGAGAGAGCTAGCATCCATCCTGTTCCAGTCCAGGACTCTCCTCTGTGGGAAGTTTGCGGGATTTTTGCAAGTCAGACAGGAAAAGCTGAGAGCAATGCAGAGACAGAGCTGCTGTCACTCTATGGGTTTTATGTGTTAGATATGTCAGCAGCTGGAGAGCTGTCAAACAACCGCACAACTGCTGCTGCAGCATCTGCAGGCTGTTAATCGAAAAGATTACCCAAAAGGGGGGGGGGGGGGGGGGGGGGTTGTTACTAAGAGGATTATCTGTAAGCCCAAACAAAAAGGGCCTGGTGGACTAAATTAAATGCTTTGACTCCAGTAGTCAGTTACAGTGCAGAACAGCTGGGTTTTATGTTATACATATAATCTTAGCAAAGCGTACTTCTTATTGTTTTCAAGAAGATTCACTCTGTGAGGAAGGGTGGTGACTCTTCTCACACCAGAGCATCCTTGGTGTTTGAGAACAACCGCTTGGAAAGCCAACAACTGGGGAGCAGATGCCACCGGAGGAAACACAGAAATGGTTTTATGGGACTTTTCAGACGATCATTTGCTAACAGGGGTCCAAATGTCTTGCAGTTGGAGGAGGAGTGCTGCATTACATGTAGCGACAAGTTTTCTCATCAGCCTCATGTTCAGAACTGGACAGCTGTCCTATTCAGCCACAGGCCATTCTCTGACAGCGCCTTCCAACACATTATGAAGACCCTGGACAGAAACACATTGATGGATGTTTTCTTTTGTTTTTCCTTTTTTTGTTTCTTTTTTCCCCAAAAAGAGCTATATTGAAATGAGATTCTACTTGTAGTACAGATATTACCAAACAAACCAGCAAAAGATATTTTCAGATACTTATTAAGGAAAACATATTTCAATCCTAAAAATAAAAAGTTAATTTCTTAAAAGAAAATTGTGACTCGATCTCAAGGTAATTTTTTCATGTTCTTAGAGTGAAAGTATAACACTTCATTTATTAAACAATTTGAAATGAAAGACTCGATGTTGTGACTGTGTACTTGAAATCAGGTTATTCATTTTGCAGACTAAGGCTACGTTCACACTGCAGGCGAAAGCGCATCAAATCCGATTTTTTTTGACCCTATGCGACCCATATCCGATCATGGTGTGACAGTGTGAACGGCGCAAATCCGTTATTTTCAAATCCGATCTGGGTCACTTTCGTATGTGGTACTGAATCCGATACATATCCGATGTTTTAGAAAGCGACTGCTGTTTGAACGGTCATGTCACATTAAATCCGTCTTTTACGTCACCGACACAAGACAGAAGCCAATTATCAGCGCCAGAGAAGACATCCGAACGCTTCCTGGCCATCCGGTGTAGATGTGAGTGAAACTGTTGGGAAGACAACGTTGGAGAAACGTGAACATTTTATTTGTACTGTATAATCTGCAGATTCTGACAGAAATCTGCAACTATCCTTTGAAGCACCGCTCCTCTCTAAAACAGCAATAAGGATAATTATTAGGTTATTTACATTATTATGTACATAATAATTTACATTATTATGTAAATAACAAAATAACTTAAAGCAAAAATTGGGAAACGTAAAGTCCGAAGTCTTTATATTAAGGGCCATCTGTCAAACAGTACTGTTTGTTCTGAGTCTAAACAGAGCGCGTTGTGTGTGAAGTCTTCTTTTGCGCACGCGGGCCGCTTTGAGCGTTCACACTAGAGCGCGTTTGCTGTCGCATTTTATTTGTAGTGTGAACGAGCAGACAAAAAAATCGGATTTGATCAAAAAATCGGAATTGAGCATTAAGACCTGCAGTGTGAACGTAGCCTAATTGGGTGAATTGATTATTTTCTTGGTTAAATACGTACAAGAGCAGTCTGAGACTGCATACATCCTCCACCAACATTTTACCTTTTCAAGTTATGTAAGTGTAGTTACTGTAGAATTATATAAAGATGTCCCAGACCAGTGTAAGAGTCCATGCGCAGCAGATGTCCATCTAGAGACCAGGCCACCAGGCTATGACTACACTATGCAGTTTCTCTTCCAGTGCCACACCAGTCTACCCACTCAGCTAGTTCTGCTGGATATTTTTTGTATATGGCAAAAATGCCCAGTTTTGCCTTCTGTCACAATGGTGAAGAATCTTTCCACAAATTTCTGGATCCAGGTCTGATTCACCCCCCAAAATGAATCATTCTAACACTAGTAAAACATTAAATTCTCCTGTCTTTTTATTTAGTTAATTATAATTTTAAGTAATTCTAATTGATTCTAAGTGATTTAAAACAAAGAAAAATGCCAAAATAAAACCTTTTGGCTGATATATTGACCTTAAAGAGTATAATTCATTCCAGCAATATCACCTAATGCAGATGTGATATTGCTGGTGATTTATCAGTCCCGCAAGATACAGTTTGCATTCATTTAAGAGGTTCATGTGACTATTAAAGTGATGACACTTATTAGTTCTTTACTTATTAGGACTTAGTTCACATCGAACTGAACCAGCTGTGCAGATAATGTTTACTCTCATTATTTACTGGCATTTATTATATTATTATTAAACAGAAGCATCTATTTAAAAAAAAACAGCTCTGTAAATATCTGATTAATGCTCTGTCGATTAGCTAATCACATTTAAGTGTTTCACTTTTAAACTGTACTACTTGACACCACTTTGAGCTTCATTTCATACATTTGGTTTCATTTGGTTAAAACCACATTTGACATTTAAGAGTACTTTTGAAATCCATATTTACTTTGGCGAACTTAAAACCTTTACTTCAGTCCCTTAAGTTACAAACTAACATACAACATGAACAATGTAATTATACAACTAGTTCCCATTTGCTATTTTACAGACATAAACCCTTGTAGGAGTTGGATGACCTACTACTCATTGGCATTTAGGTTTGATCACTGATGAATAATTCATCAAAAATATCTTCTGGTTCAAGCTGCTGATGTGACACTTTGGTTTCCTTTGTCATAAATGCAAAGGGTTAAAACATTTAGCACTTCTGACTGGATAAAACAGTCACTGAAGCTTTCTTTTTTAAACAAATCATATGAACTATTTTGTTCTTGGATGTTCAAAACTTAAACTTTGCTGCCTTTCAGAAAAGAAAGAAAAGAGTTTAAGACAAACAGAAATAAAAAAAATAAACATATTTCATCATTTAATTTAAATTAAATTTAAGGTACCGTATTTGCACTTATATAGCATTTCTAGTCTTACTGACCATTCAAAGCTCTTTAGACTTCAAGTCACATTTTTGACTATACAGCACTTTATCTAACTCACATCCATGGCTAATCCAGTCATCAGTTAATCTAACATATTTCTTTTGACTGTGGCAAAAACATGCATTATAGGTTAATGTAATTAGTATGTCCACATATTGGAAATGTGTATTAATGAGAAATGACACAGGTGAAAATGTCGTGATCCTTTATTTATTCAGGCAAAAGAGGGCAGCAGAAGTTACAACATATAACAAGTAGAAAACAAGCACATAATTCTGTACAGACAAGTGAACACAAACATGTGAATAAGATGCAATATACAGTGGGGCAAAAAAGTATTTAGTCAGCCACCGATTGTGCAAGTTCCCCCACTTAAAATGATGACAGAGGTCAGTAATTTGCACCAGAGGTACACTTCAACTGTGAGAGACAGAATGTGAAAAAAAAAAAAAAAATCCATGAATTCACATGGTAGGATTTGTAAAGAATTTATTCGTAAATCAGGGTGGAAAATAAGTATTTGGTCAATAACAAAAATACAACTCAATACTTTGTAACATAACCTTTGTTGGCAATAACAGAGGTCAAACGTTTACTATAGGTCTTTACCAGGTTTGCACACACAGTAGCTGGTATTTTGGCCCATTCCTCCATGCAGATCTTCTCAAGAGCAGTGATGTTTTGGGGCTGTCGCCGAGCAACACGGACTTTCAACTCCCGCCACAGATTTTCTATGGGGTTGAGGTCTGGAGACTGGCTAGGCCACTCCAGGACTTTCAAATGCTTCTTACGGAGCCACTCCTTTGTTGCCCGGGCGGTGTGTTTTGGATCATTGTCATGTTGGAAGACCCAGCCTCGTTTCATCTTCAAAGTTCTCACTGATGGAAGGAGGTTTTGGCTCAAAATCTCACGATACTTGGCCCCATTCATTCTGTCCTTAACACGGATCAGTCGTCCTGTCCCCTTGGCAGAAAAACAGCCCCATAGCATGATGTTTCCACCCCCATGCTTCACAGTAGGTATGGTGTTCTTGGGATGCAACTCAGTATTCTTCTTCCTCCAAACACGACGAGTTGAGTTTATACCAAAAAGTTCTACTTTGGTTTCATCTGACCACATGACATTCTCCCAATCCTCTGCTGTATCATCCATGTGCTCTCTGGCAAACTTCAGACGGGCCTGGACATGCACTGGCTTCAGCAGCGGAACACGTCTGGCACTGCGGGATTTGATTCCCTGCCGTTGTAGTGTGTTACTGATGGTGACCTTTGTTACTTTGGTCCCAGCTCTCTGCAGGTCATTCACCAGGTCCCCCCGTGTGGTTCTGGGATCTTTGCTCACCGTTCTCATGATCATTTTGACCCCACGGGATGAGATCTTGCGTGGAGCCCCAGATCGAGGGAGATTATCAGTGGTCTTGTATGTCTTCCATTTTCTGATGATTGCTCCCACAGTTGATTTTTTCACACTAAGCTGCTTGCCTATTGTAGATTCACTCTTCCCAGTCTGGTGCAGGTCTACAATTCTTTTCCTGGTGTCCTTCGAAAGCTCTTTGGTCTTGGCCATGGCGGAGTTTGGAGTCTGACTGGTTGAGGCTGTGGACAGGTGTCTTTTATACAGATGATGAGGTCAAACAGGTGCCATTCATACAGGTAACGAGTGGGGGACAGAAAAGCTTCTTACAGAAGACATTACAGGTCTGTGAGAGCCAGGGATTTTCCTTGTTTGAGGTGACCAAATACTTATTTTCCACCCTGATTTACGAATAAATTCTTTACAAATCCTACCATGTGAATTCATGGATTTTTTTTTCACATTCTGTCTCTCACAGTTGAAGTGTACCTCTGGTGCAAATTACTGACCTCTGTCATCATTTTAAGTGGGGGAACTTGCACAGTCGGTGGCTGACTAAATACTTTTTTGCCCCACTGTAATGATCTTGCTCAACCCAGATCTCTGTAAGGCAGAATATATCAATATGTTGATCAATTATTATATAATTTACTAACAAAGAAGAGAGATACTTAATGTTTTACAATCCAATCTTTACTGCTGATGAAGATGTATTGTTCTTTATTCTTAAATCATTTATGCTGATTTTTTTTTTTATTGGTCTCTATGGACACTGAGTTTTAGGGGGACAATAGGAGTAGAGAAGCTGCAGAGAGGCTTGTAGGACTGCACCTCTGCTTCCAACTCTCATTTCTGGGTGCTCCCATTTTTGGGAGGAGGTAATACATTTGATAATTGGCCTGCTACATAACCCAGGTCCATGTCCAGGTCCTGAATCCAACCTTCAAAAAAGTTCAGACACAGAGTATTTTTCCAAAAGTCTTCAGGATCTTAAAGATGTTTTTGTTAAATGTAAGATGTGTTCTTTTCTGTCAGTTGCACCTTTTGTCTTTGAACTCTTCTATGGATGCCATTTTTGCCCAGTCTCTTTCTTATTATTGAATCACAAATACTGACCTCAAATTGAATGAGTTCAGCAGTATTATGGATGTTGTTCTGGTTTTGTTTTTAACCTCCTGGATGAACTATTAGTGCTTTTGGAGTACTTTTATAGGCCTGGAAGGTTCACCGCTGTTCCGAGTCTTCTCAAGTTGTGGATAATGGGTCTCACCCTGGATTTGTTGGATTCCCAAGGCTGTATAAAGCTTTTCTCATCTGTTCTTGAGGGGGCTTTTTTTATATCACAGCATGATGTGTTACTTTTTAAGATCTTTTAGCTGACAGGTTGTATTTAAGGGATTTTGTCTGTCTGGAAGGGCATCTGGCATATTACTGTCAAATGAAACAGTAGCAACCTACTGTGGATACCCTTAGTGATAGTAGTTTCAAAATAGTGAATTTGTGATTTAACAAGGGGGCAATTACTTAATCACATAGCGCAAGTACAATCAGTATTGAAAATGTCACCAATTTTTAAAGTAAATCATTTTCTAAAGGTGCTATTGACACCTATCTACACGTCCTAAGCCCAAAACCCTTCAAGGGGCTGAAATTGAAATAGTCACATTTTACAGGTGTCTAGCTATAATTTTGGGGTTAAACTAAGTTTCTTTTTTAGATTTAGATTTTTAGATTTTAGATTTTGTTTCTCTCTCCAACCTTGGGAACACTTGATTTATGCAACCTTTTTTTTTTTTTTTACACTTATTGTATTATGGTGGTCTGTATTTAATGAATGCACCTGGCCAGTTCAATACTGTCTGCCATTGTGGTTTACATTTCATTAGTAGCTGTAGAAATCATGTACATCACTGTTTTCTGTATGCTGCTGCTAAATGGCTATCTCTGTCTATCCACAGATGTTGGCTTTTATCTCTAAATCTCTACTTGGGTTACTTACTTCTTATCTGTGCTTACATGTGTAAATGCCACTATAAAGCTCACACTCTCACAACATTATACAAATGTTGGTTCTGAGAATCAGAAGAGAACGTGAAGAAAGCTTTTAAATATGCTGTCCCTGTTTCCTGGAATAATCAACAGAAGGAGCTGAAATGTACAGAAATGGTTACAATGGGCGAGTTTAAATCCCTTTTAAAAGAGCAAGAGAATAGCTCTTTTGGTCAGTGTGACTGTTTTTAATGTCACGCTTGTAATGATCTACAGTGGGGCAAAAAAGTATTTAGTCAGCCACCGACTGTGCAAGTTCCCCCACTTAAAATGATGACAGAGGTCAGTAATTTGCACCAGAGGTACACTTCAACTGTGAGAGACAGAATGTGAAAAAAAAAATCCATGAATTCACATGGTAGGATTTGTAAAGAATTTATTCGTAAATCAGGGTGGAAAATAAGTATTTGGTCACCTCAAACAAGGAAAATCCCTGGCTCTCACAGACCTGTAACGTCTTCTGTAAGAAGCTTTTCTGTCCCCCACTCGTTACCTGTATGAATGGCACCTGTTTGACCTCATCATCTGTATAAAAGACACCTGTCCACAGCCTCAACCAGTCAGACTCCAAACTCCGCCATGGCCAAGATCAAAGAGCTTTCGAAGGACACCAGGAAAAGAATTGTAGACCTGCACCAGACTGGGAAGAGTGAATCTACAATAGGCAAGCAGCTTGGTGTGAAAAAATCAACTGTGGGAGCAATCATCAGAAAATGGAAGACATACAAGACCACTGATAATCTCCCTCGATCTGGGGCTCCACGCAAGATCTCATCCCGTGGGGTCAAAATGATCATGAGAACGGTGAGCAAAGATCCCAGAACCACACGGGGGGACCTGGTGAATGACCTGCAGAGAGCTGGGACCAAAGTAACAAAGGTCACCATCAGTAACACACTACAATGGCAGGGAATCAAATCCCGCAGTGCCAGACGTGTTCCGGTGCTGAAGCCAGTGCATGTCCAGGCCCGTCTGAAGTTTGCCAGAGAGCACATGGATGATACAGCAGAGGATTGGGAGAATGTCATGTGGTCAGATGAAACCAAAGTAGAACTTTTTGGTATAAACTCAACTCGTCGTGTTTGGAGGAAGAAGAATACTGAGTTGCATCCCAAGAACACCATACCTACTGTGAAGCATGGGGGTGGAAACATCATGCTATGGGGCTGTTTTTCTGCCAAGGGGACAGGACGACTGATCCGTGTTAAGGACAGAATGAATGGGGCCAAGTATCGTGAGATTTTGAGCCAAAACCTCCTTCCATCAGTGAGAACTTTGAAGATGAAACAAGGCTGGGTCTTCCAACATGACAATGATCCAAAACACACCGCCCGGGCAACAAAGGAGTGGCTCCGTAAGAAGCATTTGAAAGTCCTGGAGTGGCCTAGCCAGTCTCCAGACCTCAACCCCATAGAAAATCTGTGGCGGGAGTTGAAAGTCCGTGTTGCTCGGCGACAGCCCCAAAACATCACTGCTCTTGAGAAGATCTGCATGGAGGAATGGGCCAAAATACCAGCTACTGTGTGTGCAAACCTGGTAAAGACCTATAGTAAACGTTTGACCTCTGTTATTGCCAACAAAGGTTATGTTACAAAGTATTGAGTTGTATTTTTGTTATTGACCAAATACTTATTTTCCACCCTGATTTACGAATAAATTCTTTACAAATCCTACCATGTGAATTCATGGATTTTTTTTTTTTTCACATTCTGTCTCTCACAGTTGAAGTGTACCTCTGGTGCAAATTACTGACCTCTGTCATCATTTTAAGTGGGGGAACTTGCACAATCGGTGGCTGACTAAATACTTTTTTGCCCCACTGTATATTAGTTTAACTGAAGCAACACTTCCAAGTCCAATAATGTAAATATGTAAGAAAAATTGTGTATGTTTCTGTTCTGTGTCCTGTGTACTGTTTGTTTGTATATGTGTCTTTTTGGCTGCTGTTACAACCAAATTTCCCCTTCTGGGACAATTAAAGGATTATTCTATTCTATTCTATTCTACTCTATTCTATTCTATTCTATTCTAAGTCTGCTGGGGGCTTCCCATAATGCACTTAGCATTTCTTCTCCAATCACTTTTCTTCACTGTCCATGTATTTATATATTACTTTGCATTTAACTATTAACTATTATAAATCTATGGCTCTCTTCCACAGTGTATCTTTTATCCTGTCTGTTTTACCTCACTCCTAACTCCTCATGGCAGATGGCTGCCCTTCCCTAAGCCTGGTTCTGCTGGAGGTTCTTCCTGTAAAGTAGAGTTTTTCCACTTCGATGTTGCCAAGTGCGTGTCTTAATTAATCATTGTGTAAATCATAAGATTATTGTGTTGTGTAGAAGTATACAGCTGAATTTGTTGTCAGATGTAAATATTTTATTGAGATGTGTGTATATAACAGCCCCCCCCATTTTTTGTTTCTGAGAAAAATGAGAGCCACATATAAGGATATTCATTTGAAATTTCGATAGAGCAGTTGCAGTTCGGGCGCCAGGTCCTAGGAGGTTATTCATCTGGGAATTTACCCAGATTTCTTTATTTATTTAGACAGAGATCTTGACAGCACAAAGTTTTGCCGATGGTACATAATTTAGGTTTTGGACTAGTATCAGATAAACCTTTGGCACTGAAATGCCTATGGAGTTCTTAACTGAAACCTGCAAAATGATTGGCAGTTGGGGAATGGGCCACATGTGTTTTACAGTTGCTCTCCTCCTGCACACATATGACTCTAAAGTAGAAAAAGAGTGTTCAAAGGTAGCAGAACTTGTGTTTAAATGCACAACTAAACAAAGTCAAGATGTGCTTTTTGGTCATGTTCAGTCCGCAGCATCATCCCTTAGTTTTCTTTTTTTAAAAATGATTAATACAATGTGTGAAAGTATAGAGCTGAATTTGTTTCCTGGTGTGAAGATCAGAAAAGTAGAGACTTACAAGTAATCTGACTCCATCACCTCCTCCTCTTCAGGGATCTGTTCTCCTGTTGTCGTTTGCTGTTTCTTCAATGAGAAAATTTGGCAGCTGTTAGCCGTCTATGCGCATGCAGAGAGGGTATGCTGACAGGGCATGCTGGCTATTTTAATGTGGGAGTCCTTTACAGAGTTGGCATTCCAGGTCTAGGAGTCAGCTGTGCTATTAGGATTTCAGTGTCTGGGGATGGAGGCATACAATAGTTTGATTGTGATGAGCTCTGCTCACATGTGGTACACACAGTGTTGGGGAGTAACGGAATACATGTACCGCCGTTACGTATTTAAAATACAAAATATGAGTAACTGTATTCCGTTACAGTTACCGTTTAACAAGGTGGTATTTAGAATACAGTTACTTTGTTGAAATAAATGGATTACACGGCGGTACTTCCCTGTTTCATATTGTGGCGGGTCAGGACTGTTTGGGTTACGGTTGCCATGGTTACAGGGTGACGCTCTCTCTCTGCGTGTTTCCTGGGTGAGAGAGCGCCTGTTGTTGTTGTGCTAAGCTAATACCAGAATGCTACCGGTATAGCTCTAAAGAATGTAGCATCATAGGCAGTGTAGTCCGTGCTGCAGGGAGAATGGACTGCCATACACGTTATGTGTCTGTGAGTGAGGGAGGGAGAAAAAGGAAAAGTAGGAGCTGTCATCGAGCAAAAACGGGAGCTGGAAGCATGTAAATATAATAATAACCACTGCAGCCAAGAAGAGTGCCTGACGAGCCCAGTTGTAAGTAAGCTATTAAGACTCGACTGTACACCGTATTCGTGTTTTCCTCCAAAAACAATAAGTTCCGTTGGAGCAGCCTTTCAATGCCTCTCTCTGTCTCTCGCTAGCAAAGTTGACCCAGACAACAGAGTTAAGCTAGTTTTCGGCTACGAGCCGACACAGAACCCACCGTATTAGCCAGAGGTCCCTTTACTACGGTTCGGAGCCGCGGACCTTCAGTAACAGTAATAAATCACAGCAATAGTACATTCATGTAGTTGTAAAATGCATGATAATATATTAAGTAATCCAAAGTATTCAGAATACGTTACTCTCATTGAGTAACGTAACGGAATACGTTACAGAATACATTTTGGGGCATGTATTCTGTAATCTGTAATGGAATACATTTTAAAAGTAACCTTCCCAACACTGGGTACACACAAGGTTCTCCTGCTGAAACATGCTGAGCTATGCGCAAGCAGGGATTGTTACTAGACAAATTGCCTTCTTCTCTTTGGTAATCCTTGTGTCTCAGCAACAGAGATAGTTAGATGGTCAATTTGAACAAAATGGCTCTCAGTGCCTCAGCACATAAGTATTAAAAAATGTAAATGTCATATAAGTGTTACCAGATCTGACAAACAAGAAATTACCTAATCTTGGATTCAGTTATTCTTGCTTAATCACACTGTAATGGCATGTAATGCTACAGTCACACCAGGGAAAACAGTGTTTGAAGGCTACAGCATGACCAAAATTATTGTCACGGTGTATAATAAATTTGGAAGTTTGCTGCCTTTGAAGTGGCTTTTTTGAAAATGGGAATCAGGTCAGTGATCACATGCAGTCAGTCACCATCTTCAAAAGGAATTTGGTACATCAATATGGCAATTAAATCTTGAACCTATTCAATTGCAGACTGAATAGGTTTAAGATTTTAGTTGTGAGCAGTCTGGGCCATTACATCATCTTATGTGTCTCTCTTCATTCATTTGGCCAGTATTTATATTACATTTGATAATCACTGCAAACATACCTTTGTGGAGAGTTAAAATCAGCTCACTTTAGAACAGGCACCCCTTAAGTTTTTTTTTTTTTTCAAATGTATCTTTCATTTACGAAGTCTTGTGAGTCTATTATTAAAGCGCTTTTCCATATTCAGATGCTAGAGGGCATTGTGGGTTGATAGAGTAGTGTTTCAGGGCAGAGAAAAACTTTTCTGTTGTGAGGTTATCTGTTGCAAACTCAGTGTGTGTACCTCTTCTAGTCTTAAACACTGCACCACACATTGATGGCACAGGAGACCAGTTGCCCTCTGACTGCAGACTGAAAGAGCCAACCCCTTTATGATGCTGTTCCCTGTTTCTGTTGGTCTGTCATAAGTCAGGGATTCATTTCCAAAGTGTAAAGTCAAACAGTGCAGACTTTCTACATCCCCTCTTCGACATTATACTGTATGCTCCCAGTCCTACTATTTTGGTAAAGCAGACACATTATAAGAGTTCCACTATATGTTTTTTTTATGGCAGATGGACGTGCTGGGAAAAATACTACTTAAACCAGACTTTGGTCGCTGTCATTTTTTGGAAGAAAGCAACCAAGTAGTAAAGTAACATCCACACAATAGTGTTAATATCGACAGTACAAGATGATTAGTTCATCAAGTATTTATGGCCTTAAAGCACTGTAAATCAAGACTTACTATCTTGATGATGCTATGAACCACAACAGTAATATCCTTGTGAGTATAACAAGCAGCTGGTGGTAATGACTGAAGGTTATTCTATTAAAAATATTCTGCAACTGGTTTACTGAAATCAAAATTCTTTGAAGTGGTTAATGGTGCTGTGACATTCAACACAGATGTATCATATCTCTCCAATAGACTTCAATTTGTTTATCTAAATGGAGAATCCTCTTCACACTGTAACTTCATCTCTCCATGAAGCCAGATAACACACACCAATTAGTTAAACTGGAGGAATGTCAGACATAAAGACCTGGATGGCCTCTAATTTTCTGCTTCTAAATTCATAAAAAAAACTGAAGTTATTGTACTTGGCCCTGAAAATCTTAAAAAATAATGGTAATGCCATGACTCTGGATGGCATTACCCTGGCCTCCAGTAACACTGTGAGGAACCTTGGAGTCATTTTTGACCAGGATATGTCCTTCAATGCACATATTAAACAAATATGTGCATATCTTTCTTCCATTTGCGCAATATCCTATCTCAGAGTGACGCTGAAAAAATACTTCATGTATTTATTACTTCTAGGCTGGACTACTGTAATTCGTTATTATCAGGATGTCCTAAAAACTCCCAGAAAAGCCTTCAGTTAATCCAAATTGCTGCAGCAAGAGTACTGACAGGGACTAAAAACAGACAGTGTATTTCAACTATATTGGATTCCCTTCACTCCCTTCATGTATACTATGGAGTTGTCACAGTCAGGCTGCAAAGCTGACTGTGTGGAAAAAGGAGGTGACACTCTAAAACAGCGGTCCCCAACCCCCGGGCCTCCGTCCGGAACCGGTCCGTGAGTCATTTGGTACCGGGCCGCGAGAGTAGAGGCTCAGGTGTGAAATGTATGGTTTTCAGGATTTTTGTCGGTTTTCGGCGTTATTTTGTTATCGTTTTTATCGTTAACTCGGTTTTCCTGGGTCTTTTCACGTGTGTTATGAATAAATTTTCTTTTTTTCGGTACCGGTACTAGTTTTATTTTGTTGTATTTATCCGCGACACCTTAAAGGCCGGTCCGTGAAAATATTGTCGGGCATAAACCGGTCCGTGGCGCAAAAAAGGTTGGGGACCGCTGCTCTAAAACAAAAACTCAAACTTAACAGAAAACGAGCAGTTTATTAAGGCTGGGAAAACATTACCAAACAAAAAGCAGAGGCGAAGCTAAACAATAACTTAAACTGGGAAAACTAGAAAGAAAACATGACACATCCTAAACATGGAAGAAAAGAAAAAACCTTAAACATGGCTACTTGGCATGAATAGATGTCAATCTGGTAACATGGCAGGATAGCAGACAATCTGACAAAGACTGAATGAACACCAGTTAACAACACTCCACAGTTAGTGGAAACCACGCTCCGTTGTTATGTCGAGGGAAAGTAATATTGCACCACATACTTATAAATTGAGTGATAATGTTGTTTAATCGTTTTATTTACTGTATGTGCATTGCGTCTTACATAATGGATCCCAAAGCCATTTTGAAAATGTCCGATTTCTCCTTAGTTATGGAGAACAAATACGAGGAACTGCTCACATTTCTTTCTGCTGGGTCCTACCCATCAGAATACGACAAGTCCCAGAGGCAAACTCTTACGCCACAAAATTCAGGTTGAAGGGTCAGTATTTTAATGTAAATAATAACTGGATGTAATTATTGGTTCAATACATGTTATAATCAATTTACATTTTTTTAAATGTAGATGGAGAGCTCTTCTTTGGAAACAGGAAAGTGATAAAAACAAAAGAAGAAGCCATGGGACTATTTCAGAAGTTTCATTCAAGTCCTATTGGTGGACACACTGGTGTACTCAAGACTCAAATTGCAATGTGTTCCAGATTTTACTGGTATGGCATGTCAGTTGAGAATTGGAATTGCGTATGTATTTTTAAAGTTGTCATTTATAAAACAAATGTATAGTATGTTAATAGTGCACAAAAAGAATGCATAGTTATCCTGAAGACCTGTCCCAGATTTCAGGATGATGTACAGTAATTAACACTGTAGCTTGATTGAGTATTTTTTTTTATAGAATATTTGTAATTATGTTGTTTAATTAATTGACATTGTTGGATAATATAAATAAGAACATATAATATGTTTAAGGTCCTGGCTTGTGACCAGTGCCAAAAAATGGGAAAACCTTTGGCTGTTGTAGAAAATAGTAGTGTTATAATGTACATCATAAAAATGTGATTCTTTTATCATTGACAGGTGTCACATGTCTGGAAGCTAATCGGAATAGAACTAACTGGGCCTCTTCCAAAAACATCTAGTGGCTTCCAGTACATTCTGACTGCAACAGCTTCCATCAGCAAACCTGGGTTTGCAGCATAGATTTGTTAATTACTTCCCTGCAGTTGTCACATGCTAAGCCATCCAATGAGACAAATTAGACCCTTTTGTCGGTCGCATCTGTCCCCTGGGGCCTATGTTTGACACCCCTGTTACCCTACCTCCCATAAATCATGTTGTTCTATACGTAGCTTATATACACTGCCCTTTCCATGTCCAGGAACAGTAGATTTAAATGTATTTTTTTAAATCTTATGGTTCATGTGACGCAGAGCTGTTTTTATTTACTTGTCTGGAACACTTGAGATGCAAACGAGCTATATTTGGCACTTGATAAAATGAGCTTCGCATCCCATGTGGGTAGAAAACGGGAATCTTTCTTCAAGGGGATAAGTGGGATTAGTAGGTGGGGTGGTCTTAATGGTAAAAATAGTAAATTCAATATAAATAAAATAAGAAATGGTATATGAGATAGTAAGATAAAAGGAAAACAGGACATAAGCATGCAGTTATTTTGCAAACTTGTTTCTGAAAAAAAGAAAAAAAGACAAACAAAAACAGCTTCTTCTTTTCTTAACCATCCATCCAAAACTTTGTCTAACTAACTGAAACTGAAATGGAGAAAAGCCAAACTTTTGAGATAATAACATGAAATTGTAGTTATACTGTACATCTTCTACTATTTAGTCCAAAACCATAAATAACCCATATGATTGTTGCACACTAGAAAAGAAAGGCAAAATGTAGAAAATAAACAATTGTTATGTTTGTGTCCTTGATATTAAGTTTTTTTTTTTTTTTTTTTTTTTAAAAAGGTCACATTACAGAGCTGTTAAGGAAATTTAGCAGGATTTTTAAAATGGGGTGGCCCATGAGAGGACGTGAGACAAATGCAGGGAGGTCCAGTAGCACCAAGGTAGGCGAGGTGATGGGAAATCAGAAAATAAAAGCAAACAAAGCTAAAGCAGTTTGTTAGGTTAGTTATATAAAGATCACTGATATACACAGACGTACCTTCACAAAAAGGCATTGGGAGACGTTGCAAATCGTCCTAACACACTGTGTGCTCTCTGTCACTTTAACACTGTGCTGTAATAAACTAGCAAGTGTTATTATTGAGATGTTACTGAAAAGCATTTTTGCAGCTCAATGTTGAAGCTGCAGTTAATAATGGAGGTTTGCATGTTTTCGCTGCAAAACACAATAATATATATTAAACTGTGTGACATTTGCCACCTTTTCAGGGTTAGGTTTAGGATTTTTATGTTACAACATTCTCACTTACGGCCATACCACCCTGAACACGCCCAATCTCATCAGATCTTGGCAGATAAGCAAGGTCGGGCCTGGTCAGTACTTGGATGGGAGACTGCCTGGGAATACCGGGTGCTATAAGCTGTGGAGTGAGTTGAGGACCCAAGAGCAGACAGAGGCGAGGAGACAAAACTGGACTTAACAAAAAGCGAGCCTTTATTTAGGGCCAAAAACTCACGGAAAAAACAACAACAAAGTAACTGAGGGAAAACCTGAACATAGACTAGGAAACTATGACTCTTACTGAGAATTTAGACTATGACTAAACAATATACAAACTATGACTTAATATGGTTGGGAAACTATGACAAGGGGTAGGGGAGATAACACAGACGACGCAACGACGAACAAAGGAAGACTGAGGACTTAAATACACACATGAGGTGATCAGGGGAAGTGGAGACACATGAGAACACAGCTGACTAGAAGGAAACATAATGAGGAGGAGAGTAACACTAACTACAATGAACAAAGAACACCAGACTCTTCCAAAATAAAACAGGAAACACGGAGACATAGACATGAACTTGACATAACCGCATAGACAAGAAACACTGTAGACACTGTTTTGGCTTCCCTTCATTGGCTTCCTGTTAAATCCAGAATTGAATTCAAAATCCTGCTCCTCACATACAAGGTCTTAAATAATCAGGCCCCATCTTATCTTAATGACCTTGTAGTACCATATCACCCTATTAGAGCACTTCGCTCCCACTCTGCAGGCCTACTTGTTGTTCCTAGAGTATTTAAAAGTAGAATGGGAGGGAGAGCCTTCAGTTTTCAGGCCCCTCTTCTGTGGAACCAGCTTCCAGTTTGGATTCGGGAGACAGACACTATCTCTACTTTTAAGATTAGGCTTAAAACTTTCCTTTTTGCTAAAGCATATAGTTAGGGCTGGACCAGGTGACCCTGAATCCTCCCTTAGTTATGCTGCAATAGATGTAGGCTGCCGGGGGATTCCCATGATGCATTGAGTTTTTCCTTTCCAGTCACCTTTCTCGCTCACTATGTATTACCAGACCTCTCTGCGTTGAATCATATCTGTTATTAACCTCTGTCTCTCTTCCACAGCATGTCTTTTATCCTGTCTTCCTTCTCTCACCCCAACCGGTCGCAGCAGATGGCCGCCCCTCCCTGAGCCTGGTTCTGCCGGAGGTTTCTTCCTGTTAAAAGGGAGTTTTTCCTTCCCACTGTTGCCAAAGTGCTTGCTCATAGGGGGTCATATGATTGTTGGGTTTTTCTCTGTATCTATGAAGCGCCTTGAGGCGACTTTTGTTGTGATTTGGCGCTATATAAATAAAATTGAATTGAATTGAATTGAATTGAAACATGACACGTAGACGCAGGAACCAGGGAGACTGAGTACAGGGGGAGATGACAGAAACAACTAAGAAATAAGGACTAACCAGCAACCTAGAAATTAACTAGATCAAAAATGAATACAAAAATACCTAAAACCCAAACACTGGGTCACTGGGCTCACTTTGTTTATATCAAGTTTTGTTTCACGTTCATTGGTGTCTGCATTTTGGGTCCACTCCTTACTACATACAGTCTGCCTCAGCCAGACTGTGACAGTACGACTTGACCATGTTGGACCCAGCAGACATTTATTTCAGCGACTTTGTTGAATTTAAAATTCGTGTTACGCAACTGCACGGGGAAGCAGGAGGAGGAGTCTATTTGGGCTCAGCCGGCCATGGCCAATCCAAGGTTTATGGACTACTTACTTGAGGAGTCAAAAGACTTTGTTATGGGCATGATCTCCTTAGGCTCACACTCAACAACACCTCAGTCTACTGAGAATAGCTCAGTTACATTTTTGCCATTTTTCTCTTTGTCGGCACTGAATGACATAGCATTACATTTTGTCACAGAGAATGTTCCTGCTTCATGTCAAGTACCAGAGTTTATGCATTCAGCTGTCCAGAGACTTTTGTTCTGCAACCTAAGGTGGTCCATTTACAACACCCTCTGCTAATTCAGACTGCTTTTTCTGTTTCAAAGCTAGCTAAGGGCCTAAAACTCAGTAGCTCTGAGCTGGCTGACATGGTTACATTTCGTGTTCCCAGTTTGTGTTTTGCTGCAAAAGAAGATTGTGTTCCTGTTTATGAGTCTGTGTTTTCTGAGCCACCTCCTCTGCCTTGTGTTCCTATTTCCAGGGTGGCTGTGGGCCAGCCCTCCACTGCACTTGTATCAGTGAGGGGGGTCTAGGGCCCATTTGGTCCCTGCTCTGGCTTCCAGGCTGGCTGAGGCTCTGTCAGTTTTTGGCACTTTACCTACTCCTTGGGTGGAAGTGATTGGTGTCCGGTCCACCACTACACCCATGCTGGTCCCTAAGGTAAAGTCAGCCAGGACACAACCTTCCTTTGCACCTGTACCTACTCCTTGGTTTGGAGCGGCTAGTGTCCAGCAGGTGCCTCCTGTCCCCGCTGGAGACTCAGATGAGCCCGTCCAGCTGTTTACCTCACGTTCTAGAGGTTCAGGAGAATTAGCTCAGCAACCATCACAGGTACGACCGCTAAAAACTTCATTCCAACTACCACCACTACAGCCTCTACTTCAGTCTCTACCTCAGTTATTAGCTGAGGTATCTGTTTTGTGTCTAGCTTTGTCCCCTGCTCAGTCTCCAGGTCAGTCTTTAGCTTCGTTATCAGTTATTGCACCAGTTCAGTCTCTAGCTCATTGACAAGCTCAGTCACCTGGTCAGCACTGCACGGCTTCCACGCCACCGTCTGTTCCCGCTGGGGGTTCTGGAGAACCGATCCAGCCTCATGCCACGTCAGCTGTGGGTTCTGGAGAGCCCGTCCAGCCTTTCCTCACATCCACTGACGGCTCTGGTGAGTCTGTTCAGCCACCACCTGCTCCACCACTTGCAGCTTCCTCTCCGTCGCCTGCAGCGCCGTCGCCTGCAGCGCCGTCGCCTGGTCCTGCGCCGCCGCCTGGTCCTGCCACGCCTGGTCCTGCCATGCCTGGTCCTGCCATGCCTGGTCCTGCCATGCCTGGTCCTGCAGCCAGCCAGGTGCTGACACCCTGACCCCCATCTCCTTTTAAGGTAATGTACATTGGCAATTGTCTGCCCCTCACCCTCAGTAAATCTTGCTACTGTCCTGTGTTTGGGGATTAATTGCCCCACTTCCCTGCACCCCAGTTCTTTGTTCCCATCCCAGGACTATTTTCTATTTTCTAATCTTAAATCCTATCAACAAGAAAATCATACTACGACACACACCAATAAACTACATTCACTATGACCTCAATACCTAATACACAGTCCATTATTTCTACAGTGTACTGTTATGAAAACAACAGAATGATGATGAGACTGTGGCGGGGGAGTGGTTTGCTGGCCTGCTGCAGAGGAAGGGTGACACAGTGAGCTCTCTGGGCGGCACGGAGGCAGGGAGGCAACAGGTGTACGGGACTGCGTTAATGAGGTAGATGTCTTTTTGTGTGCCCACAATGAGATGAAGCAGAGGATGCTGGCAGAGAGACGGAGTGGCTGCGTCGGTGGCGGGTGCAAAAAAACCACAGATTATTTTCAAAATAAAAAGACATTAAGCATAACCCGTGTGTGTGTGTGTGTGGGGGGGGGGTCCTGTGTCACAGAGACACTGTGGTAAAGTTTTACAGGTTTATTTGCAGATAGTTATGAATACAGGATAAACACTGTGGGCTCCAGGAGACGGGGCAGAGGTAGTGAAGGTTTTCTGGAGGCACACTCAGACACTGTCACAGAAGGTCGCGGAGATCCGTAAAGCTAAAACATCTGCACACAAACAGAGAGTGAGCAAAGGCAGGAACTGATGGAAAATGTGACATGACTGTGGCATGATACGTTACCTTGGTACTGCAATGATCTGGTTGTTTAGAAGCCAGCATGAAGACCTCGTGAGGAACAGGCGAGTAAACAGCTGATTGTTCACAAGTGACTGAGGGACGGGAAGGTGGAGGAGCATGCCCTAAAAAAGACAAGCACACGGACAACAACACAGGCATACACCGAAAGAGGAGAGAGAGAAAGAAGCAGGCCAGAAAAAGAGGGCAATGGAACCATGACATCTACAGAAGCCCATTTTCATTTGATACATCGTATCACCAGATGTCAGTTTGTGATGTTAGATTCCAACTTGCCAGTCAAGAAACCTTTTTCCAAAGATATCAGCACAAACCGAAATCATAGTGCGGATTAAAAACAGTAAATTGTCGAAGTTTGTGATGGATCATCCCATTTTCTGTTTGTAATCTGATTAAATCAGACGTGTTCCTGGTTTATAACCATGTGATCGGTCCACGTGGATAGATGATTGTTACTAAAAATGGGCCCATGTATAACTGTGTAGACATTTCCTAATGCATCATGGGTAATTTAACAGAAATGAATCATTAAACACACATCTGTGAAAATTTCTGATAAATTTCATGTAATATTATGTTAAAGTAAATGTAAATTATTAATTAAAAGACAACTGTTTCAGTCTGACCACAAACTTTTGAGCAGTAGTGTGTGTTGTATGCATGTGTCTGTCTGTATCTGATCAGGATTTTGTCATCAGTGTCAACAAAATGCTCATTTTTTAGCGGTGTCTATCATCAAAATTGAGTTGGAGTGTTATAACTCTGATATCAATCTCTCCCTAACAAGTCCACTTTATTGCGTGCTCATTTTCTCCTATTAATGGCTCATAGGAGTCTAACTAATGCACTTTATGCATGTTTCCTTATCTGTCACGCTTATCAGTGGCTCATGGTTGCTTAAGGCCTATGTCTGTACTTGACCACAGAGGCCGAGCATCATTCAACCTGCCAGCTGCCTATCTTGGGAGCTTTTCAAGGATGACAGACTCCACTTTCTCTGCAGCAAGACAGCTCATAACTTTTTTACAGTGTCTCCCTGTCCCCATACTTCTATATATTCTTCTGTAATAGATAACTATACACTATCATTGCAATCAATCTACACTACAACTCAAAAGTTTGAAGTCAATTTTCACCTGGGTTACAACCATGTGATCAATCCACATATCAGTGTCAACCAAACTCTCATTTTTTTTAGCTGTGTTATCTTCAGAAATTGAGTTGATGGCAAACTCTCCCTAACATGTTCACTTTATTGCGTGCTCATCAATCTACTCTACAGCTGAATGATGTTTGATATGACATTAACTGGTGTATGGATTACAACAATAATAGCGAGAGTGTAGATTATATTACCGTTCCTCATTTTATCACATTAAATCTCAGTTTACTAGTGACCCAGCATTTTTCCAAGTACAGCAGCGCTAACCAACATCCTTTTTTTCAAGTAATATAAAAATCAGTTTTATATATTACCTTTTTAAACATCCCATTTTTCTTTCTAATGTCATTAAAACAAGTTTGCACATTTGTATAACAACAGTTGGACCTCCAGATCTTTCAAGCTTTTAGGTTTTTTTTCTCAGTGTCACACATGGATTAATTTTCGTCTCGTTCAATAAGAAAGTCAAATCTTCAAACCCTAAAGCAATCTTTGTTTCTTTCAATCATTCCAATATTTTTCATCTCCTGTGATATAATTGCAGTTAACCAGGGCTTAGCTACTCTGATCTACAGTGATTTTGGGGGTGTGGATACCTATTTTCTTTCACAGGTGCAGAGCCTTTTTCTACAAAATTACGAATAAACTGCATTTTTAAAAGTACCATTAACATAAATGTAGACTGACAAGTAACTCAACCTTTAACACAGTGATCAGTAGAGAAGAAAGAAAATAACCCATTTCAAAATGTCTAGTTCAGATCAAAATTATTGTTCTGATTAAGGAAACAGTAAATCTGGCCGCATTATTGTCCCGATCCTCCAATTTTCCCTTTCCAATGTGACTAAATAAAATTCAACTATTTTTTTTTTTAAATAAAAGCAGATGAACACCCAGATATTTCTTACAGTAAGAATCCTCCAACAACCTTTCAAAAGAAACATTTTTTGTCTTTCCTCAATTTTGAGACCAACTGAACCCACAAACTTGAAGCTGCAGACCCCAAACTAACCAAATTTAATGTTTCCTTAATCAGCACAGTAATTTTTAAGTCTTTGTGTGTTATGTTTACTCACAGTTTTGATGCTTGCTTCTTCGGCTTGATCCACAATTAGCTCTGCACCATCGCTCTGCTCAGATATAATCCAACCTGCCTCCTTGTTTCCTCCTTGACTTGTATTCGCAAAATTTCCATTTAAATAAAAAAAAAATCAGGTTCTGTCCTCTGCAGAAATGCTGGTGTTCCATTGTGATGTAAAAGTATGTTAATAATCTTTAAACAGACACTCACTGATCCTGTAAGAGTAGGAATTTAACTACAAACCCTCATAGTTCCCATCAGTATCATTCATTCTGCTCTGCCTCAATGGTCACAGTGGCTGGTTTAAGTACGTTTGCCCCATAGAAATCCATTGAGTTCCTTTGACACATGTTTAGACCTTCATAATTTTCAGGGTGCATGAGTGTTATATCTCCATCTCATCCTAAACATTTTACCAACATGTAAAAGGCATACGTCCACGAGATTTTGATTTGTTTAATTTTAATTAAAACTTGTTTTATTCTGAATAAATGTGTGAGATGGCCCTCAGGCCTCTAAATCCACGTCCAGGTTTGGGTGACTACTTCGATTAGGGGAGTATTATTTAGAGCAATGTTTGTCACTTTGGTTAATTGCTAAACTCAGGCCGTTTTTGTTCAGTCTTTTTCTAACTGAACTTTCACATTTAACATGCTAACTGATCTTTAGAGTCTGAGATGTAGCTCTTTTATTTTCTGTATTGTACAGTCTGACTTAGGGGTGAATTTGCTGGGGTTGGTGACTGTGTTGCATGTTTTCAATAATCTTCTTCAGAGTAGACTTTTTGTGTATGCTGATAGTGAATGAAGAAAACTATAAAAAGATGCTGTGGTTTTAACTTTCCAAGAGAGGTAATGCACATAATGCAGAGACGAGCGCACAGGGGATATCCAAATTCTAGGAAGGCAGCCTGCTGCCTTACACAGGCGGATTCTTCTCAGTCATAGTTAACAACTTGACTGTTTTCTCCAACCACACAAAGAGTGCTGTTTCCATTATGGGAAGTCTACTCATTGGTGTAGGGGTGGGGGTGGGGGGGGTGGGGGGGCGGGGGCGGGCAGTGACGTGCCCGTGAGCTCCGCCGGCAGCCAGCTGTGCCTGAGTGACTGAGGGAGGGTCACTGCTCGACATCTCACAGTACAGTATAACAGTCCCACCACAAGGAGACACTAAAGGCTTTCAAACCAACAGTTTCTGCTTCCAAAGTGGCGCCAGCCGTCACCACCCATCATCATACTTATGTAACATAGACTGTGGATGCATGTTTAAGTTGATACATCACTTAAAGCCACCACTGTTCAGGCATCACATCTGTCCATTAGGTTTCCCTTTCATACTCAACATTTTTATCCCTGGGTACTAACTTTTTTGTTTTTGCTGACTGTTTATTTATTTGTTTGTTTGTCTAATGCTCTTGTTGCACTGCTAAATAGGCTGTAGCCAACATGATTTATTAAAGGATTATAAAATCTAAGAAATTACTGCATTATTTCACCTACTCTTATTAAACTCACTTTCCTAAAAACTGATTGCAGCTTCTACTTTGTGATGTCAATGTTACGTCTCTAAATTATTTCATATCATTCATGGGAGATATGCTTGACAAATGATAAGTTAACAAGTCACTGCTACCAGCTTAATCAATTCATTGGGGCGACCTGCGTGTTGTGTTGCATTGTCTGATTTGGTCGTAGTGTGTAAACACCTCTAGAGGCCACTGTTGTATAGCTGCTGCAAACTGAATGTGCCCGTACCAGAGGTTATACTTAAAATGGCAGCTGCCAGGAAGTCTCTTTGGACATTTGTGTTCGCCCTTTATGAAATACATATGTTGTATTACAAGGTACTAATGCACCCTTGCATTGGTAAAATAAATTCTACTAGAATAGCTGATACTCCCTTACAGAAGATTTATTTTGACCTTTCTAAAGCCTTCTTTAAAAATTAGAAAATAAAATGAAAACAGGCATATCAAAACCAGCCTACTAGAAATACTACTCTGCATTACATCCTAACACTTGGCTAAATCCTAATATGTAATTCTGGTTTAATAATTTATTACACTAAATGTGATTATGCACTAAAAAGACCAAACATGTTGGGTTTACTTAATTCAATAGTGGACACTGGTTGCACACAGATGTTTTGCTTTGGCAGGAGCTTAAACAATTGAGGTGAATTAACACAATAAAGTTATTAATATTCAATAAACCTGTGCAATTTGTGTTGATAAAATTTGATTGAAACAAAATATCCAATTTGAGCTCCTGGATATTTTAATCCTTCACAATTTTCACACTTTATTCCAACACTGTTCAGTAACTTTGATGATGGTTGCCAGCATCCACTAGTAACCTTTCAAAATAAAAACGCTAATATCACTGCAGTGACAGTAGGTAAACCAGGGGTCTCAAACTCACGGCCTGGGGCCCACTTGCGGCCCACCTCACCCCTACTTGCCACCCCTACTATAGACGTGAAGAAAGGAAATGCAATTTGGCCCTTGAAGTTAGTTTTTGTTACGGGGGATTTTGTGGAATTTGAAAATAAGTTGTTTAAAAAGCAAAAATGTTTTAAAATGAGGGCAATATGAGCAGAGAGTGAAAATATGTTGAGGGATTGGCTGTATTAGTTCAGTGAGAGAGTTACATGTGAAGAAAACAATTTTTACTAGCAGTCAAAAACTAATGTGTTCACTTACTCACTCACTTGGTGTTCGCTCGCTCTGTGGTATAGTATCGCTTCCTGTTCCTGCTCAAACACAGTGGTGTTTCTGAGTAGCTTATTTGCTTAGCAGTTTAATTAACAACTTTTAAATACATTCTTTTTTTTCACAGTATAATCTTTACGTGCTTCATCCGAAGCACACTTTCTGTGTACTCACTACCTAATTTATAGCCAAAGTATTCACTCACTGTCTCTGTACTGTTTCGCTAGCTTAGCTCGTAGCCGACCCGTTAGCACCATGGCTACTTCACCTGTCCCTTCTGCACTTTCTTGCTCATTGTGTCAGATGTTTAGTTACTCCTCGGCCTCCTTTAGCAGTAATGATATCTGTAGCAAATGTAGCATATTTGCAGCTCTGGAGGCCAGGATTACTGATCTGGAGACTCGGCTTTGCACCCTTCTCTCACCCTTAGCTAGCCAGGCCCCTGTAGCTGGTGCAGCCAAAGATAGCGTAGGCCCCGCTAGCTGTTCCCCGGCAAATCCCAAGCAGCTGCGGAAAGAAGGCGGCTGGGTAACGGTGAGGAGGAAGCATAGTCCTAAACAGAAGCCCCAGGTACACCACCAACCCGTTCATGTGTCTAACCGTTTTTCCCCACTCGGTGACACACCCGCTGGGGGTCAAACTCTGGTAATTGGTGATTCTGTTCTCAGACATGTGAAGCTAGAGACACCGGCAACCATAGTCAATTGTCTTCCAGGGGCCAGAGCAGGCGACATTGAAGGAAATTTAAAACTGCTGGCTAAGGGTAAACGTAATTTCAGTAAAATCATAATTCACGTCGGCAGTAATGACACCCGGTTACGCCAATCGGAGGTCACTAAAATCAATATTGAATCGGTGTGTAACTTTGCCAAAACAATGTCGGACTCTGTAGTTTTCTCTGGTCCCCTCCCCAATCAGACCAGGAGTGACATGTTTAGCCGCATGTTCTCCTTAAATTGCTGGCTGTCTGAGTGGTGTCCCAGAAATGATGTGGGCTTCATAGATAATTGGCAAACCTTCTGGAGGAAACCTGGTCTTGTTAGGAGAGATGGCATCCATCCCACTTTGGATGGAGCAGCTCTCATTTCTAGAAATATCGACAAATTTATTAAACCCCTCAAAACATGACTATCCAGAGTTGGGACCAGGAAGCAGAGTTGCAGTCTTACACGCCTCTCTGCAGCTTCTCTCCTCCTGCTACCCCCCCAAAAACCCATCTCCATAGAGACTGTGTCTGCTTCCAAAAAGACAAAAAACAAACTAAAAACCAGCAACAAACAACTTAAACATTTACAAAGAAAGAACAATACAGTATCCACATCTGAACCAAAGAGTAAAACAGTGAAATGTGGATTATTAAATATTAGGTCTCTCTCCTCCAAGTCTCTGTTAGTACATGACTTAATAATTGATCAACAAATTGATTTACTCTGCCTTACAGAAACCTGGTTGCAGCAGGATGATTATGTTAGTTTAAATGAATCAACACCCCCGAGTCATTCTAACTACCAGAAATCTCGAAGCACAGGTCGAGGGGGCGGTTTGGCAGCAATTTTTCACACCAGTCTATTAATTAATGAAAGACCAAGACAGACTTTTAATTCATGTGAAAACCTGATGCTTAACATTGTCCACCCCAGCTGTGAAACTCAGAAACCAGTCTTACTTGTTATCATCTATCGTCCACCTGGGCCTTACACAGAGTTTCTGTCTGATTTCTCAGACTTTATATCTAATTTAGTTCTGAGCTCAGATAAAATAATTATTGTGGGTGATTTTAACATCCATGTTGATGCTAAAAATGACAGCCTCAACATGGCATTTAATCTGTTGTTAGACTCAATTGGTTTCTCTCAAAATGTAAAAGAACCCACCCACCACTTTAATCACACTCTAGATCTGGTTTTAACATATGGCATAGAAACTGAACATTTAACAGTGTTTCCTGAAAACCCTCTCCTGTCTGATCATTTCTTGATAACATTTACATTTACAATAATTGATTACGCAGCAGTGGAGAGTGGACTTTATCAAAGTAGATGTCTTTCTGAAAGCGCTGTAACTAAGTTTAAGAATATAATCCAGCCACTGTTATCATCGTCAATGCCCTGTACCAACACAGAGCAGAGCAGCTATCTGAACGCTACCCCAACAGAGGTCGATTATCTTGTTAATAATTTCACCTCCTCACTACGTACGACTCTGGATACTGTAGCTCCGGTGAAAACTAAGGTCTCTAATCAGAAGTACCTGACCCCGTGGTATAATTCTCAAACACGTACCCTAAAGCAGATGACTCGTAATCTGGAGAGGAAATGGCGTGTCACAAATTTAGAGGATCATCATTTAGCCTGGAGAAATAGTTTGTTGCTTTATAAGAAAGCCCTCCGCAAAGCCAGAACAGCTTACTACTCATCACTGATTGAAGAAAATAAGAACAACCCCAGGTTTCTCTTCAGCACTGTAGCCAGGCTGAAAAAAAGTCAGAGCTCTTTTGAGCCAACCATCCCTTTAACGTTAACTAGTAATGACTTCATGAACTTCTTCACAAATAAAATTTTTATCATTAGAGAAAAAATTACCAATAATCATCCCACAGATGTAATATTATCTACAGCTACTCTTAGTTCCATTGATGTTAAGTTAGACTCTTTTTCTCCAATCGATCTTTCTGAGTTAACTTCAATAATTACTTCCTCCAAACCATCAACGTGTCTTTTAGACCCCATTCCTACAAAACTGCTCAAAGAAGTCCTGCCATTGATTAATTCTTCGATCTTATATATGATCAACCTATCTCTAATAATCGGCTATGTACCACAGGCCTTCAAGGTGGCTGCAGTTAAACCTTTACTCAAAAAGCCATCTCTAGACCCAGCAGTCTTAGCTAATTATAGGCCAATCTCCAACCTTCCTTTCATATCAAAAATCCTTGAAAGAGTAGTTGTCAAACAGCTAACAGATCATCTGCAGAGGAATGGTTTATTTGAAGAGTTTCAGTCAGGTTTCAGAGTTCATCACAGCACAGAAACAGCTTTAGTGAAGGTTACAAATGATCTTCTTATGGCCTCTGACAGTGGACTCATCTCTGTGCTTGTCCTTCTTGACCTTAGTGCAGCGTTCGATACTGTTGACCATAATATCCTGTTAGAGCGATTAGAACATGCTGTAGGTATTACAGGTATTGCACTGCAGTGGTTTGTATCATATCTATCTAATAGACTCCAATTTGTGCATGTAAATGGAGAGTCCTCTTCACACACTGAGGTTAATTATGGAGTTCCACAGGGTTCAGTGCTAGGACCAATTCTGTTTACATTATACATGCTTCCCCTAGGCAGCATCATTAGAAGATATAGCATACATTTTCACTGCTATGCAGATGACACCCAGCTCTATCTGTCCATAAAGCCAGATAACACACACCAATTAGTTAAACTGCAGGAATGTCTTAAAGACATAAAGACTTGGATGGCCACTAACTTTCTGCTTCTTAACTCAGATAAAACTGAGGTCATTGTACTCGGCGCTGAAAAGCTTAGAAATATGGTATCTAACCAGATTCTTACTCTGGGTGGCATTACCTTGGCCTCCAGTAACACTGTGAGGAACCTTGGAGTCATTTTTGACCAGGATATGTCCTTCAACGCACATATTAAACAAATATGTAAGACTGCGTTCTTCCATTTGCGCAACATCTCTAAAATTAGAAATATCCTGTCTCAGAGTGATGCTGAAAAACTAGTTCATGCATTTATTACTTCCAGGCTGGACTACTGCAATTCATTATTATCAGGATGTCCAAAAAACTCACTGAAAAGCCTTCAGTTAATCCAAAATGCTGCAGCAAGAGTACTGACAGGGACTAGAAAGAGAGAGCATATTTCTCCTGTTTTGGCTTCCCTTCATTGGCTTCCTGTTAAATCCAGAATTGAATTCAAAATCCTGCTCCTCACATACAAGGTCTTAAATAATCAGGCCCCATCTTATCTTAATGACCTTGTAGTACCATATTACCCTATTAGAGCACTTCGCTCCCGCTCTGCAGGTCTACTTGTTGTTCCTAGAGTATTTAAAAGTAGAATGGGAGGGAGAGCCTTCAGTTTTCAGGCCCCTCTTCTGTGGAACCAGCTTCCAGTTTGGATTCGGGAGACAGACACTATCTCTACTTTTAAGATTAGGCTTAAAACTTTCCTTTTTGCTAAAGCATATAGTTAGGGCTGGACCAGGTGACCCTGAATCCTCCCTTAGTTATGCTGCAATAGATGTAGGCTGCCGGGGGATTCCCATGATGCATTGAGTTTTTCCTTTCCAGTCACCTTTCTCACTCACTATGTGTTAATAGACCTCTCTGTATTGAATCATATCTGTTATTAATCTCTGTCTCTCTTCCACAGCATGTCTTTTATCCTGTCTTCCTTCTCTCACCCCAACCGGTCGCAGCAGATGGCCGCCCCTCCCTGAGCCTGGTTCTGCCGGAGGTTTCTTCCTGTTAAAAGGGAGTTTTTCCTTCCCACTGTCGCCAAAGTGCTTGCTCATAGGGGGTCATATGATTGTTGGGCTTTTCTCTGTATCTATGAAGCGCCTTGAGGCGACATTTGTTGTGATTTGGCGCTATATAAATAAAATTGAATTGAATTGAACTTATGTCTGCATTTTTATTTTGTTAAATATGGACAAAACTATGGTAGAAGTGCTTCCAATCTTTTTCTGAAAGATTTGTGGGTGATTTCTTGTTGGTTTGTTTTTGTACTACTTGAACGCTAAAGTGGCCCTCCAATGACATGACAGTACCAGCAGTGGCCCACAGCTCATTTAAGATTGACACCCCTGCTTTAAGGTGTTATTATGTGGATATGTTGGTTTTATTTAGTTGCTGTCAACAAGTGGAAGGTAACCTAATGAAGCCTGTTATGTCTTTCTGTGGCTCAGAAGTTGGAAATTTCAATAACAGTGCGTTATCCAATTACTGAGATTGTCAGAGGAGTTCACATTTCCCTATATACTCGATTAAAATACCCCATCTTCGATCCATCCCATACAGGTCATCCTGACAACACTGAGCAGTCCCTTCAGTGACTGGCTGCTGCACCCACATTGTGCAAATGGGAGATTTTGGATGCCTTTCCCACCAGCTGCTGTCAGACTGTACACTGCACAACAGCAGTGAATGTACACCACATATGAACACACTGGGGTCTTTACATATATCAGTGTGCAATACTCAATACCTGCTACTATTAACACCCAAACACTGCACTATGTTTCATTCTTCTTCTACTAGTAATCTGTATAATTGCATCATATATGTGTATATATGTATGTCTGTATATGTATGTGTGTGTATTTGTGTGTGTGAGAGAGAGAGATAAAGCCATGCATTACATTAAAGTCACTGTTGCAGAGACAGATGTTGTTGACGTAATTAACAGCTCTCAGTGTGCTTAAGTGGCTGCCAAGAAACACGTTTGTGTCCATTTGGGCTCGTGTGTGTGTGTAAGAAAGAGAGACCGAGAGAAGCTGAGCTTTATTCAAAGTGATTTAAAACAAACTGCAGCAATAGGGCAAACTAGTGCACAGTTATGTTTACGTGAGCGTTATTCTGTATGCATTTGTACAGTTCGATAACTGTGAGAGTACATTGAGAGCATTTAGCTCTAGTAACAGGCATTTGTACCAGTGAGCATGAAAAAGGAGGGCAAAGACCTAGTATGTAAGCACTGACTGATACTGTACAGTATATGTGTGTGTGTGTGTGTGTGTGTGTCTGTGTGTGTTTTTATGTTCGAGTGAATGAATAAACGAGTCAGTTTTAAACAGTAGCAATTTAAACAGTAAAAGAGTAGCACTATATTTATATATTCATAAAGAATTACAAACAACAATTATTTGATGCTCAAATTAATTAATTAATGTCCAGTTTATTTCCAATTAGTTCCAAATTCATCTTGAATTCAATTCAATTCAATTTTATTGATATAGCAGCAAATCACACCATCAGTCACTTCAAGGCTGTATGTATTATTGCATGGTAGACCCTACAATAATACATACAGAGAACCCAACAATCATATGACCCCCTATGAGCAAGCACTTTGGTGACAGTGGGGAGGAAAAACTCCCTTTTAAAAGGAAGAAACCTCCAGCAGAACCAGGCTCAGGGAGGGGCGGCCATCTGCTGCGACCGGTTGGGGTGAGAGAAGGAAGACATTTGTTGTAGGTCTGATTGAAGGACTGATGTGATGGTAAGTTGACTGCTGCTCCGCTTTGAATTTTGAGTGATTAGTCAATGGATTTTAACCCCAATTGTGCCTAAGTTTAAGACCATATTCATTGGTTGTTTTTGTTGTTGTTATTACTTTGGGCTTTTGTTCACAAGAATTGCTAGCTTCCCTAGAGTTTTGGACACCTAGACAATCAGATGATTGCTGAGAAAGCACAAGGTTTCTCTCCCCCTGTGCTATTCATGTCGGTGCAGGATGGTCTCCTAGAGAGGCCAAGGTTGAAAAAAAGGATGCTTCAGAACCTCCGAGGGTGTTATGCGCTGATTTGCATCCAAGGCCAACATCTGTTTGATTAGCCTGACAAGTAATTGTTGGCCATTTTCAGGTCCTCGCCTAACCTTCATTAGTTTTTCGAGGTCATCGAGACACTTAAGTTTTATATATCGAGTTTCCTTGGATTGATAATCTGTCTCGTATTGAAATTGTTCTTTGGTCTTAAATGTCCAGCGCTGTTCGTTGTAGTTATCTTCGATGAAATAGCAATCAGTGTACACGCCAGAATCTAGAAGATGATCTGGTAGCTGACCCTGGGTTTCAGTTATGAATCTCAAAACATCATAATCCTCTTTCCCAGGATAGAGAGGCACCCCTGTAGCAAGCTGTACAGCTACCAGCCCCAGAGCCCACATGTCAATTGCTTCATCACATGGAATGCCAAGCATAACCTCGGGTGCACAATAACCAACCGTCCCTACACGGTGACCAGGAATCAGTGCAGAAGCGGGACGTGCGAGGCCAAAGTCTATAAGTTTGACTTTGACAGGAGACTCATGGCGATTCACAACCATTATGTTTCCAGATTTGAGGTCAGCATGCACTATTCCCACAGAACCCAGGTGGAACAGAGCATTTGCGAGCTGATGCAAAATTGGACTGAGTTCTCTTATTGGGAGACCCTGGTTATTTCGGTCCCCTATGTAGTCCCACAGGCTTTGGTCGAGGAGTTCAAAATTTAAGCAAATACGCTCTCCATCGAGGAAATAGCCGTTCCATTCAACAATGTTGCACCTGTCTGGATCCAAGCGTCGCAGCTGCTCCAGGATGAAAATTTCCAGTTTTGCCTGTTGCAGAATTGCAGGGTCGCTCTTGTTGACTTTAATAGCCACAGTTTGGTTGTTTTTTGTATTGCGACATTTGGTTACAACACCAAAGCCTCCTTCCCCAAGGAAAGCCTCTACCACGTGGTGATCTCCCAAAATGGTCCCTTCAGGTATTTCAAGATCATCTTCAGAGGAAGATGATATTTCAGAATCATCTTCAGAGGAAGATGATTTTTCAGAATCATCTTCAAAGGAAGATGATATTTCAGAGGAAATTGGGTTTGCTGAGGTTTTGAAGTATCCTTTTTGTGGAAATTCAACTGAGTTTTGGAAACTGCAGTTGAATTTTTGCGATCCGTGACTTTTCCAGCTTGAAGGCTGCTGAGAGAGCACAAAGTTTTCTCCCCCTGTGCTATTCATGTCAGTGCAGGGGGCTCTCCCTGAGAGGCCAGTGTTGAAAAAGGGATGCTTCAGAACCTCCGAGGGTGTTATGCGCTGATTTGCATCCAAGGCCAACATCTGTTTGATTAGCCTAACAAGTAATTGTTGGCCATTTTCAGGTCCTCGCCTAACCTTCATTAGTTTTTCGAGGTCATCGAGACACTTAAGTTTTATATATCGAGTTTCCTTGGATTGATAATCTGTCTCGTATTGAAATTGTTCTTTGGTCTTAAATGTCCAGCGCTGTTCGTTGTAGTTATCTTCGATGAAATAGCAATCAGTGTACACGCCAGAATCTAGAAGATGATCTGGTAGCTGACCCTGGGTTTCAGTTATGAATCTCAAAACATCATAATCCTCTTTCCCAGGATAGAGAGGCACCCCTGTAGCAAGCTCCACAGCTACCAGCCCCAGAGCCCACATGTCAATTGCTTCATCACATGGAATGCCAAGCATAACCTCGGGTGCACAATAACCAACTGTCCCCACACGGTGACCAGGAATCAGTGCAGAAGCGGGACGTGCGAGGCCAAAGTCTATAAGTTTGACTTTGACGGGAGACTCATGGCGATTCACAACCATTATGTTTCCAGATTTGAGGTCAGCATGCACTATTCCCACAGAACCCAGGTGGAACAGAGCATTTGCGAGCTGATGCAAAATTGGACTGAGTTCTGTTATTGGGAGACCCCGGTTATTTCGGTCCCCTATATAGTCCCACAAGCTTTGGTCGAGGAGTTCAAAATTTAAGCAAATACGCTCTCCATCGAGGAAATAGCCGTTCCATTCAACAATGTTGCACCTGTCTGGATCCAAGCGTCGCAGCTGCTCCAGGATGAAAATTTCCAGTTTTGCCTGTTGCAGAATTGCAGGGTCGCTCTTGTTGACTTTAATAGCCACAGTTTGGTTGTTTTTTGTATTGCGACATTTGGTTACAACACCAAAGCCTCCTTCCCCAAGGAAAGCCTCTACCACATGGTGATCTCCCAAAATGGTTCCTTCAGGTATTTCAAGATCATCTTCAGAGGAAGATGATATTTCAGAATTATCTTCAGAGGAAGATGATATTTCAGAGGAAATTGGGTTTGCTGAGGTTTTGAAGTATCCTTTTTGTGGAAATTCAACTGAGTTTTGGAAACTGCAGTTGAATTTTTGTGATCCACGACTTATTTCAAGCTCATCTGAGCCAAAGGATGGGTTGGCTGACATGGTGTAACGTGTATTATTTTTTTTTTGGTGAATTGGTGAGAAACAAAACTGAACTTGTTTTGGTTTCTGTCATAAAATGCTCTCAAAACTTCTCAAAAGGGTTTTTGTTGCTGTCAGGTCAATGTCCGTTAAGCCATAAAGTCTAATAGGTGAGCGCTCCTACTTAAGGGTTTTGTGATCAAAGCAAAGTTGCCACGTCAGAAAGGATCAAAGCAAAGGTACCCCATCACAAGGAATCAAAGCGTTCTAATATGTGCGCATGCGCACACGTGGTTGTTTGTTCACACTAAGAATTTTAAAAGTAAACTGAGTTACAAAACTTTTTGTTCGTTTATTTGTATTTGGTGTTGTTTTTTTTTGTTGTTGTTTTTTCTGCATACCATATCCAGCTTTTCTGTATAAACTAATGAAGAATCTTGGATTTTAATATTGTAGTGCGTGGATTTCGGATTTGGAGCTTAAAACTTCGTGAAACTGTAACCGTATTTCATTCACCATAAATAACTATCTGATTTTGAATAGTTTTCTTATCAGATACAGAAGTCTAAAACCAACATTTCTCTGCCTGGGCTGCCTTGTAGCTCTGCACGTTGTCTCTTCAATGTGTGACCCCCCCTCCCTCCCCCAACAGTCGGGGGTGAGTGCACTAACGTGTCCGGAGGATGCCGTTTTAATGAGTGTTTGCTGGAAAACGAAAAATACAAGGAGTCTGCAAGAAGGATTTGTACGTTTTCACAATGGGGGAGTTTGCGTAAGTCCTAGTAAATAATTTTCTCGAGTGTGTACGTCACACATGCTAATTTTTTAAAATTGTTTTTTATTATTTTTCTAGCTAGCAAACTCGTGGGATAAATGATTGAAATGTACTCAGTGTGATGCAATACGGTGCCGCTATTATAACAGTTAGTTATTGCAGGGTAATTTATGGAATATGCTGTGAATTTAACCAAGATTACACAGCAGTAGCAGTATTGCGAGTTACTTCCCCAGAGTGAACGCTTTAAACGTTAGCCCGATGCTTAACTAGCCAACTTAAGGCTTTCTGATTGAAGGCTAAAAGCGGCGTTGTCACCAAGTAAATAGAATATTGATTATATTTTTGTGTATTGCTGCAGTTTTTTCAAGTTTTAACTTGGTGCTTTTGGCAACCTTAGGGGGAAATAAAATGGCTGATCCATATGGACACAAAGAATATACACTTTTTAATTCTACCGAAGTTCCCTCGCTTTCATTCAAAATCTGTTTATCGTTAAACAACTTAAACATTATAATGGCTTCAAACTCACATTACGGCCTGTGGGGCACTATAAGCCACTGAAACAGTAGACAAATGAATATTTCATACCTTAAGGCTGCCTGTTTATTTAAGGGAGATGAACAATACATTATAATTGTATATAATAATATCACAGATGATTGATTAAATAGGTTTTTGAAAGATGCTTGTGCATTCTTAAAGTCTTATATGTTGAATTGAACTGAGTATGTCATCTGTTCAAAGCCTCTCCCAGTCAGTGCTGTTCTATGTGCCTGTCTTACTGTACATGATGTTATTAGCAAACACTTTGAAGGTGATAATTTAGGACTTCAGCAATAACACAGACTGCAATGTAGTTAAGCATCTTACAGTTAGTTTTGAATGAATGAAAAGAGACAAGCAAACATCTGTCTCCTATTCTTTTGTGTAACGTAAAAAAGAAGCATAAATATCTGATGAGAAGACTTATTAATTTGGCCTTTCTCATGGTCTTACTGAGGTGATGCGAAGTGAAATATGCATCATTTTTTGGTAATGTGCTGGAAAAGCTTGAAGATGGAGATTGATAGTGCTTACAAATTGCTTGAATGTCACCCTGAAAAAGGTGTATGAAGTAAAATCTGAGTTTGATGCTTTCAGCACAAAATTTAGTCACACAGTCAGGACAACATCTGATTTACCTTCATTGGGAAACATGTTTAAAGCAGGAGTTCAGTACATATTTTGTTTTTTGTACATATTTTTTTTTATAGATCTTTATGTTTATTAACTTTTTTTTATTGTAATCTTATGTGTTTTTAATTCTATATATTTTATACATGTGTTACATTTACATTTTCATGTAGCTTTTTTTTAAAAATCTTTTTTTGTATTTTGGTATCTTTACCTGTCTCATAAATTTTGGGCTAGACAAAGAGCTTATCTTGGAGCCTTCAGCTTCTTCTTTAGTACTTTCATAGGTGGATGTAGGAAGTAACAATAATATGTCATGATAATCTGTGATACATGAAATAATCTTATAATAATAGTAATAATGGATCTGTTCCTGTCAGGAAAATGCTCGTGCAGAGGTTTCATTGTGCTTGACATTGTCTTTATTACCACCACAGCTCTGCCTCGCAGTGACAGTTTAGTTGCAGTTTTGAGGCTCATTTGTGTACCAGCATAAAGACTTTCCTCGCAGTGAGCTGTGATCTCAACTACTGAGCTAATGCATGCTATAGTTACAGCTGGATATGTTTTCTTGTAAAGTGTTTTCATTGAACAGACTCGTTCATTATTAATTGTTTTACATATTTTGTCTTTTATGAACGTAAACAAAAACATTGCTAGAATTAAAGTACTAGAAACAATTAAAATACAGTGTAATTAGTACTTTTAGCAATTTGATAGATGCCTTTTATTATATTTTTAACATCAGCATGCTGAAGAACTTGTTTAGAAGAGAGTGCTAATTTATATGCTAACATATGTTTTTCTTTTTGGCCAAGTTGGTGAAAACACTTTATTATCCTCTAATAGATTTTTTTAAATGCTTGGTGATCATAGTACCCAAAACTCGCTGCATCAGGTAGTACTTCTGAGAGGATCAGAAGTCCCAGGTATACTGGTATTGGGGGTTGCAGCTGTAGGGATGACTCTTTCTGAAGCCTCAAGCTGACTGTTTCCTCTCAGATGTAAAAGGCTGATGATTTACAAAACAGACACTGCGTCGTTCAAATAGATGAGGCTCATCATAAAATAAGAGATACTTTACTCTCTGAGCATTGTTTCTAGTGTCCATTCATCCATTTAGTTTACTCTGATCTTAATGAAGAGCTTAAGAAGAGATATTGTTAGAACTTAGAAATAGGAGGAGCAATTCAGACGTTAAGTTTTTAATACGTATCGCTGGACAGAAAAAAGTGACACACCTATTCGTCTTCAAAACAGGTTTGACTGACAGGTTTAAAACTTTGAACACAAGATGCTGAAACTTTACATACATGGCTGTTACATACTGGGCTGAACTGGCAGCTTATCAGAAGTAGCTTTTGATGTTGGCAGTGTGAGAGCTGAAAATCCCAAAGTCATCCTATTTTCATCACTGACTGGTTTTAATCACGTGATGGCTTCATGTTACCATGTGCTCTGACTAAAGATCGCATGATGTTATGCTTACTCATTTCCTTTAACCCGACAGTCCTGTAATCCTCTCGTCACAGAGCGCCTCTTTAAGTGATTAAAGCAAGATGAGGATACTTGACGAAACACGATCTATTCATAGCACATTACCGCTGTTCCACCCTCATCTATTTTTAACATTTTATTGTCAGTCCTCACAGCTTAAGAATGGAAACTGAAGGCATTTCTCTTTTCAGCCTGCAGATGGCGCTGCAGTCCTTCACTACATCTCATCCTGTTTTTCTGTTTTCCAGCTGCTAAGAAGGCTAAAAAGGCTCACAGACCTTTGAAAAAACAGCTGTCCTCGCCAAACTTCCAACGCAAAGAAAAATCTGAGAAAGTGAGTCAGCAGTTTCATGAATATTTCACTGCGGCTCCTTAATGGAGTCAAACACGGCAGAGTACAACCCAAATATCTGACACATCTTATCTGTAACCTACAACAGGATGAATTGTTTTTAGCTGGGTCTTATAAATAACTGAAATGCCCTAAATATGGATACAGAACTGACTTTGTAGCATTTTGGTGCATATCTGATATTAGTGGATACCCTACAGGAAAAAGCTGGATTTATTATTGATACTCCACAATATCTTATTGTGTGTCCATAAAAAGATCTCACACACTGACTTACACTTCCTTTTAGATATTCTGTCATAATTGTTGCTTATCTTTTTTTACTTCAATTTTGCAACATTCATTATTTTGTCTTCAGAATGTGCTTTTTTTCCTCCCTCAGTCACAGACCAGGGACAACACGCCTTTCATGTGAGTAGATCTACACGTTTATCCTACTTACAAATTTGCTAAGCAGTAGCTGTGCATTGAAGTTTAATTCTTTAAAATGTAGCTGGAGCTAATATAAGGGTTCAGCACTTTGTATTAATCACATTCATAGACTGCATAGAAAAGATGGATGAAGCCACCATGTTCTCATTAACTTGTTGTTGAAGTCCTGTTGTGAGGGGTGTATCATTGCCTTTACAGTCTTGGTGTTTTAAAACTGGGCGTGGCTCCGACTGAAACAGAATTCATGTTGCCACATCTGCGTTTGTTTGCATATTTGGCTAGAAGGAATAAAGCATTATGGGTATTCAAGCTATCCAGACTTTACTTCAATTAAAAATTTCTTTGTCTAGCATGACTCGGATCTTGTCTGTGGCAGAAGAGCCACAGAGAACAATAGTAGCCCATAGACCAGCTGGTGCCCTCTGGTGATGGTAAACAGTTACAACAGGTAAACCAGTCCTGGGTAGAAACCAGTGGATCCGCTGAGCTCAGCTTTTAGGGTTTTCCATTAGGTCGTAGTTAGGGCCATATCATACCGTTCACAGTAATACTGGTATAATGTTGGGCAACGATAAGAAAATGGAATACCGCGATAGAATATGGGTAAAACACGTATGCACAGTGCCTTTGTTTTCATACGGACATAGCGGAAAAAGCATGGCGGTGACGGAGAATAAGAAGGGCGAAAGTGGATTGTTGAATAAAACGGATGAACCAGAATTGGTTTGTAAAAATGCTGCAGCTTCAGTGTGGAACTGGTTTAGCTTTCGCCCGTCAGATACACAACAAAGCACTATTTTTGGTAGAGCATGCTAGCGGGCCGTCGTTATTACCATGTTTTTTGGAAAATACGGCACACTTAAAATCAATCCTTTGATTTTTCTGAAAATCGACAGTGCCCCTTATAATCCTGTGTGCCTTATGTATAAATTCTGGTTGTGTTTACTGACCTCGAAACTATTTTATGTGGTACACGGCGCTCAAAAATCTGTCAAATGTTTTAGTACGACTTTGCTAAGCTACGAAGCCGCACCGCTTGATGGATTGTCGGAGCATTACGGCTATCGTAGGCAGGAGCCTCGCGGAGTGATACATACTGTGCTTCAACATAATATTATCGTATTGTGTGTGTATAACCTCTTTTTAAGTTTTGTGGATATTATACATGGTTATGCTGAGGATATGTCGGCCAATTTCTACTGGAAATACCTTTTGGTTAAACTGTCAGCAAGAAATTTTTCACTGTTAAATTTTTATATAACTTTAATGCACATAGAAAACAGCTGCTTGTTTAAGTGAAAATACATAGATTTTTTTTTGCACTATAAAGTTGTGGAGTTGTAAAGTATTTTGTCTGGTGTCAATTATATCGTCAGTTATATCGTTATCGCAAATTTTCAAATGTATATCGTGATAAATATTTTTGGTCATATCGCCCTTCTCTAGTGGTAGTACTTGGTACCAGGTAATGTTTTTGTAGTTTCTCAGCCGAGTTTCCAAGTGATCCAAATCAATTTGAATACAGACATCAACAGACTGCATGCCACCGATTGGCCAGTCAGTGGCTTCAGACTCCTTCACAAAAATCAAAACTGACATTTTTGAAATCCGGCAGTGAGGGAAATAGCTACAAATTCAAATTCAAATTCAAATTTTATTTGTCACATACACAGTCATACACAGTACAATATGCAGTGAAATGCTTACACAACTGCTCGTGACCTAAAGAAGAAAAAAAAAGGCTATGAATAAGTTAGGAAATAAATATGAAAATTAAAAAGGGTAAATTTAACAAGGAAGGAATAAAATAAAATAAAATATAAAAATTAAAGTTAAAAATGAAATAACTGTACAACAAAAATTAGAATGAAGGGTAAATTTAACTGGGAAAGAATAAGATGAAATATATAAATTAAAGTTGGAAATAAAATAACTGTACAACAAAATACACAATACACAGTATAGAAATATATAAGAATGTATGAAGAAATATAAATATATATATACACAATAACAGCAGCTGTACAAGTATTAAATGGAAATGAAGAATATAATGTCCAGTGTTGTGCAATCCACATTTGTAAGTGACTTGTGCAGTGCAAATATGCTTAAAGTGATTTAAGTGATGAAGTGAAAACAATGTCCAGAATGTTCAGTGTGTGTGTAAGAACCATATGTGTGGGTCAGTACTATGTGGTGGTGTGATTGAGAGACCGCATCGCCTGCGGGAAGAAGCTCCTCCTCAGTCTCTCTGTTTTGGTCTTCAGGGAGCGGAATCGCTTTCCTGACCTCAACAGAGAGAACAGTCCATTGTTGGAATGGCTGAGGTCCTTCATGATCTTCCTGGCCTTGGTCCAGCACTGCCTGCTGTAGATTGAGTGCAGGTCAGGGAGCTCGGAGCGGATGGTGCGCTCAGCTGAACACACAACCCTCTGTAGAGCTCGTCTGTTCTGCATGGTGCTGTTCCCGAACCAGGTTAAGATGTTTCCCGTCAGTATGTTCTCTATGGTGCACGAGTAAAAGTTCCTGAGCACCTTGGAGGGCAGTTGGAAGTCTCTCAAGCGTCTGAGGTGGTAGAGACGCTGTCGGGCCTTTTTCACCATGGTGTTGATGTGACAGGACCATGACAGGTGCTGTGTGATGTGAACTCCGAGGTATTTGAAGCTGTCCACTCTCTCCACTGGGCACTCGTTGATGACGGGGGTCTGGTAGTTCCTCTCCTGCTTAGTGCTGAAGTCCACTATCAACTCCTTTGTCTTACTGACGTTTAGAAGGAGGTTGTTCCGCTCCAGTTCTCCAGATTCCTAATCTCCTTCAGGTAGGCCGTCTCGTTGTTATCATCAGGCCCACCACGACGGTGTCGTCAGCAAACTTGATGATGGTGGTGGAGCTGGTAGTGGCCACACAGTCATATGTGTACAAATAGTACAGCAGGGGGCTCAGAACACACCCCTGGGGGGCTCCAGTGCTGAGAGTGGGGGAGGCTGAGACATGTCCGCCCATCCTTACTGCCTGTGGTCTGCCAGTTAGGAAGTTGGAGATCCACTGACACATAGATGAGCTGAGTCCCAGGTGCTCCAGTTTGGTGGTGAGTGTGGAGGGAATTATGGTATTAAATGCAGAGCTGTAGTCTATGAAGAGCATTTTAACATAATTCCCCCTTCTAGTGTCCAAGTGAGTAAGTGATGTGTGGAGGAGATGAGAGATGGCATCGTCTGTGGAACGGTTTGGACGGTAAGCGAACTGTAGTGGGTCCAGTGTGTCTGGTAGTGAAGAAAGTCTCTGACCAGGCGTTCAAAGCACTTCATCACTACTGAGGTGAGGGCTACAGGGCGATAGTCATTGAGAGAAGCAGGGTGGGGTTTCTTCGGGACAGGAACAATGATGGACTCCTTGAAGCATGTGGGGATCACCGACTGAGATAAAGAACCCAAAACCACAAAACCCACCTCCGACCTTCAGCCCAACCAGTCTGGTTTTAACATTAGAACTTTCTTTTTTGATAAGGCTTATGGTCAGGGCTGGATCAAGTGACCCAGAATCCTACCTTAGTTACCCTGCAATATGCTTAGGCTCTTGGGGTTTCCCATGATGCACTGTTTCTACTTTACTCACCTCTTTGCACTCTCTGTGTTTATACACCCCTCTGCATTTAATTTTTAGTTATTATCAATCTAAGCTGTCCTCCACAGTTTCTTTTCTCCTGCCTCATGCCCAACCGGTGGTGGCAGATGGCCGCCCCTCCCTGAGCCTGGTTCTGCTGGAGGTTTCTTCCTGTTAAAAGGGAATTTTTTTCTTCCCACTGTCACCAGGTGCTTACTTGAAGGGGGTCATTTGATTGTTGGAGTTTTCTCTGTATTATTGTAGGAACTATGCCTTACAATATAAAGTGTCCTGAGGCCACTGTTGTTGGGACCTGGTACTATATAAATAAAGTTTAATTTTAAGTTGATATAGTGACTGTTCTGAGACACATTAGTCCCAGTCAGTAATCGTTTTGCCATCTTTATGTGGAAGTTAGCAGGATAGGACTTTTGGTAGCAAGAATGTCAACAGCAACTAGTCAGAGGTGTGTTGCGGTGTTTTGTTTTGAAATGTTTCTCCTTCAGTCTGCGTTTGCGCCATGTTCACTGCATGTGGGAAGGCGCTCTGTGTCCTGATTGGTTGTCGTCATAGGCACAAGTTATTTTGACTTAGGAGTTCCAGGTAAGGTGTGGAGAATCAGGTCAGGACATTGTCCTTGGCTGCCTTTTCTCACACTTAACTGGAGATAGTCCCCTTAAGCTGGGTACTCACCCTGGGAAATACTCTGTGGTTAAGGGGAAGCTGCTCCTTTTCAGTGCCTGTTTGTTCCAGGTGGGGCTGAAAGTGTACGGCACGAACCTGATATAACAACATATTCATACTCTGAACGAATTTCTCTGCTGTAAATCTGGATCAATAACATTGATTAAAAAAAACGTATAATCTATTTCTCGTGTTTGCTGTTTGAAGTTAACTGGTGCTCGCTCTGTGGGTGTTTGTGTGTGTTGTAGAGTAAGCGTCCAGAAGAGTAAGTGGGACAGCTCTCGCTCTATGCGCTACAACCAGGATGCTCAGCGAGGGGAAGGTAAAGGAGGACTCATTGATGCTTTTCTATTTTAAGCCACCGAGTCAGACTACGTTCTTTCAGTCTTGATCATTGGCTACCTGACAAAGATGAGGTTTGGAGACCAGGAACAGAGTAAATCCAAGGATGCTAAAGAGGTGGCTGTTTATTTACTGTACACCTAAAATGAGATTGATTGTCAGGGTGCAGGAAATGTGACTTTGACCAGGATTTATGGTCTTTCTTCACATCATGTGGTCAAGATTGGTGCTGAGCTGTCAGACCTGCTGTCCTTGTTTTTGCAGCTGCCTCATGTTGGATTGTTTTTCTTCCGGACTCTCTCTCTGTGTGTGTGTGTGTATGTGTAGATAGAGTGATTTACATATATAAGTACATATCTATTTATTGTACCTGCATAGTCTATATTTCTTCTATTTCTGCAAAGCATTATTGCTGTTAGGTATGCTGCATGTGTTCATTTGTTCCTGCCTTGTGTGCTCTGCTGCAGTAACAATTTGATTTTCCAACTTATCTGAACTGTATCTAAACCCAGCTGATATCTGGCTAAATTTTCTGGTGAGCATCCAAATCACACTGGACTGAAGTTTACACACTGTATAATGCCTGATTTCTTGTAAATATTTAACGAAATATATATTGATAAAATGCTTAACAGGCCACAGTGAACAATGGAAAATAAAATTGAAATAAATAATTAAAAACACTCAAAAATATCTTTTTTTTTAGAGATGTCTTAACCTGGTTATGCTGTACCATCCAGATGAAGACGTGAGCCAAAGATCCTTTAAGTTTCATCTAATGAACTTACCTTTTCCTACATATGAGAAATGATCTGGTGTGAAGTAAATGGGGTTTGTATATATGTAGCCTCAGATGAGCATAAAACTTCATTTTTGACCTGCTTAATAGCAGTCTCAAATATTAAAGTCTATTAAATCACTTAACCAATGCAGCAGCTGAAATATGACACCAAAGGCCACTCTTAATACAGACAGAAGTCAGGTAGTCAAAAATCTCCTGTTCTGCTTTTTGTATTCTGAACTTCTTGAGTGGACAGCCAACAATCCTACAAATAGACTAGAGGATGTGCCTGAAATGTTTGTTAAAACAAATAACTGGACCTTACTTTTTAAGCTCAATGTTCTGACTGTCACATGGAGACTTTCAGGTTGTTTTACGTTTACGATCACAAATGAATGTTTTTTCCCCTAATGAATATACATTTTAGGTCTAAAGTGTCTAAAATCTGCAGTTTTGGAATTTTTCATGTGGGATAACAAAATGAAAAAACAAAGAAAAAGAACACTCTAAAAAAACAAGTGATACATGTGATGAAGGACTGACATAATTTGATTCATGAGACTTTATTTGATATTCACATATTCCTCTGCCACAGACAGAAGCATCAAAAATGTGCGCTGGGAGCTTCGTGGCATGGATTTCTACAGCCAAGCAAATCTATATGTATGTGGCCAAGAACCTTAGTCCATGTAGGGTATCTTAGCACAGTTTATTTGTGTCAGTTAGTTCAGCTAGTGGGAGGGCAGAGAAGGCAGCCTTTACATTGTTTTATTGTAGAGTGACAGGAACTGCCTATGAGCTTCTAATCAGGCAGAAATATTGACAGAAAATCTATCAAAGGAAATACATTGATGAAAATCAAAGAAGAGAAATATTTATGTGATGTTCCATTTCCTGAGAACTGATTGGCTGTGATGACTCCTTCAAGTACTACATGCTACTTTGTCCTGCTAGTTAAGCCTGCTGTCTTTTCTCAGGCCTCCTCCTGTTTCACTGGCATATATCCATCACCAGAGGGCTCCACTGACCTGCCTGCTGACATCAGAGCACACCCCTGTGTCATGTGACCTGGCTGGCGTTGCAAAGCTGGACTCAGACCTCAGGAAGAGAGATTTTTATCAGTCAGCTGGCAGATGACACAGTGCTCTTCCTTAAAGATGTTTCTCAGGTTTCAGTTGCAATCAGCACCCTTGAGTCTTTCTCCAGAGCATCGGGCCTCTTCCTAAACCTCAATAAGTGTGAACTGCTACCAGTGAACAAGTGTACCGTGTCCTATGTTTCCGGTATCCCAGTGAAAAGTTGTGTAACATATTTGGGAATTGTTATTAACAAGGATATGAATTCTACGAATCATGGGTAATTTAACAGAAATGATTCATTAAACACACATCTATTAAAACATTACTGATAACCTCCTTGTAATATTACGTTAAAGTAAATGTAAATTATTAATTAAAAGACGACTGATTCAGTCTGACCACAAACTTTTGAGCAGTAGTGTGTGTTGTATGCATGTCTCTGTCTGTATCTGATCAGGATTTTGTCATCAGTGTCAACAAAACGCTCGTTTTTTAGCTGTGTCTATCATCAAAATTGAGTGGGAGTGTTTTAACTCTGATGGCAATCTCCCCCTAACAAGTCCACTTTATTGCGTGCTCATTTTCTCCTATTAGTGGCTCATAGGAGTCTAACTAATGCACTTTATGCATGTTTCCTTATCTGTCACGCTTATCAGTGGCTCATGGTTGCTTAAGGCCTATGTCTGTACTTGACCACAGAGGCAGAGCATCATTCAACCTGCCAGCTGCCTATCTTGGGAGCTTTTCAAGGATGACAGACTCCACTTTCTCTGCAGCAAGACAGCTCATAACTTTTTTTTACAGTGTCTCCCTGTCCTCATACTTCTATATATTCTTCTGTAATAGATAACTATACACTATCACTGCAATCTACACTACAGCTCAAAAGTTTGAAGTCAATTTTCACCTGGTTTATAACCATGTCATCTCTGCACACATCAGTGTCAACAAAACGCTCACTTTTTTTTAGCTGTGTCTATCATCAGAAATTGAGTTGATGGCAAACTCTCCCTAACAAGTTCACTTTATTGCGTGCTCATCAATCTACTCTAATGTTCAAAAGTTTGAAGTCAGTTAGAAATGTCTTTTTTTCTTAAAAAAACAAGATTCTTTTTTATATTTTTTTTTAATTAGTATGGAATGCAAATAAATATTAATAAATATTATTGCTTAAAACTTACATTGATCACCAGTTATAAATGATGTTTGATAAAACATTAACTGGTGTATGGATGCAACAATAATGGTGGTGTATGGATTACAACAATAATAGCGAGTGTGTAGATTATATTACCGTTCCTCATTTTATCACATTAAATCTCAGTTTACTAGTGACCCAGCATTTTTCCAAGTACAGCAGCGCTAACCAACATCCTTTTTTTCAAGTAATATAAAAATCAATTTTATATATTACCTTTTTAAACATCCCATTTTTCTTTCTAATGTCATTAAAACAAGTTTGCACATTTGTGTAACAACAGCTGGACCTCCAGATCTTTTAAGCTTTCAGTTTTTTTCTCAGTGTCACACATGGATTAGTTTTCGTCTCTTTCAATAAGAAAGTCAAATCTTCAAACCCTAAAGCAATCTTTGTTTCTTTCAATCATTCCAATATTTTTCATCTCCTGTTATATAATTGCAGTTAACCAGAGCTTAGCTACTCTGATCTACAATGATTTTGGGGGTGTGGATACCTATTTTTCTTCCACAGGTGCAGAGCCTTTTTCTACAAAATTACGAATAAACTGCATTTTTTAAAAGTACCATTAACATCTTAGTCATAGTTAACAACTTGACTGTTTTCTCAAACCACACAAAGAGTGCCGTTTCCATTCTGGGAAGTCTACTCATTAGTGTAGGCAGCTCTTCAAATTATAAGTAGCTATATATGAGCAGTTATATTAGCTTTGACTTAACATATGTTAAATATTATACTTTTCTGTTTTTAAATTTATGATGGCTCAAAATTCAAACCTTACAAATTAAAACCCTGAATCATCACCACTTGTGTGAACTACAAGGATGCCATCATTTTTCTTTTCAATCCATTAAGTTTCACATTTTACACACTGAGCAAGAAAAGAAGAAAAAAAAATTGCAGGTGCAAGTGTTGCATTTTGAGGAGAAATTCATTTTGAGCGAAGAAAATCTAAATTTGAGTGAACAAAATTTATTGCTGCGTGCAAAAAATGTATTTCAGTGTTTGCTATTATCCATACACACACACACAATAGCAGCCCCTCTCGCTCAGTTTTTGCATTTGCGCTTGCTCACAATGTATTGCTTGCGCTCTCAACATTTCTGCCTGTGTGCGCTCAACTCTTTCTGTACACTGTTATATTTGTGCCACAAAACCAGCCAATCACAGACTTGGATGCAAAAAAATCTGATTGTCTGTTTTGGTCTCCAACCAGCTCGAAATGACGAAATGCAATATCCCAGAATCCATTTTGTCCCAAACTCAAACAAGGCAGTGGCGGAGGAACACAGAGTGGCGGAGTTTGAAATATTACTCCTTCTGGGTCACAAAATACACTTTTAAGATATTTTCATGCGGACAGCACGGAGAACACACACAGGAGTAATTAACGAGATGAGACAAGGGAGGTAAAACTAAAAACACTCACATAAGACACGGACTTTCACAATAAAACAGGAAACAAGAAACCATCACACAAAGACGCAGACTCGACACTGAGAGGCATGAGACACAAATCTTCAAACACGAATAAACAGAAACGTGGAACTCTAATAATAATCATCATCATCATAACACCCGAAAAACAAAACAATCATTCAAAAATAAACCAAAACATCAGAACTCAAAATGCTGGGTCGAACCGACCCAGAACCATCACAAAAGGTAAGTAAGAAATGTCCTTTGCCCACTTATTTTGAAATACAAAAAATGTATTTACTGTTCTATAACATTTTTGTATACTTTTACAGAATGCTGCACACCTGCTCTGTTCAGTAGTTGCAAGCTCGTTGTTTTCTGGGCAGTTCAGAAGTGGTCCAAAAAGTTGACTCCTTTCTATTTCTGAGGACAGAGTTCAGTTCCTCTAAAAAAGACTATATTTGGAAACACCCTGAGACGCATGGTACCTAAGTAAATTGAAATTATTCTAAACTTCCAATCCCACACATGAAGTTCCCAGTTGAAGACATGTGGCTGTGCCCTGTGAACTTTGGTAGACACTGGATTCTTGTGGTATGTGTTCATTTAGTTATTAATTAGCGTAATTTGTTGTGAAGCAGTTTCTTGCTCAAAGTGTTATTTTTAAATAGGTTTTCAGTGGCAAAAACTATTTTAATTTTTAATTTATTTACTTTTTTTTTTCTTTTTAGATTGTCAACATTTCTGAATGTGCAAAATATAAGGAGAGCAACCGAGAATATAAATGCAAAAAATGTGAGGAAAACATGTAACAACTTCTAATAAAAACAGCTGTCTTTCCCCCTCCATTTCTCCTTGTATTCTGTGTCAACATTAGATGAATGTGTGCTGGAGGCATGTTTTTAAGTGTGATTTGGCCATCAGAACGTCCTACCTAGATGAATCCAAGCAGGACGCATGTTTTTAAGTGTGATTTGGCCATCAGAACGTCCTACCTAGATGAATCCAAGCAGGAAGCATGTTTTTAAGTGTGATTTGGCCATCCGAACGTCCTACCAAGATAAATCCAAGCATGTTTTTAAGTGTGATTTGGCCATCAGAACGTCCTACCTAGATGAATCCAAGCAGGAAGCATGTTTTTAAGTGTGATTTGGCCATCAGAACGTCCTACCTAGATGAATCCAAGCAGGAAGCATGTTTTTAAGTGTGATTTGGCCATCAGAACGTCCTACCTAGATGAATCCAAGCAGGACGCATGTTTTTAAGTGTGATTTGGCCATCAGAACGTCCTACCTAGATGAATCCAAGCAGGAAGCATGTTTTTAAGTGTGATTTGGCCATCAGAACGTCCTACCTAGATAAATCCAAGCAGGAACATGTTTTTAAGTGTGATTTGGCCATCTGAGCGTCCTACCTGTAGATATGTACGATGGAGGCATAAACCATATCTCCCGTAGTTTACAAGCAGAAAGCTGTTTGTTAGCTTCTTACTTAAAGAATTAAACCTTTCTTCATGTTGCACTGACAGATCTTCTCCAATATGGGAAAAATATGCTCTCTCTTTCAGAGGCAACATGGCTTTCTGTTTTTGTGGAAACTTGTGGTCGCTTTGAGAGGACTTTCTGTGTTGTCCATCTCCCTTTTCTGTCTGTGTGCAAGTAAACCAAGATAACAGAAAATTACCCTCAGTCATTTTTGACCATTTTGTCCCAATCGGCCCATGACAGAAATGAGGCTGGATGCAGCAAACAAATATTATTGCTATCCAAAATTATTTTCCAAAATTATGTGGTGCGTGCTCTTAACCTTTAACCACAGGGGTCATCCTTAATCTCACAGCTGTGTACATGATTTAAATATTGCTAATCAAATTACAGTTGAACTATGCACAAAAACATTTCGTAATTTTATATGTAAAAAGAAATGCAAAATACTTTTTTATTTGAAAAGTATTTGTCAGATGGAATCAGCAATATGGCATAGTGGGAAGCAATTACCAGAAAATAATTCAATTTCAAAGGCACATCTCACTGAAACAGTTAAATTCCTTGCATGTAAAATTAACACCCTGCATGCTTAAAATTTAAGCACACAAAACAGGCGTGTGATACGTGGGTGTCTGCGTGACAAGCACAGCAGCAGTTTAATGCTCTTGTGTGTAACTTTGCTTTCAAAGCTGAAATCAGTTTAATTTCTGACAGTATGGAAGGCAGAAAAAAACAAAGAGGAAGACTGGCAGTGTATTTACAACAAATGACTTCATAGAAATCCTCAAAAGTGGCAGATTCAGACAAACAAAAACATTCTCCACAATTTAGCAATTCAAGATAAACTGGATCAATTTTAAACATTAAATTTATTTGTACTCTACATCAGGACATGGATGTCATCACCTTTCTGTGGTCCTTCTTTGCTGAAGAATTTAAAAGTATTATTCATTCTATAGCTAAATAAATATCTATTATTATCAAAAATTATTTGCTATTTGCTGACAATGACAAGTGATGGAGGATTTTTTTCCTAATCATTTCTTTAGGAAAAGAAGCAATCAAACACTTGGAAAACACTTCAGTACAAACAAAACTGTATTACTGAAAAATCAGCCTGTTTACCAAAATGGAATGGTAAACAGGCTGGCTCAAATGTGCTTTTCTACTCTGAGTGCTCTACACAACTTGCCTCATTCACACAAGCACTTTTTTTTCTAACATTCACAGAAATTCATACTTCCATAGATTCATCAAAGAGCAGCTTGGGGTTAATATCTTGCCCAAGGATATGTGTAATGCAGACTAGAGTCAAACCATATAATTATAATTGGTAGGTGCTAGCTGTGTTTCCATACAAAGCCCAGGTTGTAACTGATCTGAAAGGAGTGAAAGCTCAACCTAAGTCAGGGGTGTCAAACTCAAATACACAGTGGGCCAAAATTCAAAACTGGAACAAAGTTGCGGGCTAAAGTTAATATTTATTGAAATATATTTATATATTATATATATATATTTATATCTTTTCTTATGGACTCAAACATGTTTTGCTGAAAAACTGAATATGGAACAAGCAAAGCTTAATACTAAACAATATATATATTATCTGTATAATACCAGTAGGCCAGCTCTAATAGTAAATTTGGTATGGCTTCGCGGGCCAAATGTAATTAGGCTGCGGGCCAGAGTTTGACACCTATGACCTAAATCATCAGTAGAAAAGCTGCTGACACACCCATATAACATAGAGAACCACAGCCTTCAATGAGTATGAAATAAGCACAGCTTTCAGCAACAATTGCCAACTGTGGCCACAAGATGGAGGCAATATAAAGGATGGAGGTGAACAGATGAGGAGCTAAAAGGAGAGATAGATCAATTTACTTTGGTACATTTCAATTTATGTACATTTTTAGGTTTGTCCTGATGGAATGCCGTTGCCTTGGTGGGTGGCTGTAGGTTCGGAGGTTATCTACGGAAGGTTGTTTGATCACTTGCTGCTCCGGTCTGAAGAAAGCATAAAAAAGTGCTTGTATGAATGGGTGAATGAGGCAAGATGTAAGAGCGCTTTGAGTGCTCTGGTAGAATACCGCCGCTCTATTTATGATTTTAAAAAACTCACAATGAGGCATACAAAAGAGGCAAATGAAGAAGGTTGGTGTGCAAAGTATCTGGCAGAGTAGCATATGAAGGCTCAAGCAGCTTACACAGAATATGAGATTTTACTTATACAATCTGAGAGTTATCAGCTATAGATGTATAATGTCAAAAGTCTTCCAAAACATTAGAAACAAATGTGTCCAGAGGTTTGGAAGTATCTATGCAGTAATGCATACAGAAAATTTACTTAAAAATCAGAATGGTGTCTACTTCTTTAGGACTCCATTTCCACAGAGATGCAGGCAACTGCATACAGCAATAAGTGGGTTATCAAAAGGATCCCTTACCTTTTACTACAATTTGGATTTGCATGTCACTGGTCTGTCCTTGGACTAGGAAAGGAGTCTTCTCCAAAATAGAATCAAAAATTGAGTCCTGTTTGCAGGGTTTTCTGTGGTAGTATTAAGGAATTTATGTCTATATGTTGAACTTACCAACCCAGAGAGTGTGTCTCAGGACAATTACTGAAGTTTATTTACCTTTTTTGGTGATGACAGTTTCAAGCAACCCTTGCTGTATGGAGAAACTGATGGCATGCATTGCTCAGGTGTAATTTTGGTCCATTCTTCCAGACAACCAGTATTCAAATCCTGAAGGTTCAGTTGGCCCCTTCTATAAACTCTGAGCTTTAGAGAGCACAAAAGGGGCCAACTCAGCAACAGAAGTGGTTGGTTTTGCGTAGTGCTTTTAGCAGTTCTAGTACTTTTAATTTCTTTCTCTGAAACCAATTGAGACTTTCTTTGGCTGTGTGTTTTGAGATCGTTGTTCTACCATGATCTTTGTCACTTTCAAAAAAGCTTCCTGTGCATGCAAATGTCTAAAAATATTTGTGAATCTCTCTCTCTGTCAAAGCATCCAAATCATCCAGCGTTAAAGCGCCAGTGTAAAGCTGGGGCATGTGGGCTTCCACTTGTGTTACCTATATGAAAACAGAGCTTTTAGTTTCAAAGGAAAAGCAGAGATTTGAAAATCTATAAACTCTCAAAAATACTGAATACATGCTAACATATGATTATGGGCATATGGCTTAAAAAAGGTACTGGGTAATGGTGTGGTAGTTTATCTGCTGGGGAAACCATAGACCAAGGGTTCCCAACTCCAGTCCTCAAGAGCTAATTTCCTGCAGCTTTTAGATGCAGCATTACTCCAACACAGCTGAATAAAATGGTTAAATTCCTCTTCAGAATGTCATCAAGGTTGGGGTTAAAGAGATGAAGGAGCAACCTCGGGGAATTAGGTGGATGGTGAAATTCAGGTGACCTAACAGTGAAAGCAGATACCATTTAGAGATAGAAGTGAGAAAGAGAAATGACTCTATGTCCAAATAGATGCCACTGCAACAGAGATGAATGGGATGAAATATCTGTGAAATATCAAAAACTGTGGGTATCAAAAACTGAGCAATATCAGAAAAAAGAAAACATTATAATGACAGATATTAGCCATAATGGTTACGTCAGCAATACACACAAATCACATGGCAAACACATGATGTTTTAGGGAAGCTCTAAGCATCTTTTTCGAAACTTCCTTCTATTAAGAGACACCATCAGCATTTGGGATGGAAGGCATGTGAGGAAACGCTTAGTTTAGTAAGTTTAGTGAGGAATGAGGCAAGAATACAATTCCTGCTTGTGAAATGTTAAATGAGGACAACAGATTTCACAGCGTAGTCAGATGAGGAGCTGTCGTGGTCTGTGGCTATCTGGCCTTTTTTCCCTTCATTATGTATGAAGACATCATGTGTCTCCTCAGGAAGAGAGAACTTCTTTATGATCCAAATTTACCAAATCCATAAAAAAAAATGGATGACCAGCATTGAATGTCACAACTAAAATGTTTCATATCCTGACATTGCAGTGCGATCTGCCTTTTTAAAGTTAGTGTGAGCTGTGTGGAACACACATGTATTTACAGTACAATTAATGAGAAAAAAAGTGAAATACATTTTTAAAACTGCACAGTTTTTCATAGTACATCTCAGGCCATTCATACTCCGTGTTGTAAATAATGGTGCAGTGGTAAAAATATTATTGTGTTTTAGGTAAAATAAAGGTGAGATTCAGTTATCTTTGAGTGCGATCAAATGTCAAATATGGGGTCAGGGAGACACACTTTAATCCTTCAGGGCCTCAGTCAACAGTTGTACGACTGCCTCTGAGTGTCGGCAGTCATACAACTGTTTCCAACTAAATCTAGTTGTTTGTCTTTAAGAAAATGAAGTGAGAGTTGCGCCTGTTCATCAACAAATAACACAGCACTTTTACATCAGACAACAAATACAATGTTAAAGAGACTCAATTAAAAGAAATACATAAATTCAAGTACAGGTGCTTCATTAACTGACAATGTTTCATGAATGTAAACAAATTTATTTACACTTGAGGTGTATATTATTATTATTATTATTATTATTATTATTATTATTATTATTATTATTAGTAGTAGTAGTAGTAGTAGTAGTAGTAGTAGTATAATATTGTTGTAATTGTTGCAGCCACATGACATTACTGGTCTTGTTCAAAGAGCCTTGTGTTGATGCCTGCATGTAACCTGTCTTTCTGTCTGTATCAAGAAGTTGTCTAAATTATTTTGTTGAAATGAAATATATTTTGGAAAAAGAATATCAGATTCTAAAGTGAGGCAACTTTAATTATAATGTCAAGCAAAAAGTAAAAGAGCTCTTATCCTTTTTATTTTAACTAGGTCTTCCAAACTGGAAATGTACTCTCAGAAGTGGCCTTGTATCTTTTAAACTGTATGTCAGCAGAAAAATAACCGGATATTTAGTTTTGAACAATAGCTGTAGTCTCAGAAACACTGCCCAATCCTGTTTCCTCCTCTTGAAGAACATTCCCACATACAAGCACTGCCTATTCAGAAGTGACCTTAAAAGACACATCCTCAATAATATAAGAATTAATTGTTTAAGTGACTTCTTAATATAAGAAGCCCTTAAACAATAACAATAAGACAATAACTTCTGTCCTGTTTTTCATGTGTATCTGTGACATTTCATTTCAGTATTTGAGCACGATCTTTTGTAATACCTCTTCAATGGGTTTTGCATCCTGTTTCAATGTCTTCCTCAATCTTTAATTACTTCCATTTCCCTTTCCCATACCAATTGTTTTATTTATTTATTTTTATTAAGTTCCTGATAGCCCTGTGACAGACTGACAACCTGTCCAGGGTGTATCCTGCCTATCTCCCTATGGTGGCTGGGATAGGTTCCAGCCACCCTGCGACCCTGAGTTGGATAAAGAAAATGGAATGATGGAAGTTCCCGATGTTTTCCACAAGATATCTGGTGAAACAACCCTGAACTATCAATTTGTTAAGTGTGAGGTCTTTAGTCATTTCCTAGTCCAAATTCTTAATTTTTCCAGAAGCACACTAAGAGTTACACCTTGAAGTGTTACACCTTTGTTGTGGTTTGCTATATATATAAAATTATTTTACTTCCAATATAAAATTATCATTCTGGCTATTTTATTGTAATAAAACTACAACACTTCTATAATAAAGTTAAACATTAACACTTACATTTGCTAGCTGGTTGACATCTAGTGTGGAATGTTCTAACTAAAGAACATCAAGGAAAAAAAAAGTTGCATCTTTAACATTCTCACGTAAATTAGTGTCCCCCATCAGAGTCAGAAAAGAAGATAAAACAGACTATACCTAATAATGAGACTGACAAGCCTGTGATAACATAAGCAGTATCAGTTTCACAGTCTGACTGCTCTTCATGTCCATTCTCAAAGCACCAGCATGGCAAGAGCAATAAAAGTCAACTTGAGCTTGACAAATGGACTTCAGGAACCAAAAACTTATGACTATGTATCTTTTATATACAGTGCATCCGGAAAGTATTCACAGCGCTTCATTTGTTCCACATTTTGTCATATCACAGCTTTATTCCAAAATGGATTAAATTAATTGTAACCTTAAAATATTAGACACACTACGCCATAGTGACAACGTGAAAATGTTTGCTTAAAAACTCATGTAATAAATATGTTTCATTTAATAAATATGTTTATTTAATCAACAAACCAAAAAAGTATTCTAATATGTACATAAGTATTCACAGCCTTTTCCATGATACTAAGAATTAAGCTCAGGTGCATCCTGATTCCACTAATCATCTGTCAGATGTTTCTACAACTTGATTGGAGTCCATCTCTGGTAATTTCAGTTGACTTGACATAATTTGGAAAGGCATAAACTGGTCCATCAGATGACAGTGCATGTCAAAGGACAAACCAAGCCATGAAGCCCAAAGAATTGCCTGTAGATGTCCAAGACAGGTTTGAATCAAGGCACAGATCTGGGGAAGGGTACAGAAAAATTTCTGCAGCATTGAGGGTCCCAATGAGCACATCGTTTTACGTTATCCATCAATGGATGATGTAGCTCCTCAGTAAAAGCACTTTGAGGTGAGTGTTATTGTGATTTGGTGCTATGTAAGTAAAATTTAATTGAACTGAAATACAAGGTACACGACAGCCTGCCTGGAGTTTGCCTAAAGGAACTTGAAAGGCTCTTAGACATAAGAAACAAAATTCTCTGGTCTGATGAACCAAACATTGAACTCTTTGACCTGAATACCAAACGTCATGCCTGAAGGAAACCAAGCACAGCAGCATTACGCCTTGGGAATGTTTTTCAGCAGCAGGAATGATGAGGGGAAAGATGAATGCAGCAATGCATAGCATTATGCTTGATACAACTTGCTCCAGAGCGCTTGGACTAAGGCAAAGGGTTGTATTCCAACAGGACAATGATCCTAAGCACATAGCCAAGATAACAAAGGAGTGGCTTTGGGACCACTCTGTGAATGTCCTTAAGTGGCCAAGCCAGATGCTAGACTTGAACCTGATTTAACATATCAGGAGAAATCTGAAAACCAGTGCTCTCCATCCAACTTGATGGAGCTTGCTTGACAAGTGCTACAAAAAAGAATGTGAGAAACTGCCCCAAAATAGGTGTGCCAAACTTGTAGCATCATACTCAAAAAATACTTGTTGCTGTAACTGCTGCCAAAGGTGCTAGCAATGAGCCTAGGCTTTGAATACTTATGTACATGTTAGGGGTGGCTGTAGCTCAGGAGGCAGAGCAGGTCAATCCCTGGTTGCTCCAGTCTAATATCCTTGGGCAACATACTAACCCCAAATTGCTCTCCTATGTGTTCATCAGCGTATGAATGTGTGTGAATGTTAGATAGAAAGAACTTATGTAGAAAACACACAGAAAAAAGAGTATTGTATGTATAAGTATGTATGAGGCAAGTTGTATAAAGCACTTTGAGTGCTCAGATATCATAGTAAAGTGGTATATGGGAACCAGTCCATTTAACATGTTATATTTTCTTTTCTTTTTAATAAATTCGCAAGAATTACAAGCTTAACTTTTTTCATTTGTCACTAGGGTAGGGTATTTTTTGTGGAATTTTGAGGTGAAATGGATTTAAACTATTTTGGAACAAGGCTGCAACATGGAAAATGTGGAATGTGAAGGGCTGTCAATACTTTTGGGATGCACGGTATTTTTTTCCATATATTTTTTGTAGTGCTCTGAAAGTAGTGAAGATGTGCATATACAAGGAGGGGTGGGGTCTGCGGAGAATAAACTCAAGCTGGTCACTCAACTGCCATTTCCTTTGAATACATCACTACCAGTGGCTCGGCTTTAAAACACCACACACTCATTCAGCCTGTTAGCTTGCAGACTCAGAGGCAAGAGGAGCAAAACAGTGTCTTCTTTTATTATCAGACACCACTGATCATTGCTAAGAAGCAACCATGGCCATCAATAAATCCAAAGTAGCTGTTGGATTTATAGTGGCAGGCGGTCTGACTTTGATTTTTGGGGCAATTTCTTTAATTGTGGGACCAACAGTAATAAGCAACCAAGTTGTGAAGGTAAGTATTATCGTTATGTGAATACTTCAGAGTTTTATAATCAGGGTGTTCTGTTTATTTCCTGTTCCAGTTTAATTTCTTTGTCTTTTTTCTTTTGCTTAAGCGAATATAAATTCTTGTTTTTCTTTATTTTGCATAAAGGCAAAGCTTCTTCACAAAAAGATTTAGTTAGACTCATTCAGGTTAACATTTGCAGGTATAGCAACCATCTTATTGTATATGGAGTGTTTAAATAGCTTATCTATTATCTACAAAGAGCACTTGTCTTTGACTACATATTTATTGTGTCAGGTTACATATGTAGTCTGTTTACTCCTATTAACATTTTATTTAACAAAAAAATAAAATACCAATGTTTCACCAATGATGAACCAATGATTCCAAGCATGGAGGTTGCAGACATCATGGCACTGACTTCTGATCTGTTAGCTGAATGTTCACATGTCCAGACTACAGTTATCTATTTTAGATACACATATGTGCAGGTATATGTGTATGTATATGTATACATATGTATATTTAGTGTGTACATGTGTGTGTGTGTCTGTGTGCGTATACATGTCTATACTTATAGATACTTATAGATATCTATTACTTACATATTACTTAAATTTCTTGCATATTTCCAGAACCCTCTATGCATAATCACATACTGTGTATGCTACCGTTGTATATAGTGTATTATCCTCCTTATTTTGTATTTGTTTGTATTTTATTTGTATTTTTGTATTTTTCTCCTGCTATTTGTACCTGAGCTGAGGTAGCGCACAAATTTCCCCGCCGTGGGATCAATAAAGTCTTATCTTATCTTATCTTATCTTATCTTATCTTATCTTATCTAATCTAAATGCAATGATATTTCCAGTATAACATCTGAAAACGAAACAAAGGAGGCTCTTAAGTGTTCTTAAAAACTGCTTCAAACACGTTCTTATATCTGGACCCACTGCTTTATCTAAATGAGGCAGAAATGTTTTTGGCAGGAGATTGAACCTCATGTGGGCTTTTATAGACCATCCATTCATCCATTCTCTTCCGCTTATAAAACTCAGGTCAGGGTCGCAGGGTGGCTCGAGCCTGTCCCAGCTTCCATAGGGCGAGAAGCAGGGTACACTCTGCACAGGTTGCCAGCCTAACACATAAAAACAGCATCTGGTATTCCCGTGCGGTATCCCATCCATGTGCTGTCCAGGCCCGACGCTGCTTAATATTCAGGATAAGTCATAAGCCATAGCACCCTGTTGCCTCACAGCAGGAAGGTCCTGAGTTCGGTTAATAAAAAAAAAAAATCCCCAAATGCAATACTTGATCTGAATATTAAACTTTTAAAATTAAAGTAGAATTATAGATGAAAGGTGGCAAAAATATTTTTCCCTGAAGAATATCAAATAAATCAGAATAAAAGTATGTAACCACAGACTGTCTTTACAATAATATGGTTACTTCCGACGCCCCTCTTGTGTGGCAGCCTATTACAGGAGCTCTGCTCATTTCTGAGCCCTTTCCTATTTTCCTCCTTTAATACTAAAGTAAATTTAAGCATACACTATGCCTACAGCATACCAAAAGCTCTTGCCACTTGGCAGATATCTTGAAAGATCGGGCAGTTACTTAAGCTTTTACTTATGGCCTTCATTTCTGTGGAAACAGGGAAATAAAAATATACGTAAAGAATCGCAAGGCATATCTGGAAAAAATGAAGGCTTTCTTTCCCAACCGATATAGAGAGCGGGAACTCAATTTCCCAGAATCCTCGGTAGGCGTGTCAAACAGCGCAAATGCAGCGACAATAAAAGCAGGTCACAACAACATCGATTAGAGAGATGAGCGACCCGCAGGGATCTCAGGGGAATATACGTTTAATTATAAGTTTTGTTTCATGCCGAGACTCTGGTGGAGTCATTAAGCTGACTCCGTTTATCTTTACCGACAAAAAGTGCGCACACGGACAAAACAAAGCTACGAAGACTCACTGACAGCCTGTCAATATGGCAATTAAACGACCTAAAGTTGCTATTGGATTCATAGTGGCAGGTGTGCTGATGGTGCTTTTCGGCACAATTATGTGTTTTGTGGTGCCATTAGTCATCGACGATCAAATAGTAAAGGTAAGAAACGTCCTGACACGGATAGTTAGCATGTTTTACACATGTGCTTTTATGTGTGTGTGTGAGTCAAGCAAGATTCACCTTTAATCGTACCCGAGGACTTAAGTACTTCAAAGAGCCTCCAGAGTTAACCAGTAAATGATAACAGGCGCGTGAAGATAAGCTAATCACTAAATGCATGTAGTCAGATTAAGTAACAATGCTAATAGCTCCGGAAAAACTTTCTGAGGCTTTTAAAGAGTCAAGCATGCCCAATGTTAGTAAAATGATTTGATTAACTAACTAAACTATTATTGGTAATGCCATTTATTTCCATATTAAAAATCACAACAGGCTGAGGTTTTTCAACTTTCCTTTCACTCAATATATCCCAGTAAAACGATACAAGTAATATTATTATTTAAATAATGTGCAGAACAGGGAAAAATACGTGAAAAAGTATTGCCTACTTCCCCAGTTTGCTTTATTTCTGTTGTCAGTTCAAAGTGCTGATTTTGCCCGTTAGGGCTAACTCTGTAAGTTGTAGTTGGTTCCCTTTTGCAGTTGACCTTTGCAGTTAGGGCACATGCTGACCGCTGTCATCCTTCCCTGTTTGAGCTAAATATGAGGCTACAAAACATAAACATGGTGAGAAATATAGAATTTCTACATATCAGGTGTTTGAACTGTACTGCACTATCAAAGACTGGATGTATTTAATAATTTTATTTTCATTTTTCACATATAAAAATCCAGAAAACATAGTTACATAGTGTTTTTACTTTCTAACTAATCACTCAATGTGCTCAAATTAGTAATTACATAAGGAGCACCACAAAGAAGTATTCTTAAAAGGAATAGATTCATATCATATTTATAGGAACATTTGTGACTATAACAAAAACCTAAATGTAAATAATTGATTTATATTAGAATGAAATGTAATGTTGTGTAACTTTTAAGATGATGAACCACAATCTCTGGATTTGGGACCTTTTAGGTAAATAAAATAAGAAAAAAGCAATTTGAAGGTGTCCCCTTGAATTTAGATTTTTCTTCTCTATTAGTTTGTGAAAACGTATAAAAACCTTAATGAAGAAAATGCTCATTCTTTTGCTTTTGTTTTTTCCTCTCTTTCACATCAGCACACAGTAATTGATCCAAAGAATGATCTCACATACACCATGTGGAAAGACATCCCTGTGCCGTTCTTTATGTCCGTCTACTTCTTCAATGTCCTCAATCCTGCTGAGATACTGAAAGGAGAAAAGCCGATGGTGGAACAGAGAGGACCTTATGTTTACAGGTACACAATTTAACTCCTGAGGACTTGTGCTCAACCTTAACTATCAGTTAAAAACTTTAAATTGTTGGATACTTAAACTTCAATAAAGTTTGCTCCAGTGAAACTCCAAATGGACTTATTTTTTGTAATAAAGTTAGATTCATAAAATTAATAATTTTATTAATAAATTAGAAATTTTATTAATGGTATAATACTCTGTGTGTCCCAGAAAAGTCCTGTTTATAAAAAATGTAAAAGAATTAAAGATCCATTTTACTGGAAGGAACTTCAGTGGTAAACTGGAGCTAAGTAAATGGCCTGTATTTGTATAGCACTTTACTAGTCCCTAAGGACCCCAAAGCGCTTTACACATTCAGTCATCCACCCATTCACACACTGGTGATGGCAAGCTACATGTAGCCACAGCCACCCTGGGGCGCACTGACAGAGGCGAGGCTGCCGAACGCTGGCACCACTGGGCCCTCTGACCACCACCAGTAGGCAACTGGTGAAGTGTCTTGCCCAAGGACACAACGACCGAGACTATCCAAGCCGGGGCTCGAACCAGCGAACTTCCAACTCTTGAGCCACGATCGCCCTTGACTATGACTATGATAGCATAGTGTACGGTGGCTAGATGAAGGTTGATCGAAGGTTGTTGTACAGGTTATTATGAAACTAGACTCAGTTAAAATCAGTGCTCCAGCTGTTCATGTTTTGTGCATTGTTTCTGGATTTTTAAATCTTTCTAGCCATTTTGCTAATTCATGATATTGTTAATTTTGTGCATTAAGTAGACCTTGAGTGTTTTGAAAGACACCAGCAAAAGAAATGTATTAATGTCATTAATAATGACTGCTTAACTGCTTTCTACAGACTTATTACTGTTCTAGGAGTTTACATCCTTTGCTACAATTAAAAAAAAAACAAAACATTTTTTAATTTAGATTGCAACAGGATCTCTTTTACAACTTCATCTTAAATAATCAATTTTTGCTCCTTTTTGCCCTTTAAGAAACTGGTTGAGGAATCGGTGGTTCGATGTTAATTGCAACTATTGCCACCTACAGATCTCGTTGAATGCCATTCATCAGTATAACAGATAACATTAAACTTAAGCCTTACAAAATTTAGCCAAAACTTTTTTTTTTCTTCTAAACCTAGAACATAGAACGTAGAAGTGAAAACTAATTTTAGAAGTAGAAGTGTAAACAATTTTAAACAAGTGTTATAAGCGTGAGCTACAATTTATATCCATCCAAAAGGTGTTTTAAGGATCATTAATTTTTTTTTTAAATATATGGCTAAACTTTTTTTTACATATTTTAATATGACAGTGAGCGTGTTTCAGTCCAACATTTTTGGTCATGTCCACAAGAGCATGTGTTCACCTTTTGTGCACCTTTTGGGATTTGAATGGGGGAGGGGAAAGCATTCTGGAAGGATGTGATTCTTATTTAAAGGAGAGAGGTTGCAAATGGTAGACCACTTCAGACATTTTTTATTGAAAACAACTATCAGGACATTCCAGAAATAAATTAAAATGATTTGCCTGAGACACCAGAAGAGCTTTTTATTTTTTTATGGTTTGTTGTCTTTTCTGTGTCTGATGTTTTAAAGTCTGTCAATTTTTGACTTTCTCGTAAGGATAACTGAATCCATTTAACCCTTATGATGTGTGTACAGAGGTGGACTTGACAGGTTTTGAGTGGACATATTACCTGTCTTCCAGAAAGCAGTGTCAGAAGGAAAACATTACATTCCATCCCAACGGTACAGTGTCCTACAGGGAATACAGACAGTACCACTTCGAGCCCTCCATGTCTGCTGGGAACGAGTCTGATGTTGTCACAATTCCAAACATGTTGGTGTTGGTAAGACATTGTTGCCACCTCCTCACTTCTTGTTTGGTTCAATAATTTCCTCAGTTTTCTGCTTTTTCACTGCCTGTGGCTTCTGTAATTTTAGGGTGCATCAGTGATGATGGAAAACTTGCCCTATGTACTGCGCCTCATGATGAGTGCAACCTTTAAAACTTTTAAAGAAGGTCCCTTCCTGACCAAGCCTGTAGGGGAGCTTATGTGGGGTTATGACAGTGGACTAGTGGATTTTCTAAATAAATACCTGCCAGGAATGATTCCCACATCAGGAAAATTTGGCCTCTTTTCAGAAGTAAGTATTAGAAATGCTTCGTTATCCTCTCTATCTAATTACTATGAGCATAATAGGTTCAGTTTAAGGAACAGATTTGTCTTTTGCATTAATTTCTTTGAGCAGGTAAAGAAAGGTGTCTGCCTTTTATGCTTTCTTTAGTTCAACAACTCCAACACTGGCCTGTTCACAGTCTTTACTGGAAAAGATGACATTAGAAAAGTCCACAGAGTCGACTCTTGGAATGGTCTGACGGAGGTATGATGCCAGCAGATTGTGTTTTGTTGCTGTTGTTTTCTTTTTTCTTCCCCTCACACCATTTTATTTTTCACACTGTAACTGGCCTCTTTCTCTTTGGTGACAGCTGCCATACTGGAGGACTGCTCAGTCTAACATGATCAATGGAACAGCTGGGCAGATGTGGCCTCCTTTCATGACGAAAGAGAGCACTTTGCCTTTCTACAGCCCTGACGCGTGCAGGTAAATGCTTTGCAGAATTGTACTTTTTTTTTTTTTTCTCAGTTCTGCCTCTCCCATTATTCCTTCATATATTTACCCATTGTTTTTCCAGGTCTATGGAGCTGGTTTATCAACGTCCTGGAGAGATGTACGGGATCCCTCTATATCGATATGTTGCACCCAAGACCCTTTTTGCCAATGGGACAGATTATGCTCCCAATGAAGGCTTCTGCCCCTGTAGACAGTCTGGACTCCTCAATGTTAGCAGTTGCCGCCACAGTGAGTAATGATGATCAGTGTAGGAGAAATAAATATTCAGTCCATCACAGCATTCCCAGAGGTTATTAGAAAGACCTACCACTACCCATTTCTTTATATTTTGAAAAAAGAAAAATATAAAATGTGTACAATAGTTTTGGAAGTCTGGGGTGTTGAAATCCCAAATTTCATCACTCCATGAAACCTGTTGCTACTGATTTTCAGACAGCTCATGGTCCAGATGTATTTCTCAGGTCCCATGTAAGGTCTTTGCTGGATTTTTTTTCCCTCCCCTATTTCATGAGGGCATGACTTTCAGATAATGATTGTCTGCTGTTGAGTCTTTTTTTTGTTGTTTTTCTTTTTTTTTAAACCTTGATATTTTTTTTTCTTATTTTGTCCTCTGCCTGTCCAGTTTCCTTTACAGGAACTCACTACACTCAAGTTAGTATGCCAAGGCTTATTAACTTTTCAGTTAATACCACTTTGTGAATTACCTTGATGGGACAAAACTATGCACTGATAAAATGCTAGACCTTTTGGAATTTTTCGTAGATTCATCTAAAGAAATTTCTGGAACAATTTATGTTATTTCTTTATTTTTTTTCACAGGCTCTTGGTAATAAAATTCTTAAAGATAGAATTTTAAAAAGTTGTCTCATGTGTACACAGAATGCAAAATTTTATTTTTGTCTACGAAAATAAAAACTGCCAGTTTTGAAACCCGAGGCAACAGGGGAGATGGCTACCAAAAACAACGCTGTGGTCCCCGAATCTGATCTAGCAGCAGGTGTATATAGTTGCCTTCACATCCACCTTCGTTGTAGCCTTTATGTCACATACTTGTTATATCACGGGACACTCAGCTGCGTTGCTATTATGATGGCCACACACATTCGGTGGTACTCGATTGGAGTTGAAAATAGTCGATAAGAGCAGGTACTAATGGAAAAGGGGCTAAAGCTAATTGTTCTGTTGAGCTTCAAAACAGTGTTACAACCATGTGAGCTGGCTTTTGTTGGTGGTTCTCAACAATTGGAGCAATTTCAAGCATTTTCATGAAAATGCCTAAAAACTCATAAATTTCCAAAAATGATTGTCCCTTTGGCTAACGCTGCTGAAATATACATTTTAAATGGATTTAGGGTATTTTCACACCTATTGTTCATTTACTCTTGCCTCATATTGTAAGGTAAAGACCCCACAATAATACAAAGAAAACCCCAAAATCAACTTTTTTATTTCTTTTTTTTTTTGATTGCTGTGTTCACATCTTCACAAACAAACCACACCAAGTGGGAAAACAAATCAATTTGATTTAAACAGGCTAAACAACACCACAGGTGTGAAAACATCCTTAACTAAACCAATGCGAGTGTACTTGATAGATTTTTTTTTTTTTTTTCAACGGTTCAGTTGATTAATGTTGCCATTCTTTGAACATTTTAGACTCTCCAGTCTTCATCTCTCATCCTCACTTCTTTAATGCTGATCCTGTGCTGCTGGACTACGTGCAGGGTCTTAATCCCAGTGAGGAGAAGCACGGCCTCTTCATAGACATTCACCCAGTGAGTATACAGCACACACACCACAGTGTGTACAGTTGGTCATCATAATTTTGATTCAAAGCTCATAGGTTAGCAATATTTTCTACTGAAACTGGATGCAGTAGTTATTTGTGGGCTTTTTTGTTTGTTTATTTCTTTGTTTGTTTTAAACACATCTCTTCCCATTGCTTATTAGAAATGGTATATACTTAATTTATGCTTTCATGTTACTGTGAAGACTCCAACTTAAACTGCAACTCTTTTAATTTGATTTTATTTTGGAACAGACCCACTTGCAAGACTCGCAAGTGAAAGTGCATTTGTGATCAATGAAAAGTGTGTAACATTTTGTAACTGGCTTATATTTAAAAGGAATGTCATTAGTCTGCAATTTTGTAAGGATATTAGAAGTCAGCCCCGTTGTCCTTGAAACCTGCTGTGATCATGAGTGTAGCTGGACTCTTGCATATCATAGACCTTCTTTTATTTGTCATTGTCAAGTTTTATGGCACAGAGAGAAACATGTAGGGTGCATTTTGACATTTAACCTATAAGAGGCCATCCTGATAGCAAATTTGTGGAAGAATTTGGTTAAAGGTTGTATTGTACCATTATCACTTGCATCCAACTGCTTTTGTTCTTTTCTACAATACAAGACCAAGTCTCAGTCACCTTCTCAGTCTTCCTCAAACGCTTAAAGTTAGTTTCCTTATCACATTGTAATCATTCAGTCATCACTAATGCAAAATAGCAGTGATAAAAAGGGTAAGCTAAGGGGATGAGGTTTAAAGTTAATGTTTATTTTTCTGGATGGTAACGCAATAGGAAAATTGATATGTAGTTTTATTACTGTGCAGTCACGCAGTAACCTGTGTGCTACAGTACAGAAAAAGCCAATGACTGATAAGACTAAAAGGATATTCCCATGTGCCATTCCTTATGCAACTCTGCCTGTGTAAAAATCACCTGCAGTGTTTTTAGTGATAGCTGTGGTTGTGATAAGGTAATTGGAAATTTGATTATTTCTCCATGTTATCTATTGCTTCAATAAAATATTAAAAAAATCTCAGTTGATACAGAAATGATTTTTGCTTCATAGATTAAACCTTACAACATTGTTCAGTCAATTCCATCAAGCCCACGTTAATTTCAAGTTAATGATAAAGGGACATCAGTCGACATAGTTTCCATTAAGTATAGAGTTTAGTTTTTTTGTTGTGACTAAGAGTGTAAGTTTTGAAAACAAGAAATGGTAATTTCTTCATCTAAAGATGAATTTATATAAGAACAAAGACATTTATAGGCCATCTTCTGAGCTAAGACTGCGGTTTACTGGTAAAGTAGATCGGGAAAGGCAATACTGCACCTGTGAAGAGTCACTCTTTACTTAAGGCCCCATGTTATTTAAGAGCAAAGATAGTGATTTGATAAACATACAAAAAGTTATTTATTTAAATATCTTAATGAAAATAAACAATTAACAGTACATTAACAGGCAAAGAAGTCTGCAAGAGCTTGAAGTCTGCATTTTCACTGCTGAGTGATTCTCATGATTTGCGAGGTTTTGCTCAATTTGATGGATTCATTAGATAATTTGCATTTGTCACCATTTGCTGATGCTGATTACATTTTAATCAAAGACATAATTGAACACTTCCTTATTAGAAAATATTGTTTTTATAATATTGTTAGAAAATGGCTTTTAATAGTTTACAATAAAAAAGGAGCATTTAATAAAACTAACTCTAAAGCATGTTTTCACTTTAAAAAAGTATGTTTTTCTTTTTTATTACTGATGAGAAATTTTTGCAAATCAGATTTTTATTTTATTCATTATGAAAAGATGTACACATTTTTACATTTGAAGTCATTTATGCAGTAAGTTATTATAATCAACTTTTAAAAATTGCATTGCCTTTATTGCTAATGTTAAATGTGGAGTTTGCTAAAACACTACCACTGGTACAGTTTGTTCTTGAATTCCTAATACAATCTTTTTTTCTATAACGGTCATTAAGATAAGGTAATTGGAAATTGGGCTATTCTTGTATAACTGCTGTTGTTTGTCAGTTTAAAGGGGTATTAAAAACGTTCTATGATGCCAATAAAAAGTCAATATTGATAGTGAAAGAGTTTTTACTGTCCAGATAAAAGCTCACAAGATGTTTAGTGGATTTCAGCAGGGCAACATTCACACTTAAGTTAATAATTAAGAAACATCAGATGGCTTGGGATTTTTATGGCTCTATCGTACGATAGAGCCAAGTATCCTGACTCTTGAACATGGCACTGAGGACACTGGGTTTTATCTCTTAGTTTTCTTCTCTTTCTCTCAGTGCCAGAAATTTGAATCTTTTTGGTACATTTGGTACATTTAGTTTGTGCTGACATAAAACATCAAGGAAATGATAGGGAACTCGTGTGTGGTATTTTTACCAAAGTAATGTTACATGAGACGCATGACTTAAAAAATATAACTTGAGCATTACAATAAAATATATGGCACTCATTTCTGTCATACATGTATATTATGCACATTTTTCGTTTAGATCTTCTGTTCTGTTTTGGCTCTGCCAACAGCTGCATTCCTATCGTCTATCCTCAGCTGTCGTCTTTCTCCTGCCTTCAGCCCATATTAACTTTTTATCAGAGCCACATGTCTGGAAGTGAACTTTGTAGTTTGTTTTATGGACACATTGAGCTAAAATCTCTTGGAAAAAATGTCAATAAAAGATGAGAGAATTGTGTACAGCAGTAGATTAAAATATTTTAAAAGTTTAGCTAACTCACAAAATGTAATAGAAAAGCTGGACCATATTTATTTATTTATTTTGCTTTTCAAAGCTGATTCAGTACAAATCACTGCAATCTGTCAGCTGTGCCTTTGAGCTAATTGTATTACACTTTTTTTTTAGTGAGGAGACTTTTTTTCAGTGTGTATAGATCTATGGATTTTTTTTAAAGTGTAGCAGACCATGTTTTCTCCTTTCAAGCACTTCTTTTCATGTAGAGAGTAAAGCAAGTCTGTGCCTAGGCTACATGTAATTTCCTGTGGGTTCAAAAAGCAAATGGTTGCTTTCAGCTTCAGGTTACTATGCAAAATGTCCTGTACTGGAAATGGCTTGTAGGCTCACCCACATTGAGTTTGGCAAAACTTTTAAAGTTAAAAGTACTTGAGGCCATTTTGCAGAGATAAAAAATAAATAATATGAAGCTAAAAGTGAACAGCAGTTATGTGCATCCTCCCTCAGATGAACCAGTCAAACAGAACATTTCCTCCTTGAGTTTATTGTTAAAATTATATGTGACCATATCTTTAATTGCTACCTGGAGATTTACATGTTCCAGCACATTTATGGTGTTTGAGGTATAATTCCCTCCTTTTTTATTACCAGTGTGAGATCTGTATATTTTTGTTGTCTATTTGCAGCAAACGGGTGTCCCTCTGAATGTGTCCATCCGCCTGCAGCTCAACCTCTACATGAAAAAAGTCTCAGGAATTACGTAAAGAACTATTCCCTTAACTACTATCACGCCAGAGACATTGTCATGTATTGTTTTATATGTTGTGATCATTAAATATGAAAGGGTCTTAGATATTTCCTGCCTTTCTTACCATTTGCTATGTACCTTGGAGTGTAAAGTTGAATGTCCTTGTCCTTCTAGTGAAACTGGAAAGATTTCTGATGTGGTGATGCCTATGATCTGGTTTGAGGAGGTGAGTTATTAATGATATAGATGATGTAGTGTCTTTACATATATTCTTCTGCATTTTTTTTTTTTTTTTTTTTTTTTTTTTTTTTTTTTGCACAAACAGATTAAAATTCTCTGTGTGGATTAAAATGTTGTAAATGTTTTATTTATCCTCTTCAGAACGGATATATTGATGGCCCAATCGTCAATACGTTCCGTACAAACTTAGTTGTTCTACCTACTCTTTTGGAATACCTACAGTACATCCTCATAGGGCTTGGTCTGGCAACCATCATCGTCGCTGCTGTGGTGTATCACAAAGTGAAGGTAAAGCTGCCACACAGGATTCAGGCCAGCATGTTATCTTGTTTAACTGCACGTTGCATTTTGTTGTTATGGGTTTTTTTTCTTCCCTACACTGATGAAAGAAAAGGAGTAGGAAAGCATGCCCTGAAGATGCTCTCATTGAGTTTCAGGATTAAAATTTGTAAATTAGTCAATAAGTAAATAAACAGAGAAAAAGGTAAATTGGTAGTAATTAATATTAATTACTAAAGTATCTCGATCAGTTGCACTCACTTCTGCTCCTTTCCTGGCATTCATGTGACAGAATCATTAACTTGATATCTAACCCCCCCTCCCCCGCGCGCCCCGACTGACTCGACATCAGTTCATGTTATTGTGGTAACCTCCATCACATTATAACTATTACTGTCTGTTGATCTTCAAACTAATGCCATGCAAAATATCAGCTATGGCTTAATTAGGTGTGGCACAGTAAACAGTAGTGCTTGTCAGTAAGCATAAGGAAAAAAGTCTTGTTGAGTCATCATGTTATATTGTCTTTTGTTTTTGTTATTAAAAAAAAAACAAAAGCAAAAAGCAAGTAGATTTTGGATTTGATCGCACATGAAAAGGTAATATTTATTTTTTGCTTGCCAATTAAATGTAGACATGGCAGTGTTATCTTACTATTCAACTGTCAGTATAAATTATCATTAATGGCAAGCCCCCCCCCCTCCAATTTCTTCATATATTGTATGTAAGTATTTATTTCTTATTTTACATTTAACAGTTTAGATAATTGTTTTCCCCTTTTGTTAAGGTATGAAAATTGTCACTAGGCTTATGAGAGTCAAAAAGGTAGTAGCAACACTGGCCCCAAAACGTAACACCAAAATGTGGTTTGCCTTTTTATTTTTTAACTTTTGTTTGAGCCAAAGTGTACTTACTGAGAAGTTCAGATTTCAGTAAAGTTATTAAGTGAGTAGTGGCAGCTGTTAATATCAAACTTAATTTTTTATGTTGTTGTTGTTAATTAATTAATTTGTTTATTTATTTTGCAGCGGTCTAACTTAAATGTTTCACTGAGCTCCACATTTATCGAGAATGTTGGGGTGTGTAAAACCTTTCACTCATTCAAACCTAAATCGTTTTGCCAGATCAAATGATTATTTGATTTAAACTGTAGTAACTGAATTCATTTTTGGAGTTTTTTAAAGACCGATAAGAATGGAGGGGAAAGATGTGTGGTTTATATCCTGAAATTTTAGAGATTTCCTGCTTTCAGGTTTTTGTTATTAGCATGAAAGTACACACTGAATATAATGGTGTTAACAATCCAAATTTCTTGAAACATTATTGGTTTGAGGTTCTCTGATACAAATACTATGGTTTTGATTTTACAACCTACTTTTTTTACTTGGATCTTGAAAAAATTTTTGCAATTGATTTGATAGTTTTCATTAAATTATTATTATTAATAATAATTCAATGGTACATAAAATTAGAATGATAATCTTCCATGTAAACAAGCTGACAGTGTCCATTTTCATAAGTATCCGATCATTTTAAAAAGACTAACGTAACCAACTGCATGTCCCGTTGATTAATTGCATGGTGAAATCAAATTATCACCTCAAATGACTCCCTGCATGAATCCTTACAGTATCTTGCTACAAAATCTCTAGCAGTCTAATATGAAAAACCCAAATGACTATCAAAATCCCGTTAGCAACCTTCTCTATTTCAATTTTCGGATTGGCTGATTTTTAAGGCAATTTGGTCATCTTTTAGGCAGCCGAGAAAGAGCCGGTAAAAGGCTCACATGGCCTTGAAACAAAGAAGAAAAGTATCAGTACTTCAGGTGGGTGCACACATACAGGTGAACACATGTACCCTATAAGAGTATTGTTCATTTATGTTCAAAGTTTTTTAAAACGTAGAACACCTTGGCAATAAAAGCACATTTTTCTGCCTAGACTGAAAAGTTAACTCAAACTATTGTTTTCGACTGATAGAGTATTTAGTCTTCCAGTTCAACAATGACAATATGGATGAACAACCACCTTTTTGGGCTTTTACAGCATTGTGATCGGTAAAATACTTCCTGGGTCTAGTTTAAGGAATGATTGTTTGTTTTTAAACCAGGTTTGCTATCAATGTAACCATTTTGTCTCTTACTAACTACAGATGTAAAGAAACCTGTGTGTGTCTTTGTACTTGTTTTAAGCATGTTCATGAGGACCAAAAATTGGCATGTCATTAAACTCTTTAAAACTCTTTTTTTGGACGAGGGGACACTCATCCTCCTCACAGATCTTTAGTAAGTAACAGGTCAGAGGAGAGAGGTGTGAGGGTTGTGAGGGCTGCTAGTAGTCTTTTTGTGTAGGTATGAGCAGATGGGAGGTGTAAATGGTTGTCTTTAAAATTTGCAGTAGAAGGTGTTAAGGTCATCAGGAAGCTGGGGATGGTAAATGGACATATTCTTAGGCTATGTCCACACTAGCCCGAATAGATTTGAAAACGGCGTTTGCGTCTGAATGTGCTCGGCGTCCACACTAGCGTTTCAGTTGTTTTCACAGAGTTGTGCGTCCACATTGAAATGGCCGAAAACGCTTACATCCCAGTCCTGCGCATGCGCAAAAGTGAGTGAGATTTAAAGGATTTGAAAAAAAGCTATCTGGAGCATGTACAAACTGATATTAATCTTTTTTTAGGGTTGTCAAAAGTGAGAGCAATCAAAACAACTGCTGTATAATGCCCTCCGCTATGGTTAATTGGTCACATGACTGCATCACATGACTAAAATGCGTCATCATTTTAGAAAGTCTGCATTTTCAAGCGTCCACACTGTGACGGGACAGCTCCATTTTGAAATGTATGAGTTTTCAAGAGCGTTTCCAAAACGCCGCGTGTTTCCTTGAGGAAAATGCCGCCTTGGTGTGGGCGGAGCCAAAACGGAGAGAAAACAATGCGTTTTCAAACGAAAATGCATTAGTGTGGACATAGCCTTATATAGCACTTTTCTACTCAATTCAATTTTCAATTCAATTTTATTTATATAGCGCCAAATCACAACAAATGTCGCCTCAAGGCGCTTCATAGATACAGAAAAAAGCCCAACAATCATATGACCCCCTATGAGCAAGCACTTTGGCGACAGTGGGAAGGAAAAACTCCCTTTTAACAGGAAGAAACCTCCGGCAGAACCAGGCTCAGGGAGGGGCGGCCATCTGCTGCGACCGGTTGGGGTGAGAGAAGGAAGACAGGATAAAAGACATGCTGTGGAAGAGAGACAGAGATTAATAACAGATATGATTCAATACAGAGAGGTCTATTAACACATAGTGAGTGAGAAAGGTGACTGGAAAGGAAAAACTCAATGCATCATGGGAATCCCCCGGCAGCCTACATCTATTGCAGCATAACTAAGGGAGGATTCAGGGTCACCTGGTCCAGCCCTAACTATATGCTTTAGCAAAAAGGAAAGTTTTAAGCCTAATCTTAAAAGTAGAGATAGTGTCTGTCTCCCGAATCCAAACTGGAAGCTGGTTCCACAGAAGAGGGGCCTGAAAACTGAAGGCTCTCCCTCCCATTCTACTTTTAAATACTCTAGGAACAACAAGTAGGCCTGCAGAGCGAGAGCGAAGTGCTCTAATAGGGTGATATGGTACTACAAGGTCATTAAGATAAGATGAGGCCTGATTATTTAAGACCTTGTATGTGAGGAGCAGGATTTTGAATTCAATTCTGGATTTAACAGGAAGCCAATGAAGGGAAGCCAAAACAGGAGAAATATGCTCTCTCTTTCTAGTCCCTGTCAGTACTCTTGCTGCAGCATTTTGGATTAACTGAAGGCTTTTCAGTGAGTTTTTTGGACATCCTGATAATAATGAATTGCAGTAGTCCAGCCTGGAAGTAATAAATGCATGAACTAGTTTTTCAGCGTCACTCTGAGACAGGATATTTCTAATTTTAGAGATGTTGCGCAAATGGAAGAACGCAGTCTTACATATTTGTTTAATATGTGCGTTGAAGGACATATCCTGGTCAAAAATGACTCCAAGGTTCCTCACAGTGTTACTGGAGGCCAAGGTAATGCCATCCAGAGTAAGAATCTGGTTAGATACCATATTTCTAAGCTTTTCAGCGCCGAGTACAATGACCTCAGTTTTATCTGAGTTAAGAAGCAGAAAGTTAGTGGCCATCCAAGTCTTTATGTCTTTAAGACATTCCTGCAATTTAACTAATTGGTGTGTGTTATCTGGCTTTATGGACAGATAGAGCTGGGTTTCATCTGCATAGCAGTGAAAATGTATGCTATGTCTTCTAATGATGCTGCCTAGGGGAAGCATGTATAATGTAAACAGAATTGGTCCTAGCACTGAACCCTGTGGAACTCCATAATTAACCTCAGTGTGTGAAGAGGACTCTCCATTTACATGCACAAATTGTACTCTCCTGCAGTATTCAGAGTGCTCTATACAACACAGCGCAATCACCCATACACACCCATTCACACAAGCACTGTTATCTATATTTTCAGTGCTTTCTAACTGTCATTCATGGATGCATTGGAGAGCAAGTCGGGGTTAGTATCTTGCCCAAAGATATTTGGCGTGCAAACTGGGGGAGCCAGGGGTCAAACCAACCTTCCAATCAGCAGCTCTACCTCCTACAGACAGCTGCAGCCACAGGGGTGGCTGTAGCTGTCTGTCCCAAACTGGGGGCACAGATTTTTCTTAAGCAGCAAACATATTGGAAGCAACTTGTGGTAAACAGAGATCGTAGAAAGTGAATGATGTTCAATGACTTAAAGCGACTACAGGTGAAATTTATGCTGGAGAAACTACAAAGTAATCTGTAATTAGTGAGTCTAGTGTGTGCAGGGCTTTGGAGTTCCTACCAGTGTTTGTTCAGGTACATGGCACAATGTTATGGAACATAAAGGTATTTATTGGCATTTTTGATGTGTTTTATGTCTTCATTTGTGTTTTATTATAGTATTACAGTGAATTTAATGAAAGTGAAAGGAATAAAAATCAAGTATTTATATTATGTTTTTCCTAACATTACTTATTTGAATCTTTTCCTGGAATTTTTGATTAGGAAAATGCAAAATGTGACCACACTTAGTTTCATTAACACTGTTTTATTTCCCAGTACTAGTACTATTATATGGATGTTTGACCTTATCCAATTTGCAAAATAATAATCCACATCACTGTAGCTGCAACTACAGTGATGTGGATTATTATTTTGCATTATATTATAGAATAAATTTCTTGTGTTTCCTCAGAATATCTCAGTGTGCTTGTCCCTAGCTAGAGGAGGTGGCAAGGGAGAGGAGAGCTGGATGGATGGATGGCAGTGTGTTTGTCAGACGGGGTTTTAACTCTTTGCAGTTGCAGTGGTTACTCTTTTCATATTACTGCTGCCTTGGACTACCCAGAAGTGTCTAAGCAGTCATTTATTGCCCAGTTATTGGGGCTGAATGTATACAGTGTCTGCTCAAATGCCACTGGATATTATAAAGTCTTTTATATGGAGTTTTTTTTCTTCTTCATCCAACCAATTGATTTATCAACAATTTTGTCAAACTTCTAACGTTTTCAGGTTGGCCATGACTAGACCACAGGGTGATTTTATTATTCAACTAATAACCTTTTTATTTTGTTCCTAACACAGAGTAATCAACCTGACCACAGCAACCTACCGGATGGAATCGAATGTAGTTCAGCTGAAGAGAAGGACTCTCTGCTACAAGATGACATGAACTGAATGATGCGCAAATAAGCTCATCCAGCTGTTGTTGTGGACTTGCCAGCATCCTCCAAGTATAATTTAACTGAAACACTGTCACAAGTGGTTTTGCAATTGCTTTAATTTTCATATGCACTGAGGATTATAGAGAAGTTGGAACTACTTGTCGAGGCTCAAGCTGTCAAACGTCTGACCACCTGTGAGTCAAGCAGCGCTGATGCACTCCTGTTTCTGTATCACTGTATTCTGTAAAGCTGTATTTCTTGAAATGTATGAGAATAATGCAGTTTGGTGCAAAGCACCTTCTTAAAAAAAGTTAATAAATTAAAAGAAACATGGAGGTTAAGTATAAATGTGTCCCTGTTGTCATTATGTGGTGTGTTTTTGTTTTTCATATTTGAATTCCAGCTTTTTTTTTTTTCTTTTTTTTTTCTAATTTGTTTTTTGGATAGGTTATCTATGCTACATGTTGCATGCAAATAGAAAACATTGCCTGAAAAACTCTTAATTTGTCTGCTCCGAATCGCTCTGTTGTGACAGACTAGGTACACAAAGACAGAGCAACAGAAACAATAGGCCCAAAGGTCAGTGATAGCAGTTCTCCAAGAAACCAGTTATGATTTGGGAATCTGGCTTGTAGTGGTGGACAAGTCAGGACTACCAGGTCCCTATACTATGAAGCTCATGCAACACACCCAGGTTATCTTTCTGTTATCTGAATTTATTTCCCCTAACATTGTTGATTGGAATAAACGGTCACATGAAGCTGATTATCAAGTTGGTAAGTTAACCAAGGATTTTCCTGGCATGTTCCCCAAACAAGGGTGGTGTTGGCAGCTGGCAGCATCTGACCAATCTACAAAAGAGGTATTTTATGAATCATATGACTCTTCTTCCACAGGAAAGGACTGCTGCTACCTGTACGAGTGTGACTATTTAGACTTGAGTTTGTTTTAGAATTTAGATTTTATTATATTTATCCCCATTTATTGTTGTGATTTATTATTGCCTTTTTACTGCTCTTTTTAAACGTTTTAATTTGTACTGACTATTGCACTGTAGAGGCTGGTGAGAAGCAGTATTTCATTTCAGTCTGTCATTTCGTATGGTATTACCCAAACTTCTTGAAGTTGAAGGAAATGGTTTCAGTGACACCTACAACCGAAACATTATCTAGACTGCATGAAAAGAAACGCACCTACCTGTTCCTTAAGTTAGGGCAATGAGGGTCCTGGCATTCCCTGCATCTGTCCTGGTCCCTAGGGTAAGGGTGGCTAGCACCCTATCTAAGCCTGCACCTGTAGCCACTGACAGAGGGAGGGCAAATGGGGTCCCTAATCTCATTCCATTTCCCTGGGAGGGGGTGATCAAGGTCTTTCTAGCTACTTGCATTCTAATATCATAGCTTTTTCCAAGATGAGGATGGCTAGGGCCCAGCTTAGCCCCACTCCTGTACCTATTCCAAGGGCAAGGGTGGTCGAGGTCCAGCTCACTTTTGCCTTTTCCTAGAGTGAGGAGGGTTAAGACCCAGCTTAATTCCAAGCCCATACCAACTCCAAAGGTGGGCCAAGTAAGATCTGGCTTAAACTTACCTGATTCCAGAGTGAGGACAGCTAAGATCCAGTCTTCCTCAGCACCCACATCTATTCAGTGAGGAAGGCTAGATCCTAACAACAGCCCCAACTGACAGAGGAAATGGATGGGTATTCCCACAGTCCTAACCCAGCCTCTAGAGTCAGCTGTGAGCCCAGCAAAGCTCCAGCCTCCCCCACATCTTCCTGAGTCTTCTCCAGAAGACTACTTCTTCCAGAGAATCTTCCAAAGTGCCCTCCAGCACCTCCAGAGAATCCTCCAGTGTCTCCAAAGAACCTCAAGCCAAAGCCTAAACTGGAATCCAAGGGTTCTGAGCCTCTGGCCAAAGCCCGTGTTTTTCTTTCCCTCCTTTCCGGCCCCCTTCACCCTCCTGGATCAATGGGACTCTCCTGCTCCTTGTTTCGTATATCTCAGTCTCTGTCTCAGTGTTTGTTTTCTGTGTTATTTTGATGGTTAGGTTTAGGATTGGAGGTGAGGGAGAACCCAACTATGCTCCCCCATCTCTGGCTTTATAACAGTGTGGTGAGCCTTCTGCAGCCAATCAGCAGAAAAAATAAATCAGAAAGGAGAGAGAACATTAATAAGAAAGATTAAGAACTTTTGTTTGACTAGACGTTAACACAATAATAACAAGGACTGACATGACGTGGCATGAGATAACTTGGTGTGGGGATGTGGCAACCTAGGCGTGGACCTCTCCTGCCACCGAGGAGAGAGGAGAAATAATAATGTGTATGCGTTAGTCCCCGTAGGGAAATTACTCCTCTGCATTTAACCCATTCACCCAGTGAAGCAGTGGGCAGCCACCAATGCAGCGCCCGGGGAGCAGTGTGTAGGGACGGTACCTAAGGGTAGCTGTTCAGTGGAGTCGAACCCCCGACCTTCCGATCATGGGGCAACCACTCTACCTACTGAGCTATCCCTGCCCCAGAAAGGGGTTAGTGTGGCAATGGCTACTGAGTGCAGGAGATGGTGACTATAACTAAACTGACTGCTTACTTGCAGGTGGAGAGAGATGAGCTTTGAGGGGATGCGATGTTAGTTCGGGTGAGCAGAATGGTACGAGAGGGCTGACCTCAATTCCAAAGGTTCTGATAAGTGGTGGTGGCAGGAGGGCAGGCAGGTGAAGCACTGAGAGATTTCCAAGTGAGACAGTCAATTATCTAGGAGTGCGGGAGGTGGGCTAGAGCCAGAGAAACAAGTCGAGTGAATTTCCAGGTGACTACAGCACAAGAGAAGAAGGTGAGTAAACTTCATAACGACAAAAGCATAGGTCATAAGAGCCGGATACCAACATTGGATAGTTGACAAACTAGCCGTAAGGGGATGTCAAAGTGGTATTTAAGTCTCCCGACCTGATTGTCTCAAAACCAGCTCCATTTGTGGAGAACAGGTGAGGGGATGGTGACCCTGCCCAGGAGCGGATACCAGGTGACTCAGGAGAAAAGTGGAATTTTCCAGCTACTCACCCGGACTGTGACACATAGAGGGTTTGTTTAACAGAGGAAGATTAGATGGACAGTTAAACGTAAGTGGTAAATAAAACTCGACATAATCTGAATAGCAATGAAAATGAAAGCCTTGCTTTCAAGAATTTTAACATAGTAGGAGCAGGTTTAGAGAGAAATTAACCCAGTGTTTTATGTCCTCATGAAATGAAGAAGGCAATATAAACCAATTCTATAGGAGGCAGCTCTGCTTATTAGTCCACATTAAAACAGCAAAGCAGATGCCTCTAATCCTCTAATCCTTCACAACCCTAGGCACGCGTGCCACTGTTGGCAAGGGTTAACTGATGGCACGGCCATAGCTGGACTGGCCATCGGGCATACCGAGCATTTGCTCGGTGGCCCGATGATTCATTTATTTATTTATTTTTATAACGGTGTAAACAATGAAAGGTGTTGGATTGGCCAGATGCTGGCCGTTGTGTAAAAATAACTCAGTTGTTTGGTGGTGGCATCGCAGGGCTTCCACAGATTCAGTAAAATTAACAAGTCGTGGAGGCCAGCAGGTGGATGAGGGAGATCGGAGGAATCTCTCTCTGGTGAGAGGGAAACATGAAGATGAAACCAGAAGATGTCCTTACTGAATCATCAGAGCCGAACAGGTGATGGAGAAACAGGTTCACCCTTTAGGTGACATGAATGAGTTGAAGGGAAGTTATGAACTGTTTCTGAGAGACAAATAACACCAGGATCTGTTTCTAAGTAGCTGACAGCTGGTAACTGTGCAGGGGCGGATCTAGCAAAGTTTTGCCAGGGGGGGCAGGTAGGGCATTAACAGGGAAAGGGGGGCACAAAGAAATACTTTCTTATTTTCATTTAAAATGTCTGGCTGTTATTAAATAATTATCTGAAGCTTACAACCAAAGTTTTTATCTGATGTAAAATGTATAGAAATCATACATATACCAACAAGACTGTACATCACTGTCACAACAGCGTTTGTTTTCATTCAAAGGCATTTTCACCTGCTGGACATCACTACCTGACAAGTTTAACTGTCTTTAGAACATTGCAGAGGCCTTATTGACAGTATTTGGCTCTACATATCTGTGTGAGCAGATTTTCTCTCACATGAGTGTCCTCAGGTAGCCGTCTGAATGCTGGACACTCGGAGACCTGTGTCTCTGAGTGGGAGACCAGCGATCATATTAACATGTGTGTCTCTGTATTAACAGACATGCCATATTGGCTTAGTTTATTTTTCTTATCATTCTTTTGAGGAGATCATAAATAGCATTTGTATTTTCTGTTGTACAGTCCATTTGCTGTTATGGAGTTCTTGTTATGGATAAAAAGTGTCTTTTTTTTGTTTCAAAATAGCTGATAACTATTCGCTGATAGCTGCCAACATCTGCGAACAAATATAATTCTAGAAAGTTGTTCTATACAGTGTGTAATTGTTAATATAGAGCGTTATTAAATTTATTGCTAATGCAATCTGAGGAAATTTTAAATGGCACTCGCCATCAGAAAGGTTGCCTACCCCTGCTCTAATCTTATTGGGTGTGCACTCGTTCAAACACACACACAAACACATACACACACTCGAGTCACATGTAATAGTCAATACTTAGATCATCTGTACATTCATTTACAGCTTGGTTGGGTGTAGATGCATTTTCCTTAACAGGCTCTATAGAGAATAGGACCGAAAATTTTTTGGCATCTTGTAGTTTGTTACTCTTCCTTACAAAAGGCAATATAAATTTCTCTTCTCGGGCAATCTCAGATTCAGCTTCTGTCACATCAGGTAAGAGAACATTAAAACACTCTCTTTATCTAGATGTTTTTCATATTTGTCAGTGTATTTTGCTATTAAACTGATATTTTGATATTTACCTCTTTAGAATAATAAAACATTTTATATTCCATCTTAAGTAGCTTGAACATAAATTACAAATTATTTAGGGTTTAGTAGACAGCTGTCAGTTTTAAGAAGAAAGTGAAAGAATTATTGTGAATGCTTATTTGTTTTTTCTATTGCTTAGCCTTTTTTAGATGATTACTTAGTTAAACTTTAAAGAAATTCAACAGAAAAAAGGAGTTAAACGGGTTGTAGAGCTTTTCTTTCCTCCTTCCTTTAAAGCTCTGTGAACATTTTAGCTATTAGCTCTAGGCTATAGATACAGAAGTGTTATGCTTTTGGCTCTAAGCTACCAGTAGCAAATTTCTCCTGCATCTATACAGCTGAATAAATGGATTGCATTGAAAAACAATGTAACTGCCAGGTTTTTGAGCATTAAAATTATAGCTCTGGTTCTGCTACATCTGCAGCAAAAAAACTAAACAAAAAACAAAATAATCTATATGTGTTAAATCTAACGCTGCAAATGCAGATTCTGTGGAAAACTGTTTTAAATTAACTCAGTCCCATATAAATCCTGTGACAAGTTGCATGTTGTCTCTGTCTATAGAATCATAAGTTTGTTATTGTACTACACAATTTGTTAAGTTAAGACTTGTAATGAGTAACTGGAAAACTCGTAAAACTCATAAAATTTGGTACTTTATTTTGCACAGCATTTGCATAACCTAACATTTATTTACCTTTTACCAGTTGCTTCCCAATGGAAATTACAGTGTGAGGGTACAAACTAAAAGATTGATGGTAAGTGCATGTTGCTTAGGATAAGTTCAACCATTGGCAACCACTGGCATGGTTGAGCTTATCTCAACCCAATGGTTCTCTCAACCATGAGCTTATCTCAAGAAACTAATGCACAGTTTTGCATTTTCAATTCATAACTGTACCCATGACTAGACAAAAGCATCAGTGAAATTAATCTGATGTAATACTGTGCAAAATAAAAGGCCTGTGTAAGAAAAATGGAATTAGAGGCTGCATGTATGAGCTGTACATAAGGTCAAGGATGCAGCAGTAGAACTTGGGGTGCCTACTTTAAATCTGGCAGAAAATATCTTAATCAGTGGCTTAACTGGAATTTCTGTGGTTATTGGTGTTCATGTATATTAAGAGTATTTGTAAACACGTTTTCATTGAAATAGCCTAAATGTGTTATTTTATTTACCTAAACATACAATCTTACCCCCAGCCGGCATCCCAACATGAACACAAAGTGATATTACCTTTATGAAGTAATAAAGTCAAAGTTATTTACAACTATTTTGTTTTTCCCAAACATGTAATCTGCTAAACAGATTCATAGTTTGGTTTGATTCAAGGAGTAAACTCTGGCAACCAAACTCTGGCAACCAAGCTTTAAAATAATTTTGAAAGGTAGGCAAATTTGAAGTGGCAAGAACATTTCAACTCATGTTTGGCTAACAGGTGAGTGGCTTCACTTCAGGAACATATCCAGGATCTCTGACAGGGAAGAGAGATAGTGTTGACGGAGGTCAAGATGAGTTTATTGTAGATCGAGTCTTGGTGTCACAAAGTAAGCTCAGGAGGAGCACTTGGTCCTCCTGGCAAACACTCAACAAAAAAATATGGTTGGAGAATGGGCGAAAAGGTTGTGAACAGATAAGTCCTTTCATCTGCAAGTAACAGGGAAGATAGACTGGAGCTCACAAGTGGCTGAAGGAGTTCACAGTCACCTAGTAAGCTGAGCTCCAGAGAAAATGGTTTCAAGAACTCTGAAGTAATAACTGGAGGGATGACCAAGAATCTGGGTTAAACAAAGAAGAGCACAAATTCAAACAGGTAACAAAGAAGGCCTGGCAATCACAATGTTGGCACAATCTGGCAGAGAACTGTGACTCAGCTCAGCCTTAAAATATTTAACACTTGACTCCTCAAATCAGGACAGATGCCAAAAGGACAGCTCAAGTAGGATGACTCCAACCTGACATTTGTGTTTTAATTTGATCATGTGACAGTGATAATGCACAGATAACACAATTCAGCTATTTACTGTAACCTAATTGCGGTGTTCACTGTATGCACATATTACTAACAAGCTCTGAAAATGTGAAGTATAACTGCATGCTTACAATGCTTCTCATAACTCCAATTGTACGCATGTTATTGTTCCTGTGTGTGTGTGTGTGTGTGTGTGTGTGTGCACCCACTCATGTGACTGTCCTTCACAGTCAGTGGTCAGGCTTCAGTAAGTAGTAAGTAATCACAAATGACATGTATTGATCAGCCTAGAAAACAGCCTAAAGCAATAACTTTAGAAAGACAAAGTTATGTCATCAGTGGAAAGAGACACCCGGTGATAGCTTCACCATGTACTAAAAGCAATGATATGTCTGGGCATCTAGGATTTTTATTTTTTTCATGTTTTTGTATTTTTTGCAATAATAAACTGACAGAACATTGTCAATGCACGTAATGCTGAAATAATGATTAATACTTGTATGGGTTAAAACTTAGTGTTTTTATATATGTAATAGGAAATGTTTTTATTAAACATTGTAATATTGTACATTGTAAATATTTTAATATGTAAGCACTTCATAGAAAACTCGTAATATAAATGGGTACAATTTCATAACATTGCAACCAAAATAGCTCATATAAATAGTTTATAAAGCTGGTAAACCAAATGTTTATTTGCCACTGATATCTGTTGTCCCCCCTTTAGAGGGTAGGTGATTTATGATGATATTGTAAACAACTTGCAATCGAGAATTATTTGCAAAAAAAATTAGGATCTTTTACAGAGGAAATGATGAAGAGATTCATTCATAAGTTCCTACCGATCATAGCACAGAAACAGCAATGAAGATCAGACAATGGACTCATCTGCTAGATCTCAGTACAGAATTTGTTACTGCCTTTTACAAGATCTTACTGCAGTGACAAGTGTAGTCTGGACTGGTAGGGCTGCAGGTCTGATCCTGTGGTGTCCTCGGGATTCCCATATGCTTGTTTGCCATTCACCTAGGTACCATTTTTGATCCGAGGACACCACAAGGGTTACGCAAGGTTGGCTTTTAACCTGAAGAGCCTTGAATTGTGCGCAAAACTAGCAGCCATCTGGCATTAATGGCCTGATTCTACTGGGAATTTTTCCTTCCTACTGTCGCAAAGTGCTCATAGGGGGTTCACTTGTCATTTCCTCTCTAACGTTTTGCCAACAGCACCTTGAGTCCTGTGTGACCAAGCCCATTACATCTTAAAGACCTCATAGTACCACAGCATCCCAATAGAGCACTTCTCTGTAAGAGTGCAAGATTGTTGTGATTCTTAGACGTTCCAAAAGGACCATGGAAGCAGAACTTACAGGTACCAGGCCCCGTTGATGGAAAAAAAAGACCACATAGGGAATTGCCACCTGGTGCTTTTTCTCGTGCTTCAGTATTCATATTTCCAAGGTAATCTTCTGTCATCTTGTTTCTGTTCCAGGATGGATCACCATGAATGGCAACAGGGAAGAAGTAGGGGTCATAGGCACTATGATGATGATGATGGTGAGTAAGAAAAAACATTAACTGAAAAAAGTTTTGCCATGAGAGAGAAAACTGAGGAAGTGCCCTGAATTTTTTTTTAAACTCTGAGGTCTAAGTCATCTTCAGTGATGATCCCAACCCTTGCCCTGACCTATAAACCTTTGTTTTGGAGAAACACAAAAGGTACATGCTTCCTCGCCCTCTTCCTGCCACTATCCCCTGTTTCTTCTGTCACTCCAGCTACTGCTAAATGTTTCTCCAGTGTCTTCAGAAATTTGTCAAGCTTAGGTGACATCCTTACCTTCTACAATTACATTGAACATTTTATTACTTTCTAACAGATTTTGCTCTATTATCCTTGACAACATAGCTCCACTTAATTAAAAAACCCAGAAAAAACTAATTTAGGTGGTATTCCCAGACTAAATACATCAACTTGTGAACTGTGTTTCTAGGAGGGCAGAGCACAAATTGAAAAACGGATACATTTCACGTATGACATCTGATTTTTAAAACCTGTTAGATGCTGCATAATGCTGAAACCAGTCAGAAGTTTTTAGAATACGTTCCCATTTTCAGAGCACCCCTCAAGCTCTGACTGCATTGATCAGATCCAAATGAAATGTTTCTCTCTCCATCTCAGAGGCCCAGCCATTCTACATTGGTGTTCCAGTTTCCCACCGGCGGAAAAGGCGCAGACATCACTCCTATGCCAGCGATGCCAACCGTGATTCACGACATACACACTATGATCACCATACACAGCGAGAACACTCACATCGAGGATATTATAACAAAGACGAGCACTATAATAATGAAGAGGATGGCGAAGAGTGTCGTGAGCATGCCGATCCTACAGGTTAGAAATCAAAAGTTTTTCATAAAAGTATCCATAAGTGTTAAATAAAAGTGACCGTTTGCCTTTTTTTCTTGTGATTTTTTTAAGATTGACATACTTAATTTACTCCATCATCCAGTAATTATATAATAATTACAATTATTGTATAACTAATAATAACAGTAATTAAACTGCAACATATAACCACTATGCACAAAATATCAGAAAACAAGTTCATGCAAAAGTATCACTAGGAAAGATACTGAACCCTGAGTTGCTCCACTGCATTCATCAGAGTGTGAGTGTGTGTGACTGTTGGACAGAAATTACTTTGACATAGAAATAAGTGAATGGGTGAAAGAGTTTTGTGTTTCACAGTCAGTTCATCATATACATTCATATATACAGTGGGTAAAACTGAACATGTCACCAATGTGTTACTGACTTAAAATTTTCACCAGATGTCACTAACAACCCATCCAGTACACACATGCAAAGAAATCAAACCACAGATGTCCATACATTTTCTTCCTGTGCCACTTACAGCTGTTTCCTGCACTGTGTAGCTGTGTTATCTGTCATTAGTACTCATAAGTTATGAGTAACTATGATAAATGACACATAGACATGCACATAGAAATGGAGATGCAAAAAGGCTTGGAAAGTCATTACACCAGCTGAACTCTATCAGTAATTAGAAAGCAATCCTACTACTTAATGAATATTAATACCAGCTGGTTCTGTCCCAACTGATTTAAGCAAGATTTCCTCACCCTAGGAAAAGGCAGAGGAGTAAAAAGAATTATTAGAAGAGCTTTCCAAGAGCCAAGGACCACTTGTGGAGAGCTACAAAAAGACCTGGAAACAGCAGGTACAATTGTTTCAAAGAAAACAATAAGCAATACACTCAACTGTCATGGTCTGTATGCATGCTCACCATGCAAGACTCCATTCCTGAAGAAAAACTATATTGAAGCATTTAGACAAGCCTGTGAAATACTAGGAAAATCAAACTCTTTGGATGCCAAAATATATACCAAGTTTGAAGGTCAAAACGCACTGAACATCACCCTGGAAACATTATAGTGTTCTCCTGTGAAGTCTGGAGGTTGGAAAATCATGGTAGGTATAGGGGATAACATCTCTTTCATTTGTTAAGTTTTCCTGAAGCATTTGTTAACCACTGTGTTTATTGGATGGTACAACATCATTTTCACAAATGAAATGAGACTGATTGTTTTTCTGCCTATCAAGCTGGATGCTGTAAAGGCTGAAATTCATTAGCTGTGAGCTGATGCTGGGCGATTAACATTAGAAATTATTGTACTTGGCGTTCATACATTCATTATACTGTAGTTTGTGATGTCTTTTCAACCAGTTGAGTAAGTTAGTGTAGCTTTCCGGTGCAGACAACTCTTCAGCATGCATATGATTTATTTTTGGTTATTATTAATGCTAAATAGGAAGTATTTTGAAGTATGGTGATCTGCTTTGAGGGGCAGGCTCTTCACCTTCGGCTATGCCAGACATTGATTTGTCACTAATCCAGACCAGAGATAAAAAGATCAACAATGAAATCACCACCTCTTGATCAATCAGTTCTCCAGAAAATAGACCCATCTTCTGTACTACAAGAACTATGGGGCTACATGGACACTGTGTGACTCTAACTCCCATGTTCAGCATTTCTACTAATTCCTTCTGAACAAATTTTCTTTTGTGTTTAGTTTACGCCAGGATGTGTTACAAAATGTCGCTGTCTGATATTGGTATAATCATGCAGGGGGAGAGCACATCTGCAAAACGCTGCAGCAACATCCGCTCTCTAGGCCTGTGTGAGATTGCCATTACAATGGACGGAGGCAAGAATGGTTTCCTCTGTGGACAGTAGAAGCTGGTTTGAACAGATTTTAGTGTGTGAGACATGAATGAGCTCTGGTCAGTCAGTATCTCTTTCAAGATGCCGACTCGGGAGATTTCCTGAAACAGTGCCTGTGCCACACTCTTTACAGAAATGGTGTGCAGCGGCACTGTTTCGGGATAGCCTTCATAATATTGTTGTGATTTGGCGCTACATAAATAAAACTGAATTGAACTGAATTGATATTGCATTCCATAATCTACCAGAAAGAAGATATATCCCTATTAGGCATGGGCGATATAAACGATATACGATAGAGATTTTGATTATACCGCTTTACCGCGATAGCGCATGTTGATGATGTCATCAAGCTGCGCCTGTTTTGGTCGAAAGCATCGCAGCGGCTACAACTATTATCATCTGCAAATTATGCTGGGCGACAGTCATAGCAAAGAGATGAAGCACTTTTGAAATATGGGGAAAGCCAAAAACTGCGCTTCCTCCACTTCCGTAACATTGATTCATTAATGTTGAATTCTCTCACAGCTGTTCTATTCCCATGTTGTTGCAGTATATTAATAACTAACCTTGTATTGTGGATGAATGATCTCAGTTGTTCTCCTGACTGTTTGGCCCATGTATAGCATCCTGCTATGCGATTGCATTTGTCCCTGACCACCAGAATCCCTCACGTTAACTTTTATCGAGTGGAAAAAAAGTTGGCGTTCATCCTCCAGCTTCACTGTGCTAATGTTATGCTAACATAGCTGTGTCGCTAGCAATCACGTAGCACAACATTATATACCAGGTAGTCCAACTTCAGTAACCCTGCAAACGCCACTGCTATTTCGTTTTCTGTCTTCATTTATGTTGGAAGTGGTAGCAGAGCTGTGCGTTTTAATTAGTTTCAAAAATCTCTCAGTCAGAACATGGTATGAAATGTTTAGGTGGAAACTAGCGAGCTAACTTCCTGTTAACTTGTAACTCCGTTAAATTTAATAAATTCTGTTTTCATGGATGCCTGGATGTTACACTTAATTGTTACAACTGGTAAAGCAACAAAGCTGATGATTTTATTAAAGATGAAATAATTTAGACCGTTTTTAACTCTCAGTGTTCGTTTGACTTTGGGTCCTGAAGCGGACGGAGTTTTGGACCCAGATTACTCCGCGAAGCTCCTCACTACAGCAGCCGTAATGCTCTGACAATCCATCAAGCAGTGCGGCTTACCAAAGTTGTACTAAAACATTTTTAACAGATTTCTGCACGCCCAAATCGGTTCGAGATCAGTAAGCACAACCAGAATTCATACATAAGGCACACTCTCGATCTTTGAGAAAATTAAAGGATTTTAAGTGTGCCTTATAGTGTGGAAAATATGTTATACAGAAGAAAAGAACATATCGTGATATATATCGTTACCGCACATGCTTCAAATTATATCGCGATATAAATTTTAGGCCATATCGCCCAGCCCTAATCCCTATGCACCTCAATTAAATGACATATGAGGTTCAAGCTGATGCCCTCAAACAGAACCTCAATTAACAGTTATGCACAAAGACACTTTTAGAATTCCCCAAATGGCTGGCCAATAAAATTGGACCATTATTTGCTCCAAAGTTTTGGCATAACCCATATGACCTCTTATTCCATATTCATAGAATAACGTCAGTGTACTTTTGATCCGTGTGTGATTAGTTTTTATCACTTAGTCAAATGACAACTATAGAAGTGTCGTCACCAAACTACCGTAGTGGGAAATCTCCTGTGGACTAGATAGCTGGACCTGACAGAGCCTCCAGAGAAGGCCCTTCTGTCTCCTCCTCCTCTGAGAATTGGGCGGCTTCCAGCCGATGTTGTGACCCCCACCACCTCCCTCAGCTGCGCTGAAAGGTGATCCTTGGGCAGGGTCACAACAACATCCAAGCTGCCCAGTCAGTGGCAGTGGACCAACTCTGCAGTATCTGCGAGGAGCCCCACTTGCTGATTTGGTGGTGCGAGGCCTAATTGGTCCACTACCAGCCAACGGCCATCTTCTCTAAGTTGAGAGTCACCGCCTGGGCACTGGGAGTAGTCTCAGCCTTTACTTTTCCTCAGGTCTTTCTGCTGTTGCCTGAAAGAAATCTGAGAAAGCCTGAAGATCATCTCCTTCCCCCATCGACTCTAGTGGTGTCATTGAGGAACAAGCAGAGCAACCACTCTCCAACTCCTTTATGTGGCTCTTTGACTGGTCTTGTAGCTGTTCTAATTGTCAATGATGCACCACCACCTGCTCCCAATGCATGGCCACCAGCTCAACCACCATCGGGGCCAGCACCTCAATTGGCTAGGCCAGTCACAGGTCCACCATACCACAGCCCAGGTTTTGGCACCACTGTTATAAAAAGACCCACTATACACAGTTTTGAAAGGTAAGTATGTGTTTATTCATAATGTTTTTCACTTTTGTGACCTCTCTGCAGCTTCCAGCCACTTCCTTCACCTCCAAACACCAGCTCTCCCACAGGGCCCTGGCAGCTGCTGAAATAGGGAAGGCATGGTTAACGTGATGGCTATCAGCAGTCCTGGCCAGCATTCCCTGGCACTGTCCCCTGAACCCACCACTCCACCCCTCCACTGCAGCTGAGCCATAAACCACACACCGGCACACTGTGCTTGGGGAATATATTTTATAAGTGCAAGTTGTCAAGCTGTACCTTCCTAAAACTACTGAATGAAGTGCAATGTATACATCACATTGTCATGGGAATTTCCATTTTACTGGTATATTTTTATGTTCTTCTTTAAGATTTTTATTACTTTTTGGTAACATCTCTGGAATAGATGGTAGTCATGCAGACAATTTTTGTGGAGGTCATATGATCTGTTAAATCCCCTTAATGATTGGTTAGATGCTGACAATGCCACCCTTTTCATGTGAACCACCCCATTCATGTGACCATTTATTCTTATCACCAATGTTAGGGTAAGATAATCTAGATAAGGGAAAGATATCCTGGCTATGTTGAACAAGCTTCACAGTATAGGGCCCGGTTCATGAAACTTCAAGCTGCACGGTGCAGGGAACAGCTGTGATTGGCACATGCAGACACATGGCCAAGCACTGTATTTGAGAGGACCTAGTTGCTTTTACTTTGCATTTTAAAGAGAGTGTATTTTAATTTATTTTAAATATCGCTCACTCATTTAATTTTGGGAAGGCTAAATTTTATTAATTTAATTAATTGGGTCACCTACAGCCTAGTGTGGTTGTTTCTCACATAGTTTTCTCTCATAGCCTGTGTGTATGCAATAGGAAAAGGGTGCTTTTTCTGCATTGCGTTGTGGATTACTGCCTCAAGTGAAGGGCTTCACGGATGTCAAGGGGCTGGACAGACTGGATGCTTTAGTAGTTTGTAGTGGTAAAGAAAGTGAAGCTTGAAGCATGAAGCTTTAACCTCTTAAGCCCCAACGCCCCCTGATACAGGGGCAAAAAGCAGGAGATCAGGTAGGCTGGAAGTACATATGATTCAAACCACTGCAGCGCAGTAGCTTTAATATCTACAACAAGCTTTAATTGTTGCAATAAAATATCGTGGTCAACAATGAGGTATATCAGCTCAAGCACAGAGATGAGTCCACTGTCAGAGGCCTTAATCATTTGTAACCTCATATCATATTTATGATTGAAGCATTAATTAAATTACATAGAGCTATTTTGCTTTACCTTAGCACTCAAATACATTCTATACAACGTGTCTCATTGAAACCATTCACACCCATTCAAAAAAAACACTTTTTCTATACTTAAGTGCTTTCTGTCTAAAATTCACACTCTGATAAACACATTGGAGAGCAACTTGGGGTTGGTATCTTGCCCGGGGAAACACAGCACTATAAATACACACAGAAGAGCAATTAGTCACAGAATCAGATGACAGAACCAATCAGCAGCTGCCAGCTCTCCAATCAGGAAGGACCTGCAAAGACTCCTAAAGGCAGAGGACACACACAGAACAAAATCTAGCCACCGTGATCCAAAATATGGCCAGGACTGTACCATCAAGTAAAACCTTATTCTCCCACAGCGGCGCAGCAATAGCACGCAGTGGCCACTCCGGACCAAAATGATGTTGTTTTAGTGCTTTCTATGGCTTTTTCATTGGCACTTCTGAGCCACGTGGACACCATAACAAGCGGTCTTCATGTTTACTAACGGCAAATACTCCTAAATTACAAGCATCATATTCAGTTACATGGACTTATTTCGTGCCGATAGAAATGCAGCTCTGTTCAGTAAGAATCCCGGTGGTGGCTTCTGTGTCTACATCAACATGAAATGGCGCAAGAACTCTGTACTAGTTTCCAATTACTGCTCATCGCTGGTAGAGTTTATCACTGTTAGATGCAGGCCTTTTTATTTACCTTGGGAATTCACTACTGTGCTCATTACAGCAGTATACATCCCACCCAGCGCTAACACTAAAGAGGCGCTCTGCGAGCTGTATAGGGTGATCAGCAAGCTGCAGAACTCCAGCCCCAATGGATCGTTTATTATCACTGGAGATTTCAACCATGCAAATCTCAAGTCAGTGCTGAAATTTCATCATTATGTAGACTTTGTGACGAGAAAGGCAAACGCACTGTACGCAATGTTTACACAAATATTCCCAATGCGTACCAAGCGAAGCCCTGCCCCCACATTGGTTACTCAGACCACTTGTCTGTCATGCTAATTCTGGCATACAGACTGCCCATCAAACACTGAAAACCGGTTCTGAGACAAGTGAGAACCTGGCCTGCAGGAGCTCTCTCTGCTCTTCAGGACTGTTTTGAACACACTGACTGGGACATGTTCAGGGAGGCTGCAACACCACATCAACACATCATCTGTGACCAGCTACATTAGTAAGTGCATTGATGATGTCACTGTCTCCAAGACTATCCTAATATTCTCCAACCAGAAACTGTGGATGACTTCAGAGGTGCGTGAACTGCTAAAGACTTGAGACTCCGCCTTCAGAGCAGACGACAAGGGGGTCCTAGAAACAGTGAGGGCCACACTGAGCACTGGAGCCCCTCAGGGATGTGTGCTCAGCCCACTCCTGTTCACTCTGCAGACTCACGACTGTGCAGCAAAGCACTGCTCGAACCACATCATCAAGTTCGACAAGACTGTTTTGGGTCTCATCAGCAAGAATGGTGAGTCAGCATACAGAGAGGAGGTACAACAGCTAAAGGACTGATGCAGAGTCAACGACCTGTGTCTGAATATTGACAAAACAAAACAGATGATTGCTAACTTCAGTAGAGCACGGAGAGATTACTGACCACTTAACATTAATGGATCCTCTGTGGAGGTCGCAAGAGCACCAAATTCCTGACGGAGAACCTCTCCTGGTCCCTAAACACCAGCTAACTAAGAAGGGCCAACAGCGTTTCTACTTCCTGTGGAAGCTGAGAAAAGACTATCGAGAGTTTCCTAAGCAGCTTCATCACTGTGTAGTATAGTAACTCCACCGTATTGGATCACAAGACGGATGGTGATTGTGAGAACAGCTGAGAAGATCATTGGAACCTCTCTTCCCTCCATCACAGACACCTATTGCATCCACTGCATCTGCAAAGCCACCAGCGATGTGGAGGACCCCACACATCCCTCACACACTTTTTTACCTTGCCCTCACTGCCAGACTGCGAAACAGTTTCTTCCCCCAAGCTGCCAGACTACTAAAGAATCAGTGACTGGTCTGACACACACACACACCTACAAACCTCACTACTTCAAGCACTTATCTGGACACCTTCATGCACACACGCACACACGCAAACCTTCAAACATCACATTATGTGTTGCACAATGCTCAGTCTTATGCAAAACACACTGTAATTGTTGCACTTCTCTAATTCACTGTTGTGTCTGCACTGTCTTATGTCTGCAGTGTCTTGTGTCTGTATCATTCTGTTCTGTCTGGTGTTGCCGTGTATTTGTTTGGGGGTTTTTTGTATTTGACTTTTTTTTTCTTTTTTCTTTTGCACACGTGCACTTTATGTAGCCCTGTGTTGATTGTCTGTTATATGTAATATGTAGCACTATGGTCTTTAAGGAATGTTGTCTCGCTTCACTGTGTACTGTACCACTGCACATGGTTGAAATGACAGTAAAGCCACATGACTTGACTTGACTTGTCTAAAGCAAGGCACAAGGGATGAAACTAGCAGAAAATACAGAAAAAGAAAATACATAAATACATGAAAGAAACATAAACACCAAATACAGACTAAACAAACCAAGAAACAACATAAGATATTTAAATTAACAAAACCTGAGAGTACATTAACTTAAAGACCCAGGAGCATGACATGTGTAGTTGAAAAAAAATGCCCTAAAACAAAAAATCCTCACTTCCAACCTTAAGTGAGTTATAGCAATCTGGCTAGTATTTAGAAAATAAGTAACACAGAAACATATTAGACTTTGCTGGTATTTTAACAACACAGCTAAATATATACACAGCAGTGGTGGAGGCACAAGATCTGGCCTTATCTATGCTATTAGCTAGATAATCCAAAGTTTCACCTGCATGAACAGAATTTAATTACGTAGTTGGTGTATATATGCCACAGTATGGGATGAATGTTTTTGCAGCATGGTCCTGATCCCAAGAGGCCATGAAGTCTGAAGCCTGTAAGCTGATTAGAGCTGAGGAACTTAAAACTGTGTGCGCATGCATGCATGCGTGTATTATTTGGTGTGACTGTAAGTGTGTGTGGTATGCAGATTATTTTCACCTGCTCCTATCAGGATTCATATTAATGTAGAGCAAACGCAAGGTCTGAGATAGATAGGTAAAGGCACTGATGCAGTAATCGGAGACAAAAAGAAGAAGTTACGTTGGGGGCAATGTCCTTGTTTTTCTTGCATCTGAGTGTGTTAGTATTTGTGTTCAGGAGCAGAGTACTAGAAGGCTCTCTGGTGTGTATCAGCCCTCTTAAAGCCTCTGGCTCTTTGCTGATTTGGGGATTTTAGTGGAATTCTATCACAGCTTACAGAAACCTTTTTGTAGCTGCTTGACTGGTGCAGGTCTGCTCACCAAAATATTTGCAGCTAACTGAAATACCAAAAGACAAGCTGAAAAGACATATGAAAAAAGTGTGAATGTATGTCACTTGTCTCCACTCAAATAGTGTTGAGCAAAGGACAGTCAACTTTAACAAGAATAAGTTGGAGGGCTATATTTTTTTTCTGAGCGCGAAGTTTAAGGATATCTTACCCGTTACTTTTGGGATTTTGGCGTCTCTGGTCTAAGGATTTAGTGAGCATGGAAAACTCTGGGCTCTTTTTCCCATCAATTACAACCTCCCAGTGGACATTGCCAGGCTCCCAAATAGGTAAAGTTGAATAAATGAATAAAAAAGTAATACTAAAAAAATACCGTATTAACCTGAAATAAATAAGCACAAGCTGCAAGCTAACTAATTTTACCTTTAGTATAATAGCATTCCCTTACATTTTATATTGCTTAGATAGTGTGCACTTTCTTAGCTTTGGAGATAATACAAAGATTTTGATTATTCTGAAAGGTCATTAATGGCTGATAACATTATTGAATTAATAAAGTAGCCCATCACAACCAAAAGTATGCCCCATTATTTTAAATTAAGCACAAACCATGGCAACTGAAGGAACAAGATTCTATTTTAAGATTTTAACAAATTCAGAATTCTGAGTAGATTTATTACAACCTCATTATGTAGTATTTAGAACAAAAAGAAAACATTTACACCTATTCAACTATGTTCATGAAGACTATGATACAAAGAGCTAATGTTTATCTAAAGTTTTAGTTATTTGTTTTGTGATTTATGAATCGAAATTTTCTTTATCTGTGATTTTTGTCTGTTAAGTCAGCTTCTGGCTTGAGGGTATCTGTCCTTTTGTCCAGTGGTCCAAATTGATCTTTAACATTGCAATCATAATTCACCATGACCAACCTCTGTGGAGTTATACTGGCTGGTTAGAGATGAACATAATCAAATCTCCAATGTGGTCCGACCAATAGTGACAGAACTCAGTAATGGAAACTTCTGTTGGTTGCACCGTGGAACATTTTATTGTATTTTCATTATACACCACACTCTAACACAGATTACATAATTTTAATAAAAAGATAACTGAAATGATCAACATCACTGTCGCAAAAGATCTGTGAAACTTGTGCTTATAATAGGAACTTCTCAGATTTATCAGTTTGTTTGAGTTATTGATTTTTGACTATTTTTTTACTTCTTTGTAAGGTGGAATAAAAGAAGACCAGTGCCCCCACCCCCACCACGCATCGCCCACACACCCACACAAACGCACACAAACAGTGGGATGCAAATGAGTAGTGCCTCTAGGCTAAGGATGTTAATAGAGATTGATCTGTTCAGGGTAAAATTAGAAAATAGTGCACATTACTCTCAAATAGTCATTAGAGAACTGACTCATGTGTTTTGCTTTTTGAGATAACTAATGGGGATTGTTTATATAACATATAATTATTTACAGTTAAAAGAAAAGAAAAAAGTAAGTGCTATAAGAATCTAAATGTTTATGTGAGAGCTTTATCAGTGGGGCAGATTATTCTATTCTATTTTGGAAAATAATATAAGTTTAATATGAGTCTAAACTTATATTATTTTACAAGTTAATACGAGTTTATTTTAGGAGAAATTTGGCAGGAAAGCATAGATCAGTTTGTATTGACACCGAGTCTTCATCAGAATCTAGCAAACCTACAGCCAATTCAGATTGAATACCAGCCCTACTATTTTTATATGTATATATATATATATTCTATTCTATTCTCTGTGGCAATGAACCAACACCTGAAGCAAGATATTTAACCCCTAGATGGTGTTGTAATTAATTGGGAGCTTCCAATACTCTGGAAAATGCTGGATTTAAATCCTCCAGAAGCAGAAAAAAACTCTAAAATATTCCCTTAAAAACATGATGACAACAGAAAAGAATAAGAATTTAATGAAAATATTGTTCCCAATTCTGTCCATCTGTGTTTTCAGTGGGAGAAATGTTTCATCACTCATCCAAGTGACTTCTTCACTCCCCGAAGTCGCATGAAAATATTGTTGCTATCTAATTATGTAATGTTATGTAATTTGCCTAGACAAACCCTTCAATGGAAATTTTATATAATTTCTGTATATGATGAACATAAATCCATCTTAAACTGGCTGACTGGGATATACTGGATATCTGAAGCTAACCTTGTCTCTTGTTTGACCTCTGTTTGTAGTGTCCCCTGCTGCCGAAAGGCTGCGCCACATACTGGGAGAGGATGATAGCACTCCAACACCAACAATATTCACTGAGATGGATACATTACAGCAGGAGGGTGGTGAATTAGAGTGGAAAGAGTCTGCAAGGTACGCACATACACACAGTAAGGTAACAATTTCTTGAATTCGGGAATTAAAACTTAATTTGCCCTCCTTGTTGTAGATGGGTGAAGTTTGAGGAGAAGGTGGAGGAGGGAGGAGAAAGATGGAGCAAGCCTCATGTTTCCACACTCACCCTCCATAGTCTGTTTGAGCTGAGAACCTGCCTGCAGACAGGAAGTATTCTGCTCGACCTAGAAGGCTACTCACTGCCACAGATCGTGGGTGAGTCATACAGAATATAAATATCTATATAGATATATAGATTTAATTTGTTGATATTCTAAAAAATAGTCTTATTTTATTCTTGATAATCCCATATTGTTTAACTAATCTGTCAGAAAACTCTTTACCTTCAATTATATGTTCCAAGTATTTCATTCGTTTCTCAGAATCAGCATCAGAATACTTTATTAATCCCTAAGGAAATTTACAGCTCCAAACTGGGAAGTTTATCATATTATTGTTCTGTAGTATTTCAGGATTGTTCCAAATATGTGTACGTTCCCATGGTATTAGTGAAGACTCATTTAATTTAATTCACTCTAGAAAGATTGGGACCTAGTTCAGTCTTTTATGCCGTGATTGCAGATGCCGTGCAGCGCGTCCGCCTCCCCTGCAGCAGCTCTGCAGACCTTTTGCAGCAAGTGTTTCCACCTCCTGATGGCTGAATTTCAGAGATTCCCTCAGGGATTTAAATTCTCGGTGCAAAATCTCCATTAAGGACAACCTTGCGTTGAAGCGGGACAATCGCTTATCGATTTAATTCAGGATGTTGGCAAAGTCTTTGCCGGCCAGCGATGTTGTACCAGGGGGGTCAGCTGGGTGACTTGGAGGATGGCATCTCATTCTTGGTTAGGGAAGATGTGCTCTGGGCCTTGGAGATCTTGGAGAGTGTTCAAATTCTCATTGACGTCCTCCAGCGTGTTGGAAATGATTAAACAGATATGGATAGTTATTTGTCAATGGTTTGGTATACTTTGGTATATTGAAGGTTAAAAAATGTTTGTTTAATTCTGAGCTACCACTCAGTTCTGACCTACCATTCTATTTTTTCTGCCAAGTCTCTGGAAGTCTCACTTAAAGTATTTCCTTTCTGTCACTTACCTTTATGTCACTTCTGTCACTTACCTCTCCTTCCGTCACTCCATTTTTTGTCTTCATCCATTTGATGGACAAGGATGTTTTTCTTATATGTTTTCTTTCTTATCTTATCCTGGCTTAATTCCAGTTTCTTCAAGGCTCTGCCTGTTCAGAGCCTAAGTTCAGAAGTCTGGTGTATTCCTTGGGCATTTGGGCTCCTGGTAGCTAAAATTAGAAGCTACCAGGAGCTTCTTGATTCCCCTTTTCATTTTCATGAAAATGCCCCATACTGCCGGGGCACTGACAATACAAAATACCAGTCTGCTGCACTGATATAGGCCTTTGTGAGTGTTTATCACCAGATATTTCCTGGCTGTCTCTTCTATTTCCATCTGAAGGTAAGCCTGGGGAGATAAATTTTTTGTGTTTGCCATCTGCCACCGCTGTGAATATGACTTCTATCTGCTGAAGTGGGTACTTACAGCATAAGGTACAGGACATGCCTTGTGAAATCTTGGTTATGCGTTGTCCTCCAGTATATAATATTTTTCAGAGTGCCAATTCCTTCTTTGAACATCTGAGCGTGTTTTATTAAGTATCTGTTTCAGTCTTTGAGCCACAGAATGTACACTGCCAGTCTCATTGACTTAATTTATTTCAAGTTGAGGTGGATGTGTTTCAACCAGTCACGCCCAAATAATGGCACACCTCATTGCTAGTTTGTTAGGTTCTCTTATATAACTTAACAATGTAGCTTGCCATCACCGGTGTGTAAATGTGTGTGTGAATGGGTGGATGACTGAACGTGTAAAGCGCTTTGGGGTCCTTAGGGACTAAATAAAGCACTATACAAATACAGGCCATTTACCATTTTACCATTTAACTACTTAGACACATTGCAAACCTTTTAGGCAAATGTGACTTACTTTATTAAACATGTTGTGGAAGAGCATAGGCAGATCATCTGCACATGCACCACATTTGGTATTGTTCTGCGAAGAACATAAAATAGTACCAATAAGCAATGTATTGCTATTGCTAAATACATAACACACTGTATTCCTCCTTTTGAAGGCTGATGTGCAGATATCCTGTCTGACCCACAGACATCATGACCCATGCCTCTGAAGCCGTTATTTCACAACCCCTGAGGTGGCAGCCTGGTGGGCCTCTAGGATGACCTTCTGCTGCTCCTACATCAGTTTCCGATGCACCCCCGTGTTTATATATCCCAATTTCTTGGCTGGTGCCCCCTTTGATGTGGGTTTGGAAGGCTTTGCTTCTTTATCTCAAGGTTTTGTCTCTGTAGCAGGGATTTCCCCTGCTGGATTTTTGGGTTGACATCCAGTTGGCTGCACACTTTCTCTTGGCTGTAGCTGTTGTCTACCACATTTCTGGGACTTAATGTTGAAAGGTCTCTGATCTGGATCTGGGTAACGGCACCAAATGTTGAATTTTGACCAGGCACCCCAAATACAGGGAAGTCTGGAACTGACTCCCTGTTTAAAGAGTCTCTGATTCTTTGAGTATTACCCACTAGGCAAATAGCGCTTAGATGGAGCCAGGGATGAGACTTGCCAAGCTCTAACTGCTTCTCAGTCTTTAAGATATTGATATTGATCCCGTGTTTGGCCGGGTGGTCAAACCCGAGCCCCCTCAGTCACACTAGTTATCAGATTTATCTTCTCTATTTATGTACATTTGATAACTAAGTAAGTTAGAATTCAGTGGTCTTGAAAAATACTGTGTTACAAGGGGTTAAAAGGGAATGTCCACAATCGCCACGCTTCATGTATTTGTATGTACATTTCACCTCTTAACATTCACCAGGTAACTGCCAGACAGTTAAATGGTTTCAATTTCTCATACACTAAAAAGTATGGATTCAGAAAGTGGATTATGTTGAATTTTAAATAAGCTATAAGAGTGATAAGCAGTGATAAGGCTTCCATTTGGATATACCAAATTGATAAGAAGATGTAAGTATAATGTTAACATATTAACTGGGCTGGAATCTTTCTGTTTCAGAGGAGATTGTGGAACAACAGATAACTGATGGTCTCATTCCTCCTGATCTTAAGGAGAAGATTATATTTGTGTTGCTCAGGAAGCATCGTCATCAGACCAAGAAGCCAATCCACCGCTCTCTGGCAGACATGGGAAAATCATCCAATACTGCGTCTAGTAAGCATGTGTATTCTGTGTGTATGCCTTTTTATGTACCAATTAGTAGTTATGAAAGAAAGTGATCTAACCTTCTAATCAACTCCTGACAACCTTTGTTTTCTCCACCATGTTGCTCACTACCTGTTTCACCTTCCCTCACAAAATCACTGCTGTTGCTGCTGCTCTGTCAGGCCGTAGTCCTCAGGTTAATCTGAGTCGTAGCACTAGTTCAACTTCTGGGATCCACCGCTCCACAGAAGACCTACGTTCTCGGCAGTCAAGCAGCCTTGGCCGCCTGCGTGAGTCACACAAACACACACATGTAATACATGCACCACTACACAAGGATACATACGTTTACAAGATTGACTTTTACTTCTAAATAGGTTCTCATTGGTGTATTAGTACACCATGAAATTCGAGTACTGAGAACTTGTTAGTATTTCCAGTTGGTGGCCAGATTTTAAATTCTTTGCTCTTCCTTTCTTAATATCTATGCTTTTCATCTTTTTTTTTGATGACAAAAATTATCCCAGCCAATCCCAGCTGTTGCATGATTTCAACACCTGTGATGGCTTTGTGTGTGTGTATATATGTATATATGTGAAATGTGTTAAGCATAAAGTGTGTTTACTTGAGAGATTATTGGTCCTATTGTGTGCACCTTTGCTGATTTCTTATGTGCAGCCATCTGCGTGAAAGGGATTAGTAAAGGATTTGTGTAGTATGTTCTTATTATTTTGCTTTGATTGTATTTGTTCCCAAATCTCCTTGAGGAAAAAAGAGAAGCAAATAATTAAAATATAATCCCCAACAGAAAAGGCTGTTCATGATTAAGTTCATGCTCTTTCTGTTGCTCAAAGGACCATTTATTGGGGTTTATTTACAATTTTCACTAAATGAAACAAAATGCTCTTGATGGGAACATCACTCAAGCATTAAAACCTATTTTCCTTTTATTTTTATCTAATCCAAAAGGTCTCATTTGCTCCATTTACAGATCCTGCTCAGAGTAGAAGCATGAATGATATTTCAGACACACCAAGCACTGATCAGGTAACTTATTTTTCAATATTTTACATGTGTGCTACTCTCTATTTTTTATCTACATGTGTCTCTTACATGTTTGTTCATGCTATACATCAGGGTCATTCTATATAAAATCATTCAAATATGGAAACAATCTGAAAAAGCTTTTTGACCCACTGTTGTACTTTAAGGAGCCTATAACTCCAAGTTTTGGATACTTTCATTAAATCGATTGATTGATTGATTGATTGATTGATATACCTTTATTAGTCCCACAAGGGGAAATTTCAGACCTCTTGCACGCAATGGCTATTGCATAATAAATGACTGTTTTTGAGGAGGTCAGGTGGGAGGAGCTGATTATATGCAAAGTATGGCAGAACAGAGATATTGGTGATAAGAATACGATATTAAATCTGAAATAGGAGAGCTAAGGAGGAGGTGCTTGCAAGGGCAAATGGATGCCAGCCGGGATTGTGGAAACTTGGCATTATGTCAGGGGCGGGGGCAATCGAGGCTCAAGAGTTGGGAGTTCGCCTTGTAATCGGAAAGTTGCCGGTTTGAGCCCCAGCTTGGACAGTCTCGGTCGTTGTGTCCTTGGGCAAGACACTTCACTCGTTGCCTACTGGTGGTGGTCAGAGGGCCCGGTGGCGCCAGTGTCCGGCAGCCTCGCCTCTGTCAGTGCTCCCCAGGGTGGCTGTGGCTACAATGTAGCTTGCCATCACCAGTGTGTGAATGTGTGTGTGAATGGGTGGATCACTGGTTGTGTAAAGCGCTTTGGGGTCCTTAGGGACTAGTAAAGCGCTATACAAATACAGGCCATTTACCATTTATGTCCTTCTGAACTAACACTAAGCTCATATAATTTGCTCATTTACAAATTCAAAATTCGTGAACCTGCATGAGGTTCATAAAGAGTTGTAGAGTGCCATTTAGCTTTAACCCATCCTTGGTGTGTTGTTGAGTTACAGCAGGCAACTTTTTTTCTTTTCAATTGAAAAGCTTGAAAACAAAGGCTATTTTACACTCTGCTGAGCTGAAACCAACATTACCCAGAACAGCTGGTGATCATAAGCATTTAAATCTAATGAGTTCCAACATGATAGGTGTTATATTGAGAAAGAAGGCTGCCATAGAGCTTAGAAAGAGAGGTAGCATTTTTATTAGCAAAGAAAAGTATTAAACTGGAGATACCTGATCTACAGGAACCCAACACAAAGCTACTCAAGAACCCAAATCAACAGGTAACAAACTGATGGACATTTAGGCTTGAAACCTGTTGTCACGGGTGGGGTGCCAAGAGTGAAAGGCCCCTAATACAGAGCCAAGATAGTTTAACAAAAAGTGAGCTGTTAATTTGGCCGACAACATGGTATAAAATACAAAACATGAAGAACAGAAGAAATATATAATGTCAAATTACAAAAACTGGGTGTGAACCAGGAGACACCAGGGAAAAAGTGATCAGGGACAAAGAGAGACTCAGACAACAGATACACATAGCAGGGTGATTAGGAAAGTGGAGACGGCAGGGGAAAATTAGGAGTAACAGATGAGGCAAAACTGGATATAACGCACAGGACACACCGGCCCCCGAAATAAAACAGAAGCATAACCACTGAAACAGAGACAAAAACACACAAACTTGACATAGACGAAAGGTAAAGAGAGACACCACAGGCTGAACAAGGAGACATAAAAGGCCGAAAGACAGGAAATAGTCAAAGGAAGTGGGAAGGGAAATAAAAGAGAACATATTAACATGATTAGACTAAACAGAAGGGAACTGACAAAGGAGGAAGGGAACATAGAAAGTGACAGATTTTAACCGAACACAAGGTACACAAAACAAGGCACTGGCAAAATAAGACTGGAAGTATAGAATGCAGAGAGGCAACCTTGACACACAGAAAGGGAAACAACCACAGAGACAAGACTGACTACACAAGAAGGCACAGGCAACACAGGGGAGCATGATAGAAAAAATTAAAGAACAAAACCAATCTAACCAAAGTAAGAGCCTAAAATATAAATACTAAGTGTGAATGCAAGACCCATACACAACAATATTTTATTTACTGCTTCAGTCCATGCATGTTATCTAGGGGTAGCTTTTCAGCTGCTCAGAAGCCATGTTGCCTCACTTGTGCTCTGTACTCTGTATCCTCCACACATGCCTCCTCAGTAACTGACATATTACTGAAATAGGGAGAAAAAATAGAAACAGCTGTGGCGTCCAGCCTCCTGTAATCACTGCCCTTGAAACCGCTGTCCAACCCCTCCCCTCAACTGAGAAACCAACCACACCCTCACTACAATAAGCATAGTGAAATTACAACAATAATAAGAACCAAAACCTGGAACAAAATCTTAACTTCAGAATATTAAATGAACCAGGATCAAAATTACAAACACATAACACTACTAGACCCAGGACCATGACAACTGTAGAGTCACTATCGCGATCAATTTGATAAATATCTGATTTCAAGTCAATTTTACTGTTTTATTGTACAGTTTCCAATCAAAACAACAGTTGCCTCAAGGCGATTTATATAGTAAGGTAGACCCTAAAATAATAAAATTGATGGTTACATGTTTTGTGTGAGAGTAAATGTGCTGAGAGTAAAGGTGCTGCTGAGAAAGTTAGCTGCCTCCATCTTGCTAATTAGATTCAAAACCACATAACAAACCCTCAAGTTAAATCTGGTGGCAGCAGTAGGATTATTACGTTGGTTGCTCTATATTTGGTAGTGATGGGTGAAGAAAGGCTTCCTGAAACAATGAAACAGAAAAAGTGAAAAAGGGGAAGGAGGGTGGGGCACGGAAATGGGAATGAACAGAAAGAAAGACAGAAGGCATCCCGTAGAAGCAGTAATAACTAATTACAAAGGTCAAAGACTACTGCAGTAATATAACCGGTACACAGGCTAGTAATATAATTGAAACAGCCTTGAAAACATTAACTGCAAGCATGATCGTTCTTATGAATGTGGGTGTATATAAGCAGATTTCCAAAATCTTCTACTCCAGAGTGTAATTGCTCTCTGCTTAAACAGAACAGCAGTGAAAATACCACCACTGTTGCTTTTTATTTGTGTCTCAATAAGCAATGACTTGATTTGTTAAAATGCATGCTCATTAAACAGCTGCAATAAAGTATGAAAGGCACAGTGGGAAAGTGTAGAGACGGTTTACATCCCCAAAGGTGGATTTTATTCCACCAGAAATACAAACCAGGGCTGTCACCATTCCCCATCTGTGGCTTAGGAGACAGAGGATAATTCATTACAAACAAAAGCAGGGTGAGAGCAGTGCCCTGCGCACTCTGCTACATGCTAACCCACACAGACTGGCTCTTCCCAGTCTCTTCCTCATTGATGCCTGTTCTCCAACAAAGTAGACTAGCTTTGGCTGGGGATCATCTCATGCAGGATGGACAGCTGTGTGGCGATTGTTATCCATATCTGGTTAAATAACAACATCCTGGATGCTGCGGTGGAGATAGAAGGGTGTTTCTGTTCTGGGCAGATGGGACTGCAGTTTTGATTAAATGGTGGAGGTCTGGCGCTATACATAAAAAACTCCTGGTCAACAGCTATGAGCACATTATTGAGCACATTATTGGTGCATACTACTCTCCTGACCTAGAATACTTGGCAGCAAAATGCAAACCATTCAAAATGGTTAGGGAGTTCTGCTCCATCCCGATCATGGCTGAGGGTTAGTTCTGTACAGATGCTGCCCTTCCCACGAAGACTACCAAGATTTTTGCCCAAATCAGAAACCTTGGTTGGACAGTGCAGTGCAGTCCAGGCTCAAAGCTCAAGATACTGCCTACAGCTCAAGTGATAGGCTGGCTTATACCAGGGCCTGGAAAGAACTGAAAAAAGAAATTTAGCAGGCAAAGTACATGCACAAACAGCGCATTGAGGAGAACTTCCACAATAACAACCCACAAAATATGTGAAGATACATCAGGAGCATAACAGATTGTTAATGCAGTAACTTTAAGGTTGGACAACTGTCTGACACCTTGACAACAGAGACACTGTACATTTCCTCTGGCTGGAGCAGAAGGCTTTGCCAACTTTCACAAACTATGTGGTCTGGCCCACCAGGGGGGAGTGAATTTTGTTTTAAACCCCTTATAGTCCCACACGTGGGAAATTTTGTAGTCCTCTGCATTTAACCCATTCACTCAGTGAAGAGGTGGGCAGCTACCAATCCAGCACCCGGGGAGCAGTGTGTAGAGATTAGAGATTGTAGAGATGCTACCTTCCGATCATGGGGTGACCACTCTACCTACGGAGCTATCCCCACCAAGATCTATTGTATGCTAATGTCAAGGGCACATACAGTTCCTCCTCACTGCCCCAACTGGGTAGGTCAGATCATAATCTGATTCACACCCCACTATGTGCCTATTGTGAAGAGGGAGCCTGTGACCACTAGAGATATTAGGAGGTCGGAGGAGGAGGCCTTAGTGGAGCTACAGGGCTGTTGTGAGGTGACAGACTTTGAGACGCTCTGTGAACCTCATGGTGAGGACATCAATGGGTTTACTAAGTGTATCACTAAGTACAGCTCAGACTGTCCATTGTTACCCAAATAACAAGCCTTGGGTGACATTGAAGCACTCCTGAATGACAAGAAGAGGGCCTTCAGAGTGGGCAATAAAGAGGAGGTGAGAATAGTTCAGGTGTTAATCAAGATCATAAAGGTAAGGACAATTACAGGAGAAAGCTGGAGTGGAAACTCCAGCTGAACAGGATGATAGAGGTGTGGGGTGGCATGAAGACAATCACTGAATTCACACCATCAAGCAGCAAGGGAGCTGGGGAAAGTGAGGACAGGGTTAATGAATGTTGAATGTGTTTTTCACCAGATTCAACACTGCAGTGAATGCTCACCCCTTACAGCCTTACCTGTAATCAGCCTGCAATCCACAGCCACACCACTCTCTCTCCCTCCCTTTCCACATTGCACTGTTGCTTCCTGTAAAAGTCCTGATGCCCTTCCCCCATCTGTCACTATCACTCACGACCGGGTTCAAAGACAAACAGAAAGACTCCGCTCAGGTGGGTCTGCTGGTCTGCAGGATGAGTCCCATGTCCTCAGTCCTATGCTCCCTAGCTTTGTGTCTTTCATAAACTACTCATTCATTATGGATTGTTGATTATCTGACAAGAAGACCACAATAGCGGTCATTAGTGAGGGTGGTGAGATGGAATACCGAGCTGTGATTGACTGCTAAGTGACAAAGACCAAAGAATTGATTGTGGACTTTAGGAGGACAAGGAAACCCTTGACCTCTGTTTCAATCTAGGGGGTCGATGTGGACATTGTAAACGACTATAAATACCTCGGAGTACACACAGAAAATAAAATGGACTGGGGTAAAAACACATATGGACTCTACAGGAAGGGCCAGAGGCATCAGCATCGGTCGGACAATGCTCAGGATTGTTTAAGAGTCTGTTGTGGACAGTGCCATCCTCTGTGCTATTGCATGATGGAGCAGCAGGTTAGGGGTCGCAGATGCCAACCCACTCAATAAACTGGCCAGGCCAGTAATGTTGTGGGGACAGAGCTGTACTCCCTTAGGGTGGTGTTGGAGAGGCGGCTGTTGTCCAATCCATGATGTTGTTCAATAAGGACAATGCTGGATAATACCTCCCACCTACTCCATGACGTGCTGGCCAGTCACAGGAGCACATTCGGTGAGAAACTGAGATTACCCAAATGCACCACTGAACAACACAGGAAGTCATTCCTGCCTGTGGCTATCTCCCTGTACATCTCCGCCATCTAATGCACAGTACGCACTGCAGTAGTTACACCCTTTTGCACATGCGCTACAGTAAAATGAAAAAGTTTCACAGGTTAGAGTTAAATGTCAATAATATATATTTCACCTCTGTAATATTCTTGATATTTAAATTGAGCTGCTTGTATATATATTAGAGCTATCTCTTATATTTTGTAAACTTTGTAATATATTGTATTATTTAATCAATTTAGTCTGTTACTGTTATTGTCTTGGAGCAACTGTAACCCACATAATTCTGTGCATTACAGTTGATTCTGATTCATGATTTTGATTCTGAACCCTGACAAGGTACACCTGTAAAAATGAAAACCCTTTCAGGTGACTACATCATGAAGCTCATTGAGAGAAGGCAAAGGGTTTGTAGCACTGTCAACAAAGCAAAGTGTGGCTACTTAATATAAGACATATTTATCCATTTTTTCCATTTTTTCCTTGCTACATAATTCCACATATCAGCACTGGTACAGATGTGTCTGCTGGGCATACTTTCTGTTTAGGACAAAGCAGAGTGTAACATAGTTATTGAAACAACAAGAAAATAAGGCAGGCTATGCAAGTTTTAAGACACCCAGCCTGTAGAAGCTCAGGTAAAGTAACTAAAAGTTTAACTTGGCTATTTTGCTCAGATGAAGCAGACAAGTCATGTTTTTGCTACCTTTCTATGTGTCTTTCTTAAGGCTGTAGATTCCAGTACACTATTGCACAACTAGAGCGTGATTAGGCCAGACAAACCACATGTACTAACTAGACTCCCTTTCTCTGACCTTTTCCCTGAATGACTCAAACTAATATTACCTCCTGCAGCTGAGCTTAACCAAACCCCTCTACAACACCATAACAACTGAAAAAAGGAGAATAATAAGTGAACTGTGTACAGTATGACTGCCAAAGGCAACTAAAACGCTGGAATGTGTGACATGGCTTTGAAATGTGTTGTTTATAGTTTCTTAGTGTCAAGAAGTTAGAAGCAGCATTAGCAGATTATGAAGAGATTTTAGTTTAAGCAACATCATTCCAAGACCAAGTGTTTCTGCTTTAGAATAAACTACTATAATCATAGAGAAAGAAGAGTGAACAACAGGGTTTCAGTGCTGGAGCTGTTCCAGCGGTCATCATAGGGTATGTGAGGCACTTGAACAGTAATACGCATGAATTCTGTTAGCTAGTTAGGACCACGGTGAGTTTAATTTTATGCGCTTGCTATAGAAATGTGAAGGGGTTATACCAGTCTAAACCTGGTCTAGTTCAGGACACGTTACTCTGAAGGAACACTTCTCTTAATTTTAACTATTAGCCATGGCAATGCATCTATGTTACTTCCCAAGAAACTTTTCAATGCTGTTGCTGGTGGAATTTAGTTTAAGCCAACACACAGTTTAGAATTCCTTCATCAGCTGATGCAGAAGTAATCCAAATGAGTGTGGCTGTGGTGAATGGCTGTGGATGATTTTATCAGTGTATTCTGATCATCCTCTGTATCCATATGAAGTCCAAATTTTATGTATCCACAATGCTGTCACAAGGCCAGATACAAAAGGTTTTACAATCTCATACCAAACTTTCTGCATTTATTTTAAGCTCCTTATTGTATTATATTTAGATTTTGATTTAATGCTTCACTTTTTTGTATTTTGTTCAGTTGAGCTCCTTCTTTAGTGTTTTTTCTACTTCCCTGAGCTATTTTTATTTTGTAATTTTATTAATTTTTGAGTTGTTTTTTGATTTTTTTTTTTTTTTTTGGTGCTGTAACATTGTTATTTTCCAACATTTGGGACCGATAAAGTACTTTTCATTCTCCATCATTATCATCTTTTTATTGGTGTTGTCTCAAGTGAAAATGGTAAATGCTCAAGGGGATAGAGGAAACTCTAGGACTCAGCCTCTATAGATCCTGAATGTTTACATCTGTGTACCATATTATCATATTACTTGTTCAAATCTGTTCCAAGAAATTTCATTGCAGGAGGACCACAGGACACTATCTGCCAAAATGTTTTATTGAGGAGTTCCCTCAATAAAAAAGAAGTCAATAAGAACATTTTTTGAGCTTTGTTGTTGTCCAGCTGCTGTTGCATTTTGTTTAACTTAGCTCATGCGACCTGACTAGCTACTGACAGACATGATTAAGCAAGCTGATTATGATATGCATTAGCAACTATAAAATGTCAGCTGTGTTGAAACACAAATTACACTCTTGCATTTATCCCAAAGGTTTCATTTTTATTTGCATTATTCTTTTGTTTGACAGCTTAAGAATAAGTTCATGAAGAAGATACCTCGTGATGCTGAAGCATCCAATGTCCTGATTGGTGAAGTTGATTTTCTGGATAAACCCTTTGTCTCCTTTGTACGCTTGGCTCAAGCTACAACTCTGGGGGGGCTTACTGAAGTTCCTGTACCAACCAGGTAGGTCCTTTCAGCTTCACTGTCAGCTGGGTGTATCTTTGAATTGATCAATTTATCAACATTTTCCCCCTCTGGCAGATTTCTCTTCATTCTTCTGGGTCCTCATGGCAAAACCAAATCCTACAACGAGATTGGCAGAGCTATTGCTACACTCATGGTGGATGATGTAAGTGACTAGCACTAACCCAACAGGATATGCATGCATCAAATATATTTTATGAGTTATCTCTTTTTCTTTTTTTCAGTTGTTTAGCGATGTTGCCTATAAGGCAAGGGACCGTGAAGACTTGATTGCAGGTGTTGATGAGTTTCTGGATGAAGTGATTGTCCTTCCTCCAGGAGAATGGGACCCCAAGATCCGTATTGAACCACCCAAAAAGGTTCCATCTGCAGAAATGAGGCATGTGCTTTTAATAACGTTTTATTTTGATCTCAGATATATTACTGTTGGGTTTTATTTTAGCTAAATGCCAAATAGGAAGGTTGCTAACCAGTCCAAACTAGGGATCCAACGATACCAATTTTTTCAAACCGATACGATACCGATACCTGGATCTGAGTACTTGCCGATACAGAGTACAAAAACCGATACTTCTACCACACACACAAAAATGCAATGAATTGGAAGACAGGTTTTATTTTATTCTCTGCCGATAAAAAATAACAAATTTAAATTTAACAAAATATCACTGAACTATTGGCACTGTCCCGAGCTTTCAGAATAATAAATAAACACTTCTGTTTATTTATTATATTTCATATCGCAGCTCGAGTATGCTGAGAAGACGGTACAATCCTATGTTTTCCATGACCGGCATTGGCTGGTCATCCAGAGCAATAAAATGAGTCGAGCCTCTGTTATTTTAACTGCCTGTGGATTTTCTCTTGACATTTTTCTTTGCTTTTCCAAAACCTGAGTTAAAGTTGGCTGTTCCGGTTCACACTGCTGACATTTTGTTTAGCCTAGCTACAGCAGCCTCCAGTTTCTCTTTTTTATCTGGAGCCGCCAGTCTGACTCGTCTAACCCTGTGCCTGTTTAGCGCGGGATGTCCCCCTAGTGGCCAATCTAAAAAACTACTACAGAAATGACAAGCCACCCTCTGATTAATGAAATAAGTTAGTATCGGTTCATGGTATCGGTTAACTTTTACGAGTATGAGTACACACACATTTTACAGTATCGGCCCTGATACCCGATACCAGTATCGGTATCGGTGCATCCCTAGTCCAAACAATACCCCTAATCCTAGATTGGGTGCCAGTGATCTGGTGCATGTTAGGAATGTCCACTTCTTCATGCTTTCTCAAAGCCCTTTCTTTAGATAAAGCAGATTTATTATTTGTACATTAAAAACCATAATGGACTTTAAAAAAATAATATGTATAATGACTGTATGTCAAAACTGGAGATTTAACATTCCAGAGTTGAATTAAAACCTGCTTTCTCTATTGCATTTATCCCAGAAAGTCAGTGCTGAACTTGAATGAGCTGGGTCAGGTGAATGGTTTAGCTGGCGGAGCAGCTGGAGGTGAAGATGAGGAGCTTCCAGCCCCACATGAGTTGGGAGAGGAGCTGAAATTCACTGGGAGGTATATAACTGAAAAGGATTATACCACTCCAGTTACAGTATGTTTAATTCTGCATTTCTAAATGAGCACCCTACTCTGTTTAAACAGGATTGGTGGTGGATTATGGCTGGATATCAAAAGGAAGATCCCATGGTATTGCAGTGATATTTATGATGGTTTCCATATCCAGTCCATCTCTGCTGTGCTATTCATCTACCTAGGTTGCATCACCAATGCTATCACCTTTGGAGGACTACTAGGGGATGCTACTGACAATTACCAGGTTAGAGAGCTGCAAAGTAATACATAGCACATAGCACAAAACTTGACATATTATTATCTGTTCCCTATTTTTCTCATAGGGAGTGATGGAGAGTTTTCTTGGCACTGCTTTAGCAGGAAGTGTCTTTTGCTTGTTTGGAGGACAGCCTCTCATCATTTTGAGTTCAACTGGACCCATTCTCATCTTTGAAAAACTGCTTTATGAGTTCAGCAAGTAAGATGCACTAGAACACAGTTAAATTCTATATATAAAAAAAAAGTCTAACATAAACATAAACATCTCTACCTTATATCATTGTCAATACAGAAACAATGATGTGGATTATATGGAGCTTCGTCTGTGGATTGGCCTTCACTCGTGTCTGCAGTGTTTTTTACTGGTTTTTTCAGATGCTAGCTACATCATCAAATATATGACCCGATTCACGGAGGAGGGTTTCTCCAGCCTCATTTCTTTTATATTCATTTCTGATGCAATCAAGAAGATGGTAGGTAATATTCTTTAATCTAATATGGTTAAGCATCCAATGTTTTTTGCTTCTATCCTTACATCTCCTTTTATCGTACACTCTGCAAACATTTCACACAACAGAGACACAACACTTATGATGCACCATAGTACAGAGCCCATAAAGTCCAGTAAGCTGACATTAAAAAAAATCTGGCACACACTAGATAATTATCTTGTAGGAAAAAAAATTCTCACAAGATAAGTTTCTTACAGGAAAACAGATGATCTTGTGCATAAAAATTATTATTTTATGCATACAAGTTATAATCCAATCTTCTGTGTAGAAGAATATACATTTGTGCAAAAATATCTTGTGCAAGAAAAAAAATGACGATGGGAATTTAGATGTTACACAAAGAGAAAAATGGTTTGTTCTTCGCAGGTCGGAGCGTTTAAATATTACCCAATCAACCGTGGCTTCAAACCTGATTACATTACAGCTTATAAGTGTGAATGCATCGCTCCAGACCAGGGTGAGTCTTCAAACTATTTTTTTTTATTATTTTATGTTAATATTTTATTTCATTTTATTTTCTTTTATTGTTGGGGTGGGGTGGACATGGCAATGACCAGGTACAGATTACAGAAATGAGATGGAGCTTGTTAATACATGAGCATCAGAGGATTTGATTGGTGTGTCTTTGAACTCTGGAAATATAGAGGGTTACCTGTTTCTTCCTGCTTCCACTCCATTTGCAATGCTGAGCTCCTTTAATTGTATGTTGATATATCTAATTATATCATAAATCCCCAGGAGATTGATATTGGTCTTTCCATGTCAGTATGGAAAAGGGGCGAGCAATGAGATGATCTTGTACAAAACATAGAAGATGATGTCATCTATGCTTTGTATGGTGGCCCACAAATAAAATTTATTATTATTACTAAGTGACACACACTTAATGGCCACAAGTATCAGGTCAAATCCCTTAGTTTTTGAATCCAGTTGTTTTTGGTCCCATTGCCACAGGTGTATAAAATCAGGGACCTGGCCATGCAGTCTGCCTGGCTCTGGGTTGTTCTAATGAGTTCACTGAATTTGGGGATAGTACTATAACAGGATGCCACTGGCACAACAATTCAGCCTGTGAAATTTCATCCTTTCCAAGACTAAATTTCATAAGTGACAAACCATGTACATTTGCAAAGTGTGGTCACTAGGTGCAGTTCACATTAAATAATAGTTCCCATCACTGACTGCAGCGTCCTAAACGCCTTCCTTCTCCTTCAGTTAACATCAGCACAGTGCACCAAGAGCTTTGTTGTATGGGTTTTCGAGCAGCCCCTGTAGGCAATGTGTAGATGGCTCAGTATTTTTGTCCATCTATTTATACACTGTGTGTATGTAAGGTGTTTGGAATCAATTTTGGATACATTTAATTAAGTTACTTTTTAGCATCATTAATAGACTTAGGAAGTCCCTCTACCTTTTTAAATGCATTGCAAAGAAAATATTAGGATACTGTGAAAAACTATTTGCTCCCTTCCTGATTTCATTTGTACTTTTCCCCCTATTTGTCACTGTTGCATGTTTCAGATCATCAAACAAATTTTAACATTAGACAAAGATAACCTGAGTAAATGCAGTTCTTAAATTATTATTTCATGTGCTAAGGCAAAAGAGATTAATCAATATCATCTGTGACTAAGTAATTGCCCCCTCATAACTGGTTGTGGTACCTTTGGCAGCAAGAAGTGCCATCAAGCATTTGCGATAACTGCCAGAGAATCTTTCTTATGGCTCTGGATCTGAATCCAAAGCACTGAAATCAGATTTAAGTTCACATTGTATCAGGTAGGTTTGGATATTTTTTTTCCTTAAGGAATGAAATCATCATTTTAAAAACTATATTTGTATTTATTTATTTTATCTTTGTCTAATATTAAAACATGTTTGGTTGTCTGTGTTCCTGATGGACATATTTGATTGCATAAGAAGCATGTGTTTAGTTTTTACTCTGTCATGATTTTGTGTACTTTTTTTTCTGCTTCATTTTTGAATGCTCACTAAAAAAGTGAGTACGCATCTAAATATCTCTTGTAAACATTCCAATATAATGAAAAAATAGTGATTGAACTGGGATATAGAAAGTTATATTGCATTATTAACACTATTACGTAAAGCTTTACATTTTACATCATCCATCATTCATTCTTTTTTTCTTTCTCTTCTTCAACTTATGCCTTTTCCTCTTCAGCACCTGCACTGGGCTTGAATGCTTCAGCTCCACTTGCAGATGATAATATGACTCTGCTGGTAAGTGACAGAAGACCGCAAAGAGTTACATTGGCGTCACTTTCATGAATTTTCATTATTCCCATTGGTGAAAATAATTTGTATCTCAGTTTATTTGGCTGTTTTGATCTGCAAATGTTATGATATGAACAAATTTGAACTAAAGACTGAGTGAAGTAATTGAGGCCCCTATTTATCAAGCATTTTAGTGAAGGAAGTTAGCCTGGGATAATAATTCTTTAGCTGCGCCAACTTTAAACACTTTTTCAGCTTTCTTAAATTATGTAATGAATCCTAATTTAATTTAATTTAATCATAATTTATTATTTTTTATTTTTTTTGTCATTTACTAAACAAAACGGAACCCTTTTGATTTAGAAAAAAATGGCTGTCATCCATTTTTAACAAATTGCTTTGACTTTTTTTTCAGACAAAATGGTTTATATTTAATGCATTTAGAAAAATTTAGAATTAAATTTTTAAAATTATGATGTGGTGTGCATAAACTCTATGTTGTTACTAAAATATCTCACATTGACTCAAGAGTTGGGAGTTAGCCTTGTAATCGGAAGGTTCCTGGTTCGAGCCCCAGCTTGGACAGTCTCGGTCGTTGTGTCCTTGGGCAAGACACTTCACCCGTTGCCTACTGGTGATGGTCAGAGGGCCTGGTGGCGCCAGTGTCCGGCAGCCTTGCCTCTGTCAGTGCGCCCCAGGGTGGCTGTGGCTACAATGTAGCTTGCCATCACCAGTGTGTGAATGTGTGTGTGAATGGGTGGATCACTGGATGTGTAAAGCGCTTTGGGGTCCTTAGGGACTAGTAAAGCGCTATACAAATACAGGCCATTTACCATTTACCATTGATTTGCAAAGTCAAGTTTTTGTGGCCTAGAATTAAATGTTGTTTGTGTTGCAATCTTTGCTCTTCACTGGAGTGAGGGGAGGCTCTGGACAGTGCATGCTCAATCAGTAGCAACCTGTCACTAACTGTCAAGGAAGGCCCACCCATTTCAACATCCTTCTGGACACTCCTAAGGATCATAATTTTAAAAATGAATATCACATTGTATTCAAAACAACTTGAAATGGAGTCCATTAACCCACTCTAAAGTGTTTACTGACATTAGAGGATTATGAAAACCAAAATGTTTTTTTCATTGACTCCTCACCTGGCTATTAGAAAGAACTGCTGAGGCTCAAGACACTTCCACTTTGGCTTTAATTTTTAGACTGTAGAATCTACACCTAGTTCTAGATGTCTCTTTTTTTTCCAGCCACAAAATGCTATGCTGGTCAGTATAACTCTATTTTACCAGATCTAAAATTGTACCTCCTTTTATACTACATGTCATAGTCATACAGGAATTTTTTGGCCGAGACAAAACAACTTTTCTTCGTAAGTATATTACACAGAGAGATTGCGATGTAGACAGGACCAGCCACAGTTTTAATGACAATCTTAGATAGTGGACAACCTCCTGAATGACACTCATAGCATTCATTAATGTTAAAAGGCAAAAACACGAACTTTTATATTTTGCCCTATATTCACAAGAGAAAAAAATATGACCAGTAAAGTTCCCCTACAGATGGCAGATACTACTACTAAAGAGTTTTGGGGTTGTTACTATAAGAGTGATACATATATACAGACTGATGAATTTTGATTGATCAGTCCATAATACCTTCTTCCAGTCTTCAGTAGTCCAATGGCGGTGTTTCATGTCCCAGGAAAGCCTCTTTGTCTTATTCTGACTTTTTACCAATGGCTTTCTTGCTGCAGCTCATCCTGTCAAACCTGAGCTCGAAGTCTTCTCTTCACAGTTGAAACTGAGGCTTACTTACTATGACTACTATTAAGCTGTGCTTCAAGCTGTTGTCCTGTGAGCTGCCTATCACGCAAGCTGTTAACTCTCAGAAACTTGTCCTCTGATTCAGTTTTGGCTCGCATCAACATCTCCAGCATGGTCAGTGGCATGGTCAGAGACAACATGAAATAGAGCCGGCTTGCAGATTTGCAATCCTCTGAGTGAAGAGATTGCTACATTTCACAGGATCATATATGGCTGTTAGCACACGCCATGTAGCGTACGCACTCTTCCCCTGGGCCCAGCTACTCATAAACTTGTGCAGAGAGCTGGACATACTGTATTGAACAATGATAGTGTGTGATTAGATCCTCAAAGCTTCACAATTCTTGGATGAATGATGATGAAATTTTGCTCTGTTATTAACCTACATTAAATGAATAGCTTTAGCTGACTTGTGTTTAAAGATGGTTATTTTAGAGTGTTTAAATACTCAGATTCAGTGTACTGATACTGACTGTAGGTGACCTCGGCTGGCTGGAAGTCAAGCATTGTTTTTAAAGCAGATTTTTCTGATGGCTACCCTAATTATTATACAGCTTTTAAAAAACTGTATAATACTTAAGCATTATTTAAAAGTGTTAGTCTATTCCTCAGAAAGCAGCAGGAAAAGGATACAAATTCCATCATGATTTTTAATTTGCAACTCTAAATTTCATAAAGCTGGGATACAATGCTTTCTCCTATGTGGCAACATTTTTAAAAAATAATGTAAAGGTCCAGAATGAAGTTCAGTGTGATTCCTATAATTGAGTCCAGTTACTTGATAAATATGGGCCAAGACAGGGCTGTTAATCCAGCCATCAGAAAGCACTGTGGCTTTCAGTTATATGTGTTGTGTTTTTTTCTTTTGTTATTGCTTGGTTTTTTTTTCTCTTTCTTGTGTCTGCTTTTTCTCCACTCCGCTACCTATCCATCAATTTTCCCTTCTCTGCTATGTTTCTTCCTTCCTCATCTCTTCGTTTCTTGAACCCCCCCCCCATCCTTCATCCTCTCGATTCTCTACTTTTGCTTCTCCTTCTGCCGTTGTCGTTTTTAGTTTAACTTAACAGATCTGGACTGGAGTCAGCTGAGTAAGAAAGAATGTGTCAAGTATGGTGGTATGCTGGTGGGGAACTCCTGTAAGTATGTTCCTGACCTGGCCCTCATGTCCTTCATCCTCTTCTTTGGCACCTACTCCATGACAGTTTCTCTTAAGAAGTTCAAGTTTAGCCGCTACTTCCCAACAAAGGTAAGCAAATCCTTATACTCAATAACTGCACAAAGAAAACTCTCCCAGGCTGCCTTTAATTCCTGCATGTGAAATGCTGGTTTCCTTTCATTTGATGTTATGCCTATAATTACAGCATCAAAGTAGTGACATTTAAAGAACAACACTGGTGATATTCCTTTTAAGGTCCTTTTAAGGTCATACCAAGTAGGCTATTGTAAAACTCATTTTTACTATAATCAGTCACTTAGACTAAAAGGCTAGTTTCACAGCCTCTTCAAGTGAGATGATCTGCTTGTTTAGCTATTTTAGCATTTGAATGGTTCAGTTTTCAGTTTTCATGCAAGCACTTAGGCTTCACAGAGGACTGAAAACATCCAAACTTGTATACTTCTGTAAGGTTGCATGATGAAAATGAAGAGCAACAACTAAATACCAATGAGACTTTGGAACAGACGAGAAATAATAAAGTATTGTTTGGCTACTATAAACAGAAGCACTTTCAATTTCTCACAAGATTTAGAGTGAGTGTTAAATTGTTCTCAATAAAATGACACATCATAGGAAGTGCCTAATAGGCAAAGACAAATGCCATCATACTGCGAGAAGACATCCAAACGTCTGGCAAGAGATTTCTGGCATGGCATAATTATATGTACCTTGTCTATTTACTTACGTAGTCCATCTAAATATACTCATTAGAAATGTAGAATATTACCAGTGTTTTACTTTAAAACTTCACCTACACAGTATGTGCTCGTTATCCAGACAACCAACCTTACACTTCCATATGTTTACCAGAATGTTCTCTCCATGTTGTTTTCCCCCCACTGCTTTCCACGTATGTGCTCCAGCTTCGCACACTGATCAGTGATTTTGCTATCATCATTTCTATCCTGGTCTTCTGTGGGTTGGATTGTCTGTTGGCGCTGGACACACCCAAACTGCACGTACCCACTGAACTCAAGGTCCACCCTTTCCTAAATACCTTTCTCATCTTGTCAGACCTTGTTCTTAGGACACTGCTGGCCACTCAATTCTTTCCTCAGCAATGTAGTTGTTTACACATTACACTAAACAGGATTTGGAGTGTGTGGATTGATCAATTTTACACTTTAACTGAGTAAATAATCTCTTTTTTCTTTTCACTGTCTTGCTTTCCTCATGTATCTACCACTTTCTTATACTTAAACGTATGTCTCCCGTCATCACTTTTACTGTGCACATTTGTCTTTGCCCTCCTTTTGTCCTGTGTAATTGTATATGGACTGACCTATAGCTGAGGAAGCTAATCAGTGACTTTGCCATCTTCATGTCAATCATGTCCTTTGTGGGTCTCGATATGCTGATGGGGTTAGACACACCCAAACTTATTGTGCCAACAGAGTTCAAGGTATTTGATTTTTCACAAAATCATTTTTTAAAAAATATATATATTCTGTCACTTCAAAGAATAATTATACTTTTAACAAGAGCACTCAATGAGCCCAACTCCCCCCAAGCAGCAAGAGCTATACTAAAACTTATACTGATGTCAGCGTTGGTAATGTGGAAATCCCCAATTATGACATTGCTTTCGTAGATCATTTATGCTGATGTCAGAACAATATGGAAATCTTTTGCAGTATATTCATCTCTTTGTGTCATCATGAAGTCATAATGTTGTATTGGAAAAGAAAAAAAGTTTTTGAAGAGCTCAAAAAGAAAATGTTTATGTTTATCTTTTAAAGTTTGGAAATGATTCAATGGAAACTAAGGCTTTTTCCCTAATTTGTGGGACCCTGACTTTATATTTTGTTATCTTTACCTATATGTTTGGACCAGAATTGGCTAAAATCGTTGGCTTCTATAAGCTGTAAAAAATTGAGATTTTAATATATACTGAAAGCAGTCTAAAGTACATTGTTGTATAAAGCACTTTGAATGCTCAGGTAGAGTAAAAAAGTACAAGATAAGAACCAGTCTATTTACCATGCAGTGTGTGATTTTTGCAAAACTTCATGGCATTATTCTGATGTCATAGGTCATCGCATAGAAAAAATAGAAACACATCTCTCTCCATGTCGTTTCATATAAAAAATTACTCAATATGTTTCCTTGAATTTTTTTTTCTCCCAGTATCAACTTCGACCTTGAGCCTTAACTGTGAAGATCAAATAGTACTCTGCATCAAATGGTACTCATGTCCACCGAGGCCTAGTATATTAATGTGAATTTTAAAAACCATAAAATAGTGGTTTATATAACATTTTTACTGATTTTCACATGTGCTGTGTCCTTGACCCAATTTTCACCTAAGTTAAATCAGCTCAAACTGTTACTGGTATTGACCATTACACAAAGTCTGAAAATGATATCTTGAATACTGTCGCTAAGACATATATATGTGTTTAATTTTGGGTTTTTTCCCTCTTTAATTCTGGGTGCATGCTAGCAATGGTTAGAAAATAACTTTTAATGTAGTTGCTGTTATATTGTTATCATATTGGAAGTTTTTATACTTCTAACATGATATGAATTATGCTTCCAATATCGCCACCTATGTATAGCTCTTTAGAGGGAACTATTTCAGGTTTACATTCACTGGACACTTTATTAGATATGCCTTGCAATGTAAACCCCATTTTAGCTTTAGTCTTAATGCTTTGTAGGATAGATTCAACAAGTTCGTGGAAAATATGTTTATGTAGGTTCTCATTCATCCAACTCTTGGTAGGCTAAGAAAATTGGACTTAAAGCTTTTGGAATATGTTTCAACTCTCAGGCTTCTTCAGTTTTAAAACTGATAGGTGAAGAGTTCCAGGTATTTAAGCCCTACTGGAGGTTGTCCCTTAGAAGGTAGTCATTGGCCCACTATTAATGATGGTGCAGACACACTTTCTGCTTTTAAGTTTAGGCTTAAAACTTTTCTTTTTGACAAAGCTTATTATTAGCAGTGGATCAGGTGACCCCGAATCCTTCTTTTGTTATGCTGCAATTAGGTTAAGCTGCTGAAGGCTTCACATAATGCGCTGAACGTTTCTCCTTCTCTCACCTCTTTTCACTCACTGTTATACACCACTCTGCATTTACTCATGAGTTATTAATCTCTGGCTCTCATCCACAGTGTGTCTTTTGCCCTGTCTTCTTCCTATCAACCAGTCGTGGCAGATGGCTGTCCCTCCTTGAGCCTTGTTCTGCCGGAGGTTTCTTCCTGTTAAAAGGGAGTTTTTCCTCCCCACTCTTGCCAAATCGTTGCTCAAACGAGATCATTTAATTGTGGGATTTTTTCTGTATTGTTGTAGATTCCTTGCAATATAAAGCGTCTTGAGGTGATTATATAAATAAAATTGAATTGAAGATGTCTGACATTTTGTGCCGTAAGCCAATAAGTCTGATGAATGATGGTCATTCGAAGTGGATATAGATTGCTTCTTTTATTCCTGTTTCAAACCATCCATTTTTTTAGTCCAAAATGTGGACATTAGCCATGTAGACCATCCTACATACCACCACCTTTACCCCAGGGGATGCTATACCCTGTATATATACCCTCAAAAGATCCACAAAGGAGTCCCAGTTAGACCTATTATTATCAGTATGAAATCAGCCACCTACAGAATTTACAAGCACCTAAGCGGCACTAGCACCTAGCTACTGGATGACATCAGGTAGAGCGGGTAACCTACTAATCGGAAGGCTGGTAGTTTGATCCCTGGCTCCTCCAGTCTGCATGTCAAGTATGCAAGTTATGCATCCATCGGAGTGTGAATGTGTGTGAATGTAGTTAGAAAGCACTGGCTGTGATTGGGTGAATGTGGCATACTGTATAGAACCCTTTGAGTACTCCAGGAGAGTAGAAAAGTACTACAGTGGCTTGCAAAAGTATTCGGCCCACTTGAACTTTTCCACATTTTGTCACATTACAGCCACAAACATGAATCAATTTTATTGGAATTCCACGTGAAAGACCAATACAAAGTGGTGTACACGTGAGAAGTGGAACGAAAATCATACATGATTCAAAATATTTTTTACAAATAAATAACTGAAAAGTGGGGTGTGCGTAATTATTCAGCCCCCTGAGTCAATACTTTGTAGAAGCACCTTTTGCTGCAATTACAGCTGCCAGTCTTTTAGGGTATGTCTCTACCAGCTTTGCACATCTAGAGACTGAAATTCTTGCCCATTCTTCTTTGCAAAACAGCTCCAGCTCAGTCAGATTAGATGGACAGCGTTTGTGAACAGCAGTTTTCAGATCTTGCCACAGATTCTCGATTGGATTTAGATCTGGACTTTGACTGGGCCATTCTAACACATGGATATGTTTTGTTTTAAACCATAATATTCCCTTTCCCAAGAGGAAAGATCAATAATGGTTCAACAGCCACCTTTAAAGGGAACAACCCCTAAAAGGGTTTAAATACCTGGGACTTTACATATTTTGGTTTTAGAACTAAAGAAGGCATTTGGATGAAAACTGAAACATCTTAAGAAAATGAAAAATTTTAGTAGCCTTCTTTTTAGACAAGGTGTTAGAAGCATTCAGAGATTTTAATCCATATTAACATGATGGCATCACACAGTTGTTGAAGATTTATAGACTACACATTGGAAAATCCCATCCCATTTCAGCACATCTGAAAGGTGCTCTATTGGATTGACATGCGGTGCTGGAGGCCATTTGAGTCCAGTGAACACACTGTCACAAAGAAACTAGTTTGACATGAGCTGGGTTTTATGACATGGAGAGTTATCATGCTGGTAGCAGGTGCTACCAGCTCATGCTACTAGGATACAGTACACTGTGGTCCCAAAGGGACGGACAAGGTCAGCAATAATACTCAGGTAGGCTATCAGGTAGTGCCCAAAATGTGCCAGGAAGCGATCACCAGCAGCAACCTGAACCACTGAGGCAAGGCAAGACTGAATCATGCTTTCATGCTGTTTGGGCCAAATTCTGATCAAAGGAGAATAATCACTCGTCATACCAGGGAACATTTTCCAATCTCACTTTGAACATCAGCAGGTCTTTTTGACTAAGTCTATAATCTTAACTCAATTGAGTTATGGCATAGTCAAAAGTAATTTGTGCTTGTATCTGTCACATTTTCACACAAATTGCATTTTCAAATGCTTATACTATAGAGCTTGTTCTACACTCAAATCATTTGTTATTTTCTGGAAGAAAATTTGATTAGATATTTGTGCTAGATATGTGCGCATTTTAACAGGTATACCTAAACAACCAATGAGTGTGTATGGCAACTGTAGTTACTTTTTAAAATAATTTAATATCAAAAAGAAAAGACTTAAATAGTTCAATTAAGGTAAGGCACTGGCCCACTTAGAATGGAATTTTACAAACCCATAGAAATTATCCAAGCTACATAAATATGCTATCGTTTATATGTGCAGCTCAACATGTACATGTTTATAAAACATACAGAGATAAAATGTGCAATTCTTTTTTAGTATCTAAAATAACAATTTGGCCGATAGCCAATTTTGTTGCTTTTTTTTTCCATGTTCCCCTTTTTGTGTCAAGAAAACATATCTCTTCATTATATATAAAAAAAGGATTATTTAAAAGTCTCTTTTCTTTAATGCAAAAGTAATATGGCATACTAGACAAATATCATTCATTCAGTAAATGGCACCTTAATTGCTATCATCAGGTCAACATCTGATAAAAGGTGAATCCTCACTGTTCCACCCCTGAAAAAGTAAAATGGCCAAATGGCAGATTAATGGGTTTAAAATGGTAGTCTAGAAAGAAATGGACATAATCACAGTGGCTGAGACGAGCGTTTTCTAGCATATGCATGACTTTTACTTAATAAATGATCTGCACAATTTTTATTTTGCCGTTGTAACCTAACACAATTCTCTGATTTCCTCTTTCACTATTTTCTGCTAGTATGGTAGTTTCACTGTATTTAAATAGGTTTTAAATATAAAATATTTAACAGATGATTAACTAATGCTTAATAGTGTGCACTTATTATAAAGTGTTACCAATATTTCTTCTTTGTTGTTATACAGCCTACACGTAGTGACCGGGGCTGGCTGGTGATGCCCTTTGGTAAGAACCCCTGGTGGTGGTGTGTGGCCAGTTTCGTTCCTGCTCTTCTGGTCACCATCCTCATCTTCATGGACCAGCAGATTAGTGCTGTCATTGTCAACCGCAAGGAAAACAAATTAAAGGTCTGCAAACACCTAAGATGAAATGGTCACAGAAGAGATAAATATATAGAGTATATTAAAAAAATTCTGCCTAAATGTTAACAGTTATAGATATAGATATTCTCTGGGAAAGGTAATGAGAAGAAAAAATACAACTGTTTACAACTTGAACAATTGTAACTTGAGTTGTAACAGTACTGCACTACTGCTTCAATACATTACTATACTAAAGCAATGAAAGTGTCATGATGCTTTGTGATACTCAAATTTAAAGCAAATGTATTATTTGTGTTTTTGGTCATTTCTGAACTGTTTACACAGTTCAGGATTACATGGGGAGTGGATCTTCTGGGTAATTTCCCGTTATTGCACCCAATTTCAGAAAAGCTGTGGCTACCACTTGGACCTGTTCTGGGTAGGTGTGCTGATGGCTGTGTGTTCTTTCATGGGCATGCCATGGTATGTAGCAGCCACTGTCATTTCCATTGCTCATATCGACTCACTGAAGATGGAAAGTGAATCTAGTGCCCCTGGAGAGCAACCGCAGTTCCTTGGAGTCAGGTGGGTCCCCCCAAGAAAAAAAAAAGCTAACCATCACCAGCTCTGTGTTCTGAAACATTGCATGCTCATAGGCTGGTAATTGGGGGACAAGGTTGGGGGAATAAATTCTATAAAACTTATTTTTGGAACCAGAGGAGTGTCCCCTGCTGGCTTAAGGAAGGCTTAAGATGGTGAAAAGTGAAAATGCTTACTTAACTTTTGAGATCTTAAAGATAGACTGCATAAAAAAGAGAGTCCTTATTTCAAATTAAGGTCTGTGTGGTTTCTGATTGCCTAAATCATCTTTTTGTGTGGACCTAGAATAAAGTTTTATGCTATGCTTTTGATTCTTCACTTTCAGAGAGCAGAGGTTGACAGGCACTTTGGTGTTTGTCCTAACAGGACTCTCAGTCTTTCTTGCACCTATACTTCAGGTAAGTTCGTACATGAGACTGATGTGGTGTCAGTAGAAAGTTTATATTGGTTTTATTTTAAAATGTATGTTCTGTTCAATTCAGTACATCCCCATGCCTGTCCTTTATGGAGTCTTCCTCTACATGGGAGTGGCTTCACTGAGTGGCATCCAGGTATACTACAAAAAAATACATATATATATTTTTTTCTCCATATTTTTCTTCATGGAAACTATAATCTATATGCCAATATATATTAAAAGAAAATGGTGCATAGCTGAAAAATCAGACACAAGCAGAAACAGGAATAACAAAAATCCATAGTCTTATTCAGTGTAAACGAATTAATTTTCAAACACCATGTGACCTTTACTTGATAGGCAGATATAGCAGCTGACAGAAATTTTGCCAAGACTGTCTAAAGTCAAAAGTAATTTGTGTTTGTAATGTGTAACATTTTCACACAAATCCTATTTTCAAATGCTTATACTACAGAGCTTGTTCTACACTCAAATCACTTGTTATTTTCTGGAAGAGAACAAGGTGGATGACAATTTTGTTTTTTCTCAGAGGGCCAGATTGTACAAGCTTAAGGAAATGAATGAGTTTATAATAACATATAATATAATATAATTGACAGATCAATTAAAGCACTTAAACTCAATTCAGTTTTATTTATATAGCACCAAATCACAACAAGAGTTGCTTCAAGGTGCTTTATATTATAAGGTAAAAGACCCTACAATATTAGAGAGAAAACAGAAAGAATGGATAGGATATCCATCAAGACTAAGTATCTGGTTAGACAGTATGTTTCTAAGATTTTTAGGGCTGAGTACAATTACCTTAGTTTTATCTGAATTTTGAAGTAAAAAATTCGATCATCATCAATGAATCTTTATATTTTTAAGATATTTCTGCAGGTTAACCATTTGGTGTGTTTCATCTGGCTTCATGTATAGACAATGCTGGGTATCGTCTGTGTAGCAGTGAAATTGTATGTTATGCCTTCTAATGATACTGCCTAGGGGAAGCATATATAATGTGCACATGATATGCAGTCCTTGCACTGAACCCTGTGGAACATATGGCATAGAAATAGAATATTTAACAGTATTCTCTGAAATTCCTCATTTCTTTTATCACTTCCTAATAACATTTAAATCTACTCTATTAGTTCTCTATTCTCTATTAATCAGCTATGTGCCACAGGCCTTCAAAGGCGGCAGTAATTAAACCGTTACTTGAAAAGCCATCATCACTTGACACAGATGTCTAAGCTAATTAAAGGTCAATCTCAAATCTCTGAAAAAATCTTCAACTGCAGAGTAATGGTTTATTTAAAGAGTTTCAGTCAAGTTTAGGAGTTCATCAAATTAACAGTGTTAGTGAAGGTTAGAAGTGATCTGATGGCCTTTGATGGTGAAATCATCTCTACTTGTCCTGCCACACCTCAGCACAGTGTTCGATGCCGTTGACCTTAATATTTTATTAAAGCAATTAGAGCATGTTGTAGGCATTAAAGATAGTGGTTTGAATCATATCAAATTAGAATCTGCAAATTGAAATGTAATAGATTCCAGTGTGTTCATGTAAATGGAGAGTCCTCTTTACACACTGAGGTTAATTGTGGAGTTCCACAGGGTTCAGTGCTAGGACCAATTCTGTTTACATTATACAAGTTTAACTTAGGCAGCAACATTAGAAGATATAGGAATGAAAATATGGAATAATTGGAATTTTTCATTTCTGGTAATTTCCTGGATGACATAATGGCCTGCTTCTAAATTCAGATAAAACTGAGGTTATTTTTCTCTGCCCTAAAAATCTTAGAAATATGGTATCCAATCAGATGCTTACTCTAGATGGCATTACCTGGGGCTCCAGAAACACTGAAAATTTTGCAATCATTTATGACCACCTTTAATGAGCATATTAAGAATGTAAGAGTGCTTTCTTCCATTTTTGCACAATCTCTTAGAAACATCCTGTCTCAGAGTGATGCTGAAAAACTAGTTCATCCATTTATTACTTCTGGACTGGACTACTAATTCATTATCATCAGGATGTTCTAAAAACAGAGACTAGAAAAAGAGTATACTTTGCCTATACTTCATTGCCTAAATATAGAACTGCATTTAAATTCCTCCTACTCGCATGGAGGGTCTTGAATAATCAGGCCCAATCTTCTCTTAAAGACCTCATAGTGATATATCACCCAAACAGAGCACTTTGTTGCTGGCTTAATTGTGGTTCCTAGGACCCTTAAAAGAAAAATGGGCTCAGGCCCCTCTTCTTTGGAACCAGGTCCTAGTTTGGATTCAGGAGACAGACAGCCTCTCTACTTTTAAGATTAGGCTTAAAACTTTCCTTTAAAAAAAAAAAAAAGCTTATAGTTAGGGCTGGATCACTAACCCAAAGCAGCAACTTGGTAGAGGTTAATTAATCATCAACTCAGTTTTTTGCAGTCTGGATTGAGATAGTTTGTCTATTGTCTTAGAGCATCTGTCTAAAATAATGCCCAGGTGCCTATAAGAATGCTGTAGAAATTTTACTGACCTCTTCTTGAATATAGTTGGGTGCTAGTTTTCTAATTAATCTGTAATCCCCATGTCTGTAGGTTCTCAGTCTTCCAGATCATAGTAATCTAAGGAGCTTGGAAAGAAAGTGACGGGACTGCGTTATGTATTAACTATTACACTTCACCTCTCATCTAGGAGGAGGAGTGAGACACTTTCTTTCCAAGCTTGCTAGACCGGTGTAATCCTTGTTTCATCTCTTAAACACTAAATAAAAGAATACCTTAAAATATTTTCTCGATTTCTTTGTTCCAGTTCTGGGAGCGCATCAAGCTGTATCTAATGCCGCCCAAACACCAGCCAGACTTCTCCTTCCTGCGTCATGTCCCTATGAGACGCGTCCACCTTTTCACCCTAGTCCAGATTGTGTGTCTGGCTGTTCTCTGGATCCTTAAGTCTACATTTCTGGCCATCATCTTCCCAGTAATGGTGAGGGTGTTCTGTGTTCTTCTGTTTGGGTAAATGAACTGATTTTTACATAGCATCATTCTATGCTCCCAGAATACTCAAAGCACTGTATACAACTTGCCTCCTCATTCACCCATTCACACAAGCACTTCTTCTATGCTTACATGCTTTCCATCTGCTAATCACGCACATTCATACTCTGATGGAATCGTCAAAGAGCAACTTGGGGTTTGTATCTTGTCCGAGGATATGTGGGATTCAGACTGGAACAGCCAAGGATGGAACCATCAACCTTTCGATCAGTAGATGATCTGCTATACTTACTGAGCTACAGGAACAATTTATCAAACTAAACTACCAAGAAGGGTCATTGTATAGCTATTAAACTAAAAATTATTCTGGCTAAAAGTAAAACTACACGGATTAAACTGTCTGGCACGTCCTCTGACGTGAACAAAAAAATATGTCGAAACAGATGCTTTTCTATCATCATTTACTCAAAAAGCAGAAAGCAGGAATTACAGTTGTACTGAAAAAAGGTTACATTCCGGTTACGATGCAGCTAATAACTTTAGCTTGATTTAAATAATATTCAATGACCTTTAAGAATGTCCTATTGTCTTATTTTATTGGTCCTGTTTGGAACCTTTTGTAAATTTCCATGTTTTACCTTCCAAAATAACTAAAGTTATCAACAGGATATAAAGAAGCAAAGGCTTTGACATTTTCCTCTAAAGTATCTATGCAGAAGTGAGAAAAGTGCATGCTTTTGTCACTTCAATACAAATAAAGCTTTATGAACACTCTTTAGTCACCTTTTTTCACTCACTATGTGTTTTATTCACCACTCTCCATCTTTAGCTAGACTTGTTGCCATAGTGTTTCTTTTTGTGCTGGCTTCCTCCTCTCACCCCTGGAAATGTGACAAGCACATTTGTTATGTGCTTGTTCAAACAGTATCACACATTCAAAAACATTAAAATGCTGCTCCTAGTGATGAAAGTTTTTGTTAAATTTCGAAGAGGATAGCTAGAAAAACTGCCTTATTTTCTACTCTAAAGCTTTGTAGTTTTTTCTTTTCATTTCTTTTTTCAGATTTTCTGTCTACTCTGATATGGCAAAGAGTAGACAGGAAATCTGACAGATATTGATTTGATTTTAAAAACGCATTTCACTTAATAGTGATCCATATAAACATTCAGCTCAAATCGACACATTCCTAAATAAAAGTTCAGAATTATTTATGTAAACAGACTACCTTTATAGTCCCCAAAATTTTGAAAAACCTCCAGCTCATCCATTTGGAAATAATACTTATATTCCAACATCACTCTTGAAAAGCTGCACACAGTCAGAATTTCGTCCATTATCAATCTAATATTTTCTACTCAAGTAGATTGCCAAATTGGATTGACCCTGGAAAAATTCATCAGTGGTCCTTTTTTTCTTCTTTCTTTTGTCATATGAAAACCTGAAGATAAAACACTGTTTTGTAAAATATTCTCCAAATGATTCCCAAATACAACTAAGTACTGAAAATAAATCTATTAAACATTGTACAAAACAATGAAAAATGTAATGTTGCTTGTACAAGTTGTTTTTTGTCACATCAAAACCAACTTTCAAAGGATCTCTCCAAGGCGTATCATTTTTACTTGTTAACTTGCTTCATTTAGAAATGGTCTAGAGCAGACTCGAACCCAGGCCCCTCTATTTCAGAAAGTCTGCTACTGAGCCACTGGGCCTCATTTACTGATATGATGATAATAATTGTATTAGTAGTAGTACAACTCTCTTCAATTGTGTATTATTTATATAGCGGCAATTTACAACAATGACAAGATAATGTTAATCTACCTGGTTTTGTAGATTCTCGGTCTCATGGTTGTACGGAAGCTGCTGGATTTGATGTTCTCACAACATGATTTGGCCTGGCTGGATGATATCCTGCCAGACAAAGACAAGAAGAAGAAGGAAGATGAGAAGAAGAAGAAGAAAGACAAGAAAGCACCAGAACCTGAGAGTGATGAGGAGGTGAGGAAATGCACTATTTGTCAAGTGTGGATCTGTCTTTCTTAGTATTAACTGTGTATTTAAGTGTGTGTCACTCCATCTGCTGTGGTTGTGTCGATCCTGGGTTTATTTTCTCTAACTAATACTGTATGTTTCTCCTCTCCCACAGTGTTGCTGAAAGGCACTTCATTCCCTCTTACTACAATCTTCCTGTCTGTCCATCATCTTTTCAGTACATCTTTCACCTCTCCCACTTTGTTCCAACCTTTAGAAACAGTGTGTGTGCTTATGTATACCCTTTGTATTTATGCTTCATCCAAGTCTTTGTCCATACTAAAAGGGTTGCTTGACAGCTGTGTAGAAGCACAAGTGATGCCCACTGATGGCTTTAAAGGATAAGCTTGGTGTTATTGATCAAATTTTTATTAGTATCTTTAGCTTGGTCACTATCAGCAGTATTAACTTTGCCCAGTTCACTGAAACACTGAAATTCTTGTCTCATAAGCCTCTGCTATTCATGCCTGGGGGAGATGTTTTCCTGAATTGTGCAACACAGTTAATAAACTACACTCTTCAGTTCAGTCAGAAACCCAGCACAGACCAAAGCGATCATCCATGAAAATAGACATGAAAGTAAGTGGAGGAGCAGGAGTGGATGTGGGTTGCAAAGCAGCTTGTTGCGGCTGAAGGAACTGAAATGGCCCTATCTGAGATTTGAAAATCTGTGGAAGGGTATATGCTGAACCATCAGCTGATGTGGGCTGGAGTTGAGATCCAATTATGGCCGAGTTAGAATACAAATAGAATAGAAATATCCTTTATTGTCGCTCATTAGGGAAATTCAGGTGTTCAGCAGCAAAGTAACAGGCAGAGGGAGCATGCAGATTCAAAAAAGAATTTACAACATGAAAACATGAATTTAAAAAATGTAATTTCTAGCCGTGAGAGCAGTTCCTTCTTCTGAATGTTGGAACACTGTGCCTCTGTAAGTTCACCATTAAAAAAAACACCCAGCACGCCCCTGCGGGCGGTTTTATCCTTCAAGCTCGGGTCCTCTACCAGAGGCCTGGGAGCTTGAGGGTCCTGCGCAGTATCTTAGCTGTTCCCAGGACTGTGCTCTTCTGGACAGAGATCTCCGATGTTATTCCCGGGATCTGCTGGAGCCACTCGCCTAGCTTGGGAGTCACCGCACCTAGTGCTCCGATTACCACGGGGACCACCGTTACCTTCACCCTCCACATCCTCTCGAGCTCTTCTCTGAGCCCTTGGTATTTCTCCAGCTTCTCGTGTTCCTTCTTCCTGATATTGCTGTCATTCGGAACCGCTACATCGATCACTACGGCCGTCTTCTTCTGTTTGTCTACCACCACTATGTCCGGTTGGTTAGCCACCACCATTTTGTCCGTCTGTATCTGGAAGTCCCACAGGATCTTAGCTCGGTCATTCTCCACCACCCTTGGGGGCATTTCCCATTTTGACCTCGGGACTTCCAGGTTATACTCGGCACAGATGTTCCTGTACACTATGCCGGCCACTTGGTTATGGCGTTCCATGTATGCATTGCCTGCTAGCATCTTGCACCCTGCTGTTATGTGCTGGATTGTCTCAGGGGCATCTTTACACAGCCTGCACCTGGGGTCTTGCCTGGTGTGATAGACCCCAGCCTCTATGGATCTTGTACTCAGAGCTTGTTCTTGTGCTGCCATGATTAGTGCCTCTGTGCTATCTTTCAGTCCAGCTTTGTCCAGCCACTGGTAGGATTTCTGGATATCAGCCACCTCCTCTATCTGCTGGTGGTACATACCGTGCAGGGGCCTGTCCTTCCATGATGGTTCCTCGTCTCCCTCCTCTTTCTTGGGTTTCTGCTGCCTGAGGTATTCACTGAGCACGCTGTCAGTTGGGGCCATCTTTGTGATGTATTCTTGGATGTTCGTTGTCTCATCCTGGACTGTGGTGCTGACACTCACCAGTCCCCGACCCCCTTCCTTCCGCTTAGCGTACAGCCTCAGGGTGCTGGACTTGGGGTGAAACCCTCCATGCATGGTAAGGAGCTTTCTTGTCTTTATGTCAGTGGCTTCTATCTCCTCCTTTGGCCAGCCTATTACCCCAGCAGGGTACCTGATCACGGGCAGGGCGTACGTGTTGATGGCCCGGATCTTGTTCTTACCGTTCAACTGTACTGAACTGTATTCTATGAACAGAATTCTGACATAGTTTCCTGGTTGCTCTAGGTGGCAGATTTCTGTGTGTCGAGGGCTGTGGCAATGGCGTCCTCTGTCGATCTGTTTGTGCTGTAGGCAAACTGATAACAGTCTAGGTTTTGTGGGAGGGAGGCCTTTATTTGTTGCAGAATCAGCCTCTCGAAGCATTTAGTGTCTGCAGACATCAAGGTGATAGGCCTGAGAAACTTTAAGGTAGATGACTTGTTAACAGGAGTGATGGTTGCTGCTTGCTGCTATATGCTGGTGTACCTGGGTTTTAAGGTCTCTAATAAAAACATCAAGTCTCATCCTTTAAGATTCTAATTTCTCCTGCATGCCAACTGCTTCCTCTTTTTGTCACTTAGCCTGACAGCTCTGCAAACCCTCCAGTGAAGATTCACATGGAGACCACAAAGCCCCACTCAAAGTCAGACCTTTCCCAAAATAACTCTCCCACCCAAAGCCTATCCTCAGATTGTGAGTACACTAATAATTTCTATTACCTATGTGTCAGCATAATTTATGTTGTAAATATTCAGTGTTATTAACTAACACAGATGAGGTGCAAACAGCATTCGATCTTGTTTGTGACATTGGATCTTTTGTAGATTTCACTTTGACTGTTGAAGTAATGCACAGTATCTGCCAGTTTTCAGTGAATGTACTTAATAATTTCTTGTGTTTCTGTGTTTGTATTTATGTTATCTGTTTACATGCCTGTGTATGCTTGTTTGGTGTTGTTTTGTGCATATGTTCTCTGTCCATATGTGTGCATGTGGCTTCTTACAGGAGATGAACCCTTACTCAACAGTCACATCTGATCAAAATGAGCTAGACCACAGGTACTGTGTGCTGAAATTGCACGTGCCCTACAGTGATCTGATATATTCACCTGACAGGAACATTGGGGACAAAACTGTTATTTCCAGACCACAAAACACAGTTATAAATAAGAAACACACATTTCATTGAATTATCAGCTTCTGTATTGTATTTCTATCCCTAGTATGTAGGGTGATGATTTAGATGATCATAGACTTAGACATTTTTATTTGTAGAGCTTTTGTTTGAAAGCTTGTGATGTTTCTGTATTGGAAAGATATAGAGTATATAGACAATGGAGTATATAGATAACGGAGATGTAATCCAGTGCACTGTCATAGAAACTGTATAGTGCAGTGTATGAAACTGTTATTTTAATTGTTATTATTATTATTGTTATTTCTATGCAGATCTGTATGTTTGGTATTTGACAGCTATCTCCATTACTGTAAGTTTGTGATTTTGTTAAAAGCAAGACGTTTTAAGCAAAACGTGTGTTGTCAACTGTGACATTTTGATACCAATAGGAGTGAAATCGGAGCCATTGGTACTACGTGACAATTGTTTTATAGCTTTGTTCTGATTCCTGCTATAAATACTGTTCGTAAGTTTGTGACTGCAAAAATTATTATTATTTTTATTTTACCATTTTCACTGAATTTTAGCCCAGTTTTCCCAAAGTTGTATAACACTTAAAAGAAATCAGTTGTTTCAAAAACAAAGTAAGTTAAAGTTACTTGTTGTACAATAGTGCATTGAAATCATTTTAAACTCTTCAAACTCTTCAGGGACTTTATTCCCCCCAAAAAAAATCTATCTACTGTAATGTGAAAAATCTCGAGCCACAACTCATTTCTTTACATTTTGTTAGAAAACTGGGAAAGGGGTGCAGTGCTTTATTCAAACATGTGCAAACATGAATGGAAATTAAAGCCACTGAGGCAGCTTTCAGTTATTTATTTAAGTGTCATAGAGAAAACTTCTAAAGGCATCTTGAAGAACATTCAAAGGTCTTCTTTGGACCTTTCTGCCTTTTGTTCTGTTCTCAAGACTATCCCACGCTGCTTCAATCATGTTACACAGATTTTATGCCAGATACACCTTCTGCTACAATCCTGCCATTTATCGGGGATTGTGACCCCCAGAGACTGTGTTTGTGCCTCTTTCCAAAATCACTCCAGGGATCCTGTAAGGCCACAAAAACAATTTCAAGATACCATGTAGTAAACTGATAATCCTTGGTGGTGAGATTTCTTCTTTAATCCTGCAAACCATAGCTATAAAAATTCAATTTAGGATGTTTTAATCTGAAACAGTAAATACCCCAAACATTTGAAGCCAATTTGAGAATGGACCTCCATCTTAACATGTTTTTCCTTTAAGTATGATCTTAACAGGTGTATCTGAATCATGTTGAAGTCTGGGATAAAAAATGTAACTTAAAAAAAACACACTACACCTTCACTAATGCAAAACAGATTACATTTTTAAATAGATACAACTCAAAGATTCAGTTATACATCTTGTTTATGTGCACGTAGATAGATAGATAGATAGATAAAACTTTATTAATCCCTCGGGTAGGTTCCTCTGGGAAATTTGTTTTCCAAAAAGCACAGCACCGACAGAAGTTACAGAGTTAAGAATATTACATATATATATATATATATATATATACACACATATATAAATACAAAGACATATATAGATAAAATATACAAAGGGGATAAATAGAATAAATAGGAATAAAAATAAAAATAAAAATACAAGTGAATTGCACATGACACTCCGTTTAGCTCAAACTAGTAGTCTGATACAACAGTCCTGCAATCTTTTCTCAGAGTTTTGTGATGAAGTGAAGCTTTTGACTGAATATGCATCCACACAGCTCAGTCCACTTAGCCTGATGTCATTAGCCATTTCAAATATGTTTAAAACGGTCCATTTTAGTACCAATAACATGATCTCCCAGCTGTCACAATAAACTGCAGCATTTAGGAATCCAAGAGGATTTACAAGATCCAGCTGATTAGAAGTTAGCAGAAAATTAGTTATACAGTTGGTATCTATATATATAATTTTGCGACTGAAATCTTTTTTGAAAAAAGTATGTGCAACATGCTGTACTGTAACTTTGGATTCATATGTAAGAAATAAACAACAAAAACTAAACTAAAAAATAGCAGTGATGTTTTGAGGGTTAGTGACATGCTATCTGGTAGATAGCTACAGAGCTAAGGTTAGACTTGCTTTTTTTTCTGTGCTAAACACTATAGCCCAGAAAAACATTTTTTTTTACTGCTTGTTTTGTTATGATCAGATATAAATCAATTTTTAAAAAGATGGTGACAGTGAAAATTGTGTTGATACTTCGGTATTAGACTTTAGAAACCAATGGAGGGTGTCACAGTAGCTATATCCATCTTTTATAATGAAAGAATAGAAAGACAGACAAGCTTTTTTTCCCTTTTTTTTTTTTAAATAAAATTATCATCATCATTCATGCCTTAGCAATGGCTTTCTTGCTGCAACTCATCCTGTCAAACCTGCAGCTCAAAGTCTTCTCTTCACAGCTGAAACAGACTTGCTTAATATGACCAATACTAAGCTGTACTTTGAAGCTGTTGTCATGTGAGCTGCCTATCAGGCAAGCCGTTAACTCTCAGAAACTTGTCCTCTGATTCAGTTATGTCTTCGGGTCTGCAAGACCTCTTCCTGTTTGAGTTTGCCCCAGTTCCTGAGTGCCTTTTGATGCTGAAGGAAACTGTACTCACTGACACCTTAACTTTCTTTGCAATTTCTCTGTAGGAAAGACCTACATTTTTAACTGTTAGTGTTTAAGTGATGGTCTGTCTCGCTTCCATTGTTTATTGCCTTTTTCTCGCAATTTTTGTAGCAACACACTACTTTCTGAAGTAGAATACTGTTCTACTGATGCTCATGAGGGTACGGTACCACAGTGTGTTTCAACACTGCTTTTATGCAGACAGAGAGAGTTGTAAGTATTCCAGAAAAGTGGAACATCTGTAGAAATTAGTAGCACCAAATTTCAAGGTTTGATCAACCTCCATTGCTGCAGAACAGCTTTAAATTGTTAACCCATTTTGCGTTCCCTGAACACATATGGAATTATTCATTAAACAAAAAAGTGTAAAATAACTCAAAACATGTTTAATATTTTAGATTCTTCAAAATAACCACCATTTCATGGGGCTGGTGACTTGGATGAATTCATCTTTAAAAGCAAAGAGGACTCTTAGATTTCCTTTCCTGGAGCGGTCCGCATGTGAGCCAGTTTCGTCATAGTGCTTGATGGTTTTCACCACTGCACTCTTTAAAATAACATAACATAATAATAAAATAATAACTCAAAACATGTTTTATATTTTAGATCCTTTTAGTTTTAGCAATTTTCTGGACTGATTGACCTTCAGTTCTTAAAGTTACGATGGACTGGCTTTTCTTTTTACTTAGCTAAACGGTTCTTGCCATAATGTTTTGAGTTATTTCACACTTCTTTTGTTTACTACATAATTCCATATCTGTTCATTCACAGTTTTGATGCCTTCAGTGAAAATCTACAATGTAAATATATCATATAAAGGTTTCAATCAATATATTCATTGTTCATTCATTGTTCATTATTCAGACTCTTTAAAAAATTTATATATATATATATATATAAATATATATATATATTTATATATATATATATATATATATAAATTTTCCTAAATGGCATTCCAAAAAAATATAAATATATATGTATACCATCATTACCAGCAGATAAATGAAGTGGCTGACATCATGAAGTCCTACCAGTGGCTGGACTGAAAGACAGCACAGAGGCACTAACCATGGTAGCACAGGAACAAGCACTGAGCACAAGATCCTTAGAGCCTGGGGTCTATCACATGCACGCCATGCCATGCAGGGCAACCATAACCAAGTGGCTGGCATAATATACAGAAACAAGTTCCAAGGTTTAAAATAGGAAGCGCCCCCTATGGTGGTCGAGAATGACCAAGCTAAGATCCGGTGGGACTTCCATATACAGACAGATAAAATGGTGATAGCTAACCAACCGGACATTGTAGTGGTAGAAAACCAGAGAAAGATGGTGGTAGTGATAGATGTAGCGATATCGAATGAAAGCAATATTAGGAAGAAGGAACACGAGAAGCTAAAGAAGTACCAAGGGCTCAGACAAGAGCTCGAGAAGATGTGGAGGGTGAAGGTAACAGTGGTCCCAGTGGTAATTGGAGCACTAGGTGCGAGTGGCTCCCGCAGATCCCAGGAACAACATCCGAGATCTCTGTCCAGAAGAGCGCAGTCCTAGGAACAGCTAAGATACTGTGCAGGACCCTCAAGCTCCCAGGCCTCTTGTAGAGGACCCGCAGGGGCGAGAGGGTAATATAACTAGGAATTCCTTAATTTACGTTTTTATGAAATTGAAAACTCAATTGCAAGTTTCAGGTCAATCAATCAAACATGAAGTTTATTATATAAATTATGGTCAATATTGGAATCAGAAAAATTATTGAGCATACACTCATTGTTTCAAGTTGACAGCTAATGAGCCTGAGTCCTGAGTTTCACAGTCAGATCTACCCATTGCTCTTTGTTTCCAGCTTCAAAACACCAGATGGTTATGCCAAAAACACTCACATTCAAGTTTTCTGGCAAGATGTAGCCGCTGTGGCACAGAGTAATCACCAGTTGTTGACACAGTGGCTATGACCTGTGGAAAGCAAAGCCTCTTGAGGACATGGAGCAAAACAGAAATATCAAAAGTGAAAAGACAACAGCTCATGAAAACCCTCAACACTCCAACTTATTAAACACTGCCTCTCAGTGGTTAAACCTTTGGTTACATTTTGCAGAGGGTAACTGCCAACTGCTGTAGAGAAATATATTTAAAGCTTTGTTTTCTGGTACTAATAAAAATATGTTTTAGCCAGAAATTATTAAATGAATGATACCCTTAAAGACAATATAATGAAATACATAACAGAAGGATGATTTGTTGCAGGACTGCTGGTTCAGTTTGAGGTCTGATTTCCTAATAAATTGAAAAATTGGAAACTGTGAAAGTCATGGAGAGTAAAAGTGTTCCATCACCACTGTTCCTCAGCATCACTCTGCACCTGAAGATCTCCTGTCCCCCCTCACGTGCCGACTCTGAACTCAGCCTCAGCCCTCCTCTGCAACACCCACAACACCAGCCTGTGCCCAGGGTCAGCATCCGTGTGGAGTCCGATTGCGAGGAGTCTGGCTTCCACTTCAGACAGCAGCAGCACAACTTCTACCCGTCTGATGACTGGCCACTGCCTAAAATGGAGAAAGAATCTTGCAAGAAAAAACAAGATCACTTTCAAAACTCCTGTGCTGAAACCATTTTGTAAAAACAAACAATGTTGAAAGGTGCAAAGTGTTGCTTACTGATCACAGATCATGTCTAACATCGTTTAAGTGTTGTTGTTTTTTTTTTGTAATTATCAGCTCTCAGGTCTGCTTTGGAAACCAGCTTCTTGTAGTTCCAATAAGAAAAACCAAAGCATATTAATGAATGCACAATCCCTCTCTGAAGCAATTAGATAACTGATAAATAGGTCAGTTTAATAGGTCAGTGTATTTAATGAGTGGCCAAGCATGATCTACATGTTTATGCGCATTTCTGATGTAAAACCCTGATCTAAAAAATTAAAAAAGAAACATCCATTTAAAAGCTTTTGGTTTGTTTTTGTCATAACAGCGTTCATGCAATTCATTTTCTTGTCAGGAAATTCTTTCCCCAGAGTTTCCCTACTTGTATTTAGAATAAATGATACTTAATGTACTGTATAATGCAGTACTTTCTGTAATATAAATATGAAATCTCAATTTTTAAAGCAAATGATAGCATGCAGCGGAGTGTTCATTAAATTTGAAAATACATCTTGGCCTTCTAATCACAGCTAATGAAAGAGTCAGTTCAATGCAATGACATGCCATCTACAACACCAGTATATGCCTTATTTGTTACATGTTCTGAAGCAGTTTTAGGTCATGTATGAAACTGTGATGTACCTTCCTGAACCTTCCAGTTCAGTGGTACAAAAAATAAAAATCCCAGTGGAAGGTTCAGAACTGACAGAAGCTATCTAAATTTTAGACAACCAAACCTGTGAACTTTCAGTTTTAGTTAACGTAAAATTTACAAATGGTAAACTTTAGTGGAATTTTATTTTTAATGAATTGAGACATAGAATGAGGAGTACTTTGGACTAGAGATGGCACGATACCACTTTTTTATGTCCGATACCGATATCATAAATTTGGATATCTGCCAATACCGATATGAATCCGATATAGTGTTTTTTAATCAATAAAACTGTTTTTTAATATCTTGCTGCATTTTGTATAAGTTCATACTCAAGTTTAAATAAACAACAACACTAAAGCTATTCATTTATACCTGTATGTAAAAAATACACTGCACCCAAAATATTTCATAGTTCAGCAATACTGATCAATCTAATAAACTTAAACCTACTCCATCCTCCCTATTCTGGTATTTTAAAGAGTACTTAGCAGAAATATTAAGCAACTGAACTAATAGGGTTGCAAACTCCCAGCAAAAAAAATAAATAGAGAACCCCCCGCCCTCTTCCTGATGATGCTTAATCGACGTAATCAACTTTAATTTGATGCAGTGTGAAAATTTTTTTTTATTTTTCAAGAATAATTAAATAGATTCAACATCAACATTTCTTCTACAGAATTGCAGACTGCACAGATGGTATCTACCCAAAGGAAAAAGTAGTATAGCTTACTAGAGTTGTTACGGTTTGGAGGAGGACTCAAGCGCAGGACTCCGGTTCTGATGCTCACAAGAAGGGTTTATTTACAATTCACCAGGTGTATATACAAGAATGTGCGGGGGGTGCTATATACAGCTGAGTGGGGGGAGAAGGGGTCTCCAGGGAAGTCCAGGGGAAAGCACGCGTTCTTCAGATTATCCACTCACACGATCACAGGCTCACACTCCGACACTGCCACACGAGAATTACACGGGGGAAAATCCAGGAAGCTCTGTAGACAGGGAGACAGGGTTAAGTACGACGCACAAAGGAAAATACTCTTTAACTTGACTTGCTGTAGCTTGACTTCACTAACGCGTGGTAGACAACGATCCAGCGACGAAGAGCAGTCACCTCCAGGCTTAAATGCTGCTCCCCTTAATGAGACCCAGGTGTCTCATCTCCCGAGGGCGTGGGCCGAGGGCGTGGGCCGAGGGCGTGAACCCACAGTGAGTTCCGCCCCGGCGAGAGAGAAGATGAAGAGAGAGAGAGAGAAACAGAGAGAGTGCAGATCAGTGTGCAGCTGATCCGCCTGGCCGTGACAAGGGTATATTAGACTTAACAGTTACTATATACAGTAATGGACTTCTATACATTTTACATCAGATTAAAACTTTGGGTGTAAGATTCAGATAATTATTTATTAAAAGCTAGACATTTTAAATGAGAATAAGAAAGAAAAGCATGTCTTTGTGTCCCCCTTTTCCCTGTTAATGCCCTATCGGCCCCCCCTGGCTAAACTTTGCTAGATCCGCCCCTGCACAGCTACCAACCATCAGCTACATAGAAAAGGATCCTGGTCTAGAAAGTAAATAAATTCTAACAACAGCTTATAAAGGTTAAACGTGCTGCTGTTACTCAGCTGCTGGTTTCCTCTTTCTGGTGCAAAGTGGGCCAAGAACAAAGAAGAGAGACGGACTCGCGATAGAAAAGCCGATCACCTGATCATTAATGGCCTGACCTGCATCTGTATAGCGCTTTTACTCAGCCCCTAAGGACCCCAAAGCGCTTTACACTACATTCAGTCATTCACCCATTCACACACTGGCAAGCTACATTGTAGCCACAGCTCCCCTGGGGCGCACTGACAGAGGCGAGGCTGCCGGACACTGACCACCACCAGTAGGCAAACATTGGGTTAATATCTTGCCCAAGGATATGCATGCAGCTAGGAGGCAGCCTGGGATCGAACCACCGACCTTCTGATTAGTGGCTGACCTGCTCTGCCACCTGAGCTACAGCCACTCATTAAGCAGTTTCATGATTGAAGTAGCAGCAGGAGAGGGAGGGAGAGAGAAGAGGCAGTTGCTCCATATATCGGTTGTTAAGCTTAACGTGGGAATGCTTTTCAAACATTCAGAGACGAACTTACACACTTGCTTTACTTCTCTCTGGGATAACTTTGTTGGAGATGAAATGCTGGTTTGGTAGGGAGGCTACACACAGCTGCTCTATCACGTGAGCACACTGCTCTGACGTGCTACGGTTATGAGCTGAGTTACACCGTGTCGCAAATTTTGCGAGGTGCTTTTTTGATATTTAATGGATCGGATTACATTTTTTATTTCTCTCTTATATCCGATCCAGTGATTTACGTCAGTATCGGACTGATAGCGATACGTAATATCGGATCGGTCCATCTCTACTTTGGACACTGGAATAGGCACACATCTCTTTCTATGCTTCCTTCACGGAGATCAAGCACTAGGTAGAGGCTGGACTCCTTCTGCATGTTGTTGTCAGAAAGGGTTCAGGAATGCAAAGATGATCCTGTGCTGGTCAGGATCTTAGCCGTCACGTTCTCAACATTCCAGGGTGACTGTTTTGCCAGTCTTTACAAAGATCTGCATCTTTTTCACTGATAACACTCAAACTTGCTCTCAGTCTGTCCTAACCCCTAACCCTACACTGATTATTTTACATTTAATCAAAATCACTTTAACCAAAACCATTAAAACCACAAAACTACAATTTTGAGTGCATTTACAGGGTTTGCAGTTTTTAATGCAGTTTTGGAAAACAAAATACAGTTTCATGAAAGTAATTTAGTCGGTGAGAAAACTGCCAGACACTTTTCAGAAAAGATAAAAAAAATAGTCACTTCAGTCACATTGCCTACCTGCCTTTGGTAAAGTGGTTTAGTAAAAGTTAAGGGCATGTAATAGTTAAAAGGCCATGACTAAAGTAATGTTCAATTATGCCCGGTAGTTTATTTACATATTCTGGCATTTTTTACATATTCTGGCAGAGACACATGCTCTAAATCTAATAATAAAAATACTATAGCTTGCAGTTGCCAGGTGGATTTCTTTAAAAGGCCAGTATTTAACCACTGAAGGACTTCCTTCCTTGCTTATTTTGTCTTAACAATTCTTTAAAATAAAAAAAAAAAAAAAAAGGACAGCAAATGGGAGGAGATTTTCATCTACTTTTCTATGGGTTCTTCTCCACTGGAAAACTTTTTCCACAAAAGTTGATTCTGTTCATCTAAACGTAGCGTTTTCAGTGGGAAAAACGTCGTCACTCCAGTTTATTTACACCTACAGGCCAGTGGACACTCTTTCAATGATGAGGATGTATACATCCTGGACAGGGAAGAACGCTGGTTTGAGCAGGGAGTCAAGGAGGCCATTTATGTGAAAAGGGAAAGACCATCTCTAAATCGAGGAGGGGGCCTAAGGGTACATCTTTCACCATCTTACAATGCTGTGATTGCAGACATTCCCCAACTTTCTGTGAATGGTACTCATGGCCATTGATCAGTGGTTGTTGATCAATGGTCATGAGAATTTGTATATTAATGATCAAGGAACGGACCTCCCAGCCCATTGTTTCCTCAGCGTTGCTAGTTTCAGTCGTTATGCAAATGTACTGTTTATAAGATTAGGGAAACCTGCAGTCAGCTGAGACTAAAGAAGTCACTTGGACGAGTGATGAAACGTTTCTCCCACTGAAAACGCTGCGTCCAGATGAACAGAATCAACTTTGGGGGATTTACTTACCTGCATGATTGAGCATGCATCAAGATATTGAATTTTTTTAGATGTACCAGTAATATATCACCTACAGGTATCTGCTGCGTGGGAGCTGATATGTATCGAACCGACAGGTCCACTTCCCGAGACATCTCCTGGCTTCCAGTACATATTGACAGCTACTGATTATTTTATTATTCCACCATTAGGCCAGGGTCTTTCTGTGCGGAGTTTGCATGTTCTCCCCGTGTTTGCGTGGGTTCTCCCCGGGTTTTCCGGCTTCCTCCCACAGTCCAAAGACATGCAGTTAGCGGGATTAGGTTAATTGGAAACACTAAATTGCCAATAGGTGTGAGTGCGGGAGTGAATGTGAGTGGTAATCTTCCATTTTCAGGGCTTCCTGAAGTTCACCTGATGTCAACTGTGAGTTCTGTCCTATTTGATAGTCTGATAATTTCAGAAGGGTTATATTGTCAAGAAACTGATTAATTTTGTCTTTAGATGGATTTAGCTCTGGTGAATAAAACGTTTTGTTGTTTACTCTTGCAGGGTCATGTCCTATGTTCCCAGCCGTCTTTAGCGGCACATATAGTCGTTTTTTTAATTTATTCATTTTCAACAAGTTAGCTAGAAATCGACCTGATTTGTTACCATGTTCAAAATATTGCAAGCAGGTCTTTGTAATAAGAATTGAAGATTTTTTATTAATAATTTCATTTATTTCTAGTTTTGCTTTACATATTTTGTTCAGCATTTTCTGTTCCAGGGAGGACACATTCATCTAAGGATTTGATTGATTGATTGATTTCTTCTAACTCCCAAATATATTTATTTTCTCTTTTGTTTTTATGTGATGAGAATGAATTTTTTTTACCTCTTATCACAGCTTTCCCTGCTTCTCAAAGAACAGATGCTAATGTTCCAGACAGGTCATTGTAGTCTAAATATAAAACTCACTTTTTTAAATTTTTAATAAATATCTTTAAGCAATGGTGTATTAAATCTCCAATTTTTACTTGGCAGAATGTTCTTCTTACATATTAGAATTAAAGATACAGGAGCATGATCGCTGACAGCCGTAGGGTGTATCTCAGTGTATAAAATATCTCTCAACAGTGAGCTGCTGACTAAGAAATAATCCAGATGAGAGTAAGAGTGATGTACATGTGAGTAGAAAGTATATTCCCTACGAATGGGCGCTGTACTAAGCCTGTCTATTTCTTCATTTATTCCTAATTGTAGGTCACCCCCAAGAACAAGTGAGCAATGTAGGTGTTCAGAGAGTGCAGTAACAAAAAAAAGTGTGGAACATTGAGGGGTCATCAACATTTGGGCCATATACACTGACAGTGCATAATGTTTTGTTATGTATAGGTAATTTAATTATTAGAAATCTACATTCTGGATCTATAACTGTGTTCAGTGCTGTTAAATGAACAATTTTATGTATTAAAATTGCTACTCTTTGCCTAGAGTTATAGAAGGCTGAGAACACATTACAAAACTCAGGTGTTTCAAGCTCATCTGTAGCTGTGACAGGTCTATGAGTCTGTGACAGGTCTATGACTCAACGTTTGCCTGTAGTCTTTTAAGGTGGATAAATATCATTAGCCTTTTTTCTCTGGAGCCAAATAAAACACATGTGATAAGCCTTAGTGTGCCCATAGTTTGTGTGTGTAGCTAGTGTTGCACACTGCATGTGATGCTCAAATGAATGAGAAAAGTCCATCAGATGTAAAAAAAAAAAATAAAAAAAAAAAGTGTGGGGTGATGTTCAATAAGAGTGCAGTACGTAGACCCGAGTGGTGCTTGGTGTTGTCTCATTATGTGTGTGCCCATTAACTTATATAAGCAAGTGTCAGCGTCCTATATGTGTCTGTGCGCTGTGATGCTGTAGTGGACATGCTGATGCTGAGTGTGTATGTGCATGATCGTGCCATGCAGATATGCAAAGATTTGCAGAAGCAGAGAAGAAAAAAATATTGAAGATCTGGAGTGGTGTAAATACAATCAGGGAGTAGTGCTGGGGTCGCAGTAAAGCTGTCCATTGACGTAGAGAAAGTTCATGGCGATGGCAGCATGAAAGCCTGTCTGCTTGAAGCTACGTAGGACTGGGAATGGGACCTTGTGTCTTTGGGAAACTGGTTGTTACCCTAAAGTCTGTTCCTTTCAGCCCCCGCTGCGAATCTTCACCTACTTCTTCTGCTTGAAATGTCAGAATTTAGCCTCAACAGGATGTGGACTCCAGGCATCAGTCCTCTTGGTTCCCACCCAATGGACTCTTTAAAAACCCAAAAGGTGGATTCTGTTCATCTGGATGTAACGTTTTCAGTGGGAGAAATGTCTCGTCACTCAAACATGACAATATGTATATTAATGATCCAGGAACTGACCTAAGAGCCCATTGTTCATTCAGTGGGCTAGTTTCAGTCAGTGTGCAAATGTACTGTTGGGGAAACCTGCAGTCAGCAGCATACTTGGGTAGGAGTGGTTGGCAAGCCAGTGGGCAATTGACTCTCTTTGATATTACCTCTTGTGACGGTCTTTCACCGTCTGTTCGGATCACATTCCGCTGCAGTGGCTCTATCGCATGAAGGATGCCAGTCCATAGGTGATCCATAGGCTCCCCAAGCGAGGGGAGTATGTGGCAGGGTGTGGTTTGGGGCTCAGCTGCAGGGGAGGGGTGAAGCAGGGAAGAGCATGTTGGCAGAAACAGCTGATGCCTGTCGCACTAATTACCTTTTTTCCTTATTTTAGTAGCGGCTGGGGTCTGGAGGAGCAGAGACGCACTGAGACTGAATAGAGTTGGAGTCAGGGCAGAACAGAACAGAGTGAATGGCTCCAGCCTGTCTCTGTGTGTGTATAATAAATAGTGAGCACTACACTGAACTCTCCCCTTGCATGTGTGTTAGGGGTGTGTTGTTCTGGCAGAGTGTTACAATGGTAACCCATGGTACATCAGTTTTATGTTATGCAAATACTTACCCTGATATGAGGTCTAATTTGTGTTATATGGAGCTGTTTTGTTGTGTGTATGTGAGGTTTATGTTATATTGTAAATATATGTCTGTCTTACAATGCACTGTCATATGGAGGCATGTGACACACGACACAGGAGCTTTAGTTTTACACTCCAACTTTATTCACGAGCGCTGGCGGGCACGGAGCGATCTCAGAGGGAGGGTCAGAGTCTAATGCTCTGGCAGCTCCTGTAGTGCCGGCCGCGGCAGGGGGCACGGGCCGGCACTACAGGAGCATCCTGCAGAACAAAATGCTTGGGACCTGGTGCAATTGTCATGGTTCTGGGTCAGTTTTGACACAGTAGTTTAAGTTCTCATGTTTTAGTGTGATTTTGCATTATGGATTCTTTTCTCATTCTCTTGTAGTGCTTTATTATTATTATTATTATTATTATTATTATTATTATTATTATTATTATTATTATTATTATTAATAATAATAATAATAATAATCTATGTTTCAGTTATTCTTGTTAGGAGATTAGTTCTTAGGTTTGTGTCTCATGTTTAGTGTAGGTCTAGTTCTGTGTCTGCATCTTTGTGTAGTGGTTTCTTGTTTCCTGTTTTATTGTGAAAGTCCGTGTCTTATGTGAGTGTATTCAGTTTTGCCTCCCTTGTCTCGTCTCGTCAATTACTTCCAGCTGTGTTCCCCACCTGTGTGTAATCTCCCTGTGTTCCTCTGTGTGTATTTAAGTCGTGTCTTCTTATGTTATAGTCGCTGGTCCTTCTGTGAATCTACTGTGCTTCATCCATCTGTTCTCCATGCTGTCTATCGTCATCGCCTCTGCTCACCCTCCTTCATGTTTGTGTTTAGTAGTTTAGTTTCCCCAGTTCAGGTTATCTTTAGTTCTGTTTGCCGTTTTCAACTTGTGTTTTGTCTTACAATAAACCTCCTTCACACCTCCACGAGTGCCTGCAATTCGATCCTCCTTTATTTTTCTCTGACAGCAATAACCCAAGATGGGCCTTCATAAAGCGGACGCAAGGGGGGTTGATGGGCGTCACACCTAACAAAAACGAAAGGAGAAAATTCCAATGACCGCGGAACAAAAACATCTGGCAGGCAGTGGTGCACGGGGCCAGGTACAGAAAAGGGGCCTCCAGGGGAGCGGAGAGCCGGCACTGAGACATCAAAACATGGGGAGGAGGGGCTGTCAGGCAAAAATTCCCCAGGGAGGGTAAAATTGCGGCCCTTGAGGAAAAATCGAACATGTTGCGTTGCGAGATGCAGAGCCAAATGCCGTAGACGCACTCTTCCAACACAGCGCCCACCGCTATATCCGACGCATCAGTGGTCCATGCGATCTCTGCTGACGGGAACGGATGGGCCAACAGAGCAGCGTCGGCCAACGCCGACTTCGCCGCGGAAAACGCACAGAGGCGGTCAGGGGACCAGTCAATGGGGTTTTACCTTTTAAAGCAGCATAGAGCGGTTGTAACAGGTGAGCAGCCCGGGGAAGGAAACGGTTATAAAAATTGACCATCCCCAGGAACTCCTGCAACGCTTTAACCAAGGCGGGATGTGAAAAAGCTGCGACGGCTTGGACCCTGTCCGGCAACGGGACCACACTGTCAGCGGAGATGTGGTGCCCCAGGAAATCCAGGACCAGCAAACCAAACTGGCACTTCGACGGGTTGATGATCAGGCCATGCTCTGCTAAACGCTGGAAAACCTGGCAGAGATGATATTCATGCTGGCCCGCCGTGCTGCTGGCGACCAATATGTCGTCCAGGTAGACGAAAACGAAAGTTAGCCCGTGCAAATCAGAGTCCATAAGTCGCTGAAAGGTCTGGGTGGCACCTTTCAACCCAAACGGCATGCGCAGAAACTCGAACAAACCAAAGGGGGTGATAACGGCGGTTTTCGGAACATCCTCAGCGCGCACCGGCACTTGGTGATATCCCCGCAGCAAATCAATTTTTGAAAAAAATCGAGGTCCCAGCGAGATGGGCGGAAAAATCCTGAATGTGGGGAATCGGGTAACGGTCGTTCTCTGTAATGTTATTTAAATGCCGAAAATCCTCACACGGTCGCCACCGCCCGTCTGGCTTGGGCACCATGTGAAGTGGAGTGGCCCAGGTGCTGTTCGAGCGCTGCACAATGCCCAGGCGCTCCATAGTCGCAAACTCCTCCCGAATGACGGACAGTTTTGCGGGGTCGAGGCGACGCACGCGGACGAACACCGGGGGTCTGACCATGGGGATATAATGCGCAACTCCGTGTTTTGCTGCCGCGCTGGAGAAATTAGGAGTTGACAGCGACAGAAACTCTAACAGCAAATGCTGAAACACGTCTCCGGAGGCCACTAAATTGGCTTGGATGAGGGGGTCGGCGGCCCAGATAAAACAGGGTAGTGAAAAGAACGACAGAGCGTCGATCAAACGTCTGTGGGCAACATCGACTACAAGCCCATGGGCACAAAGGAAATTGGCGCCTAAGATAGGCACAGAGCTGGTAGCAACAACAAAGATACACTGGAATTCCCTGCCGTGGAAACTAATAGTCACTAACCTTTCGCCATAAGTTGCAATAGGAGAACAGTTAGTGGAGTGGATGAGGCCTCCCACGGCCTCATCTCAGCAGTGGGAGGGATGAGCTTCTTCTGGGAGCCAGAGTCCACCAGAAAACAGCGCCCAGAGCGTGAGTCTTCAATGAAGAGCAGCCTTTCCATATCATCAGTGGCTGCGGCCACCACAGCGCAGTGGCAGCCTCGTTTCCCTGAGCCGGAAAAAGAGCAGTGTGGCAGACAGCGACGTGCTCTGGCGCCACAACGCTGATGGTAGAAACAAAAATATTTCCTGTGGTGCCACTGCGTAGCAGTTCCTGCTGTCAATGCCAGCTCGTCCGCTCCGGAGAAGGCTGGTGGGGGTGTCGCTGGCGGATCCACGGCCGGGGTGTGCACTCCGAATATGCGGGAGACCAGCAGGTTGCGATCCACCTCTTCAGCCAGGGAGCGGTACTCCTGCGCCGCTAGAAACGGGGAATTGGCGACGGTGGTTCTCACAGCGACAGACAGTTGTCTGAGAAAGAGATGGATGAAAAGGAATCCCCCGTCGTCCGAACCAAGCAAGGACAACATTTTTTCCATGAGTTCAAGAGCTGTGCCTCTGCCCAGCCTGGAGAGGGAGAGAAGCTTCTCAGCTCGCTCCGCACCAGAGAGGGTGTATCACCGCAGTAGTAGGTACTTATGGGCGACGTATTTTCCCTTGCACGGGTCTCGGAGGAGCACCATCGCACGGCGGGTGGCTAGCGGGTCGAGCGATGCCACCACATGATGAAATTTCGTGTCATCAGCCGAGATGCTGTGGAGAGCAAACTCAGCCTCCACTGGACGAACCAAGACGAGGGGTCATGAAGCCAGAAGTCTGGCAACTGGAGCGCCACGGCAAACGTAGCCGCAGCAGGAGGCAGAGGGCCAGCAGTAGCAGGCGCGTCCATGGCAACTCCATGGTTCGCTGCGTGTTCAAGGTAGGGTCACCAATATGGAGGCATGTGACACACGACACAGGAGCTCTAGTTTTACACTCCAACTTTATTCACCTCCAAACATGAACTGAGCATATTGCGCCCAAACACAGCAGAACCCTTCCTCCCAGCTTGAGTGTGAGTGGAGCCCTCTGGCACAGTCAAAATGTAAAGATTTTTGACCCCAGAAGGAAGAGCCTGAGCCTGGTTCTGCTAAAGGTTTCTTCCTGTTAAAAGGGAGTTCTTCTTTGCCACTGTCACCAAAGTGCTTGCTCATAGGGGATCATATGATTATTGGGGTTTTCTCAGCTTTTTCTGTAATATCGTAAGGTCTTAACCCTGCAGTATAAAGCAGCTTCAGGCTACAATAGTTGTGGTTTGGTGCTATATAAATAAAATTGAATTGAATTGGTCACAAGGTTGATATATGTCAATACAGCTCAAATTCAAATTCAAATTTTATTTGTCACATACACAGTCATACACAGTACGATATGCAGTGAAATGCTTACACAACTGCTCGTGACCTAAAGAAAAAAAGAAAAGGCTATGAATAAGATAGGAAATAAATATAAAAATTAAAAGGGGTAAATTTAACTAGGAAGGAATAAAATAAAATAAAATATAAAAATTAAAGTTAAAAATGAAATAACTGTACAACACAAATTAGAATGAAGGTTAAATTTAACTGGGAAAGAATAAGATAAAATATATAAATTAAAGTTGAAAATAAAATAACTGTACAACAAAATACACAATACACAGTATAGAAATATATAAGAATGTATGAAGAAATATAAATATATATATATATATATATATATATATATATATATATATACACACAATAACAGCAGCTGTACAAGTATTAAATGGAAATGAAGAATATAATGTCCAGTGTTGTGCAATCCACAATTGTAAGTGACTTGTGCAGTGCAAATATGCTTAAAGTGATATAAGTGATGAAGTGAAAACAATGTCCAGAATGTTCAGTGTGTGTGTAAGAACCATATGTGTGGGTCAGTACTATGTGGTGGTGTGATTGAGAGACCGTATCGCCTGCGGGAAGAAGCTCCTCCTCAGTCTCTCTGTGTTGGTCTTCAGGGAGCAGAATCGCTTTCCTGACCTCAACAGAGAGAACAGTCCGTTGTTGGGATGGCTGAGGTCCTTCACGATCTTCCTGGCCTTGGTCCAGCACTGCCTGCTGTAGATTGAGTGCAGGTCAGGGAGCTCGGAGCGGATGGTGCGCTCAGCTGATCCCACAACCCTCTGTAGAGCTCGTCTGTTCTGCATGGTGCTGTTCCCGAACCAGGTTAAGATGTTTCCCGTCAGGATGCTCTCTATGGTGCACGAGTAAAAGTTCCTGAGCACCTTGGAGGGCAGTTGGAAGTCTCTCAAGCGTCTGAGGTGATAGAGACGCTGTCGGGCCTTTTTCACCACGGTGTTGATGTGACAGGACCATGACAGGTGCTGTGTGATGTGAACTCCGAGGTATTTGAAGCTGTCCACTCTCTCCACTGGGCACTCGTTGATGACGGGGGTCTGGTAGTTCCTCTCCTGCTTAGTGCTGAAGTCCACTATCAACTCTTTTGTCTTACTGACGTTTAGAAGGAGGTTGTTCCTCTGGCACCAGTTCTCCAGATTCCTAATCTCCTTCAGGTAGGCCGTCTCGTTGTTACCAGAGATCAGGCTCACCACGACGGTGTCGTCAGCAAACTTGATGATGGTGGTGGAGCTGGTAGTGGCCACACAGTCATATGTGTACAAATAGTACAGCAGGGGGCTCAGAACACACCCCTGGGGGGCTCCAGTGCTGAGAGTGGCGGAGGCTGAGACATGTCCGCCCATCCTTACTGCCTGTGGTCTGCCAGTTAGGAAGTTGGAGATCCACTGACACATAGATGAGCTGAGTCCCAGGTGCTCCAGTTTGGTGGTGAGTGTGGAGGGAATTATGGTATTAAATGCAGAGCTGTAGTCTATGAAGAGCATTTTAACATAATTCCCCCTTCTAGTGTCCAAGTGAGTAAGTGATGTGTGGAGGAGATGAGAGATGGCATCGTCTGTGGAACGATTTGGACGGTAAGCGAACTGTAGTGGGTCCAGTGTGTCTGGTAGTGAAGAAATGATGAAGTCTCTGACCAGGCGTTCAAAGCACTTCATCACTACTGAGGTGAGGGCTACAGGGCGATAGTCACTGAGAGAAGCAGGGTGGGGTTTCTTCGGGACAGGAACAATGATGGACTCCTTGAAGCATGTGGGGATCACCGACTGAGATAAAGAGATGTTGAATATCTCAGTGAACACAGGAGCTAGCTGGTATGCGCAGTCTCTGAGGATATGACCTGGGATGCCGTCTGGTCCTGCTGCTTTCCTGGTGTTCACTCTCTTGAAGGCTCTCCTCACTTCATGCTCGGAGATGACGAGCACGTTTCCGGTGTTGGCAGTATCTTCCTGTTGCAGCCATTAGCGCCGCTAGCAATAGCATCGTTGGAGTCCTTAGCTGCAGCCTCGAAGCGAGCATAGAAGGTGTTCAGCTCGTCTGCCAGAGTCACGTCTGCGTTCGTCATACCGGTTGTTGGTGCTTTATAATCCGTTATTGTCCCTAGTCCCCGCCACAGGCTCCTAGAGTCACTCTGTTGGAGTTGTGACTCTAGTTTCCTCCCGTAGCGCTGCTTCGCCTCTTTCACCGCCTTCCGCACGTTATGTGACGCGGCTTTGTACGGGTCCATGTCCCCCGTCGTGAGTCCCGTGTTGTAGGCAGCGGTGCGGGATCTCAGAGCGTCGCGGATGGTTTTATCCACCCACGGCTTCTGGTTGGGAAACGTTGTGATAGTCTTTGTCTCCGCGGTATCATCCGCTAGTTTCCCGATGAATCCCACAACCGCTTCTGTAAACACGTTGACATCATCATCGGAGCTGTTTCTGAACATGCCCCAGTCTGCGTCGTCGAGTGCGTCCTGTAACGCGGCCACCGATTGATCCATCCAGCGTGCGACCTTCCTCTGAACCGGAACTTCCTGTTTCAGCCTTTGTTTGTATTTTGGCATGAGGAAGATGGCGGCGTGATCAGATTTGCCAAACGGAGGGCGAGATTGTGCCTTGTAGCCGTTCTTGACCGTAGTGTAGCAGTGGTCCAGTGTCCTTTCACCTCTGGTGGGGCAGGTGATATGTTGATAAAAGTTCAGCGCTGCGCGTTTGAGGTTGGCACTATTAAAGTCCCCCGTCACAATAAGCGCGGCGTCCCGGTGTTGTGTCTGGTGCTGTGTGAGTGCCTCATGCAGCTCGCATAAGGCGGTGACCGTGTCCGCTTGTGGTGGAATATAAACGGCACTTATAATGACCGATGTAAACTCTCGAGGTAGATAAAAAGGACAACACATGATGGACAGTAGTTCCAGATTTGGTGTGCAGGAGCGTGTGAGAGGAACAACGTTCGCACTGTTGCACCAATTGTTGTTCACCATTAAACACACGCCGCCTCCCCTTGACTTCCCCGAGTCCCGTGTCCTGTCCATGCGGTGAACCGAGAAGAACTCGGCCGGCTGGATGGCGTGGTCTGGCACTGCTGGGTTCAGCCATGTCTCAGTGAAGCAGAGGAGATTGCAGTCCCGAATGTCTCTCTGGAACTTTATCCTGGCCCTGAGGTCATCAAGCTTGTTCTCCAGTGACTGAACGTTGGCGAGCAGGATACCAGGCAGAGGTGGGCGGTGTGCACAAGCTCTCAGCCTGTTCCTGACGCCGGCTTGCTTCCCTCGAGGCCGCCGCGTTGCATCCTTTGTTCTCCCTCAAGGTCTCACTCGGCCAGCTCGGATCCGGAGTTAAAAACGAATTGTGAGTACATTGTATACCAATAGAAACAAGAGTGTCACTGTCATACCTAATGTACCCAATGGTGATGATTTCGCCGATTTAAAAACGCTGAAAACTAACTTAAAAAACAAAAACAAAGAAAAGGTGGTCGGAGCAGTCGTGACGGCAGCCAACCTCACCGGCGCCATCTTGGTAATCAGAAATTATTGGATTGATTCTTTTGGATATGGTCAATTACAATTACAGGAGAATAATACCTTAAAAGAAACACAAAGTCACTGAACTTGTGAGTCTTAGGTGTAGCCTACAAAAGCTACACTGCACTGTCACCTTGCCACTTTCAGTCGTTCTTATTAGTGAAATGGAAATAAATTAGTCTTCACAGCTTTCCGGTAGCTAAGAAGAGGAGAGAGAAGACAAAATGCCTTTGAATGAAGACAAAAAGACCAGTAGCTCTGTTCTTGACACTTTTCACCAATTACATTTGATTCAGTTAGTTGACTGAAAGAGCTCACAAATGAGTGAAAACAAAAACCTAATGCCATGTGTACAATTTTCTCCTAAACAGAGTCTAAATTGCCTTACATCTTGAGTGAAAGCCACTTTAATAAACATGAAGGATGAGAAATGTTAGATCTATCTCTTCTAAGTTTTACTTTAAAAAAAAACAAAAAACTTGTCCTGTCCAGCAGTAGGAAGCAGAATTATTGTCTGAATGCTTTGTAGTGCCAGACATATTTGCTTTCCCTCAAGGAGCACCGTAGACTCTCTGCAAGCTCCTCTTGTTTTTGTTTTATTTATTTACTTTTTTTCATTATTTATATTAGTGTCTGGTAGATGTTATGCATGAGCAGACAGGGGGTAAAGGCCAGATTGGAAAAAAGATAAGAAAACAGCAGAGAAATAGAAAAGAATAGGAATGGAGGAAAAAGTCGAGGGTCGCTTGGTTTCAACTGCTACTTTTTTTAAACAAAGAACAATCAAATGATACACAGCACCCAAAAGACAAAACAGGTGGAGGTTCAAAAACATATATACAATTTTGCTGTGTATATATGTTGGTGTGGAGTGTGTGTGTCCATGTGTGTGTGAGAGAGACAATGTGTGAGTGTCTATGTATGAGTGTTTTTCGTAGAATGTACTTAAAAGATTGGGGTGAGAGACTGCAATAATAACATACTTTGTCCTGTATAGTGCATTCTGTGGAGGGTTTTGTATTGTATGAGATGTAAGTTGGTGCTTTTAGCACTTAATTAAACATATTTGTGTCCAGATGTTTTGATCTGGATTGATGGAAAAATGTTTGTGGTTGGGAGAGAGATTGAATGATCAATTTTTAATAAGAACTTATATGTTTTTTATAACAATTTATGGGTGCTGAAATATAAAAACTCTGCTACACAAGTAGGTATTTGTAATTTAAATTCACTGAGATAAAATATATGTATATGCATTAGTTTACACTGAGCAAATTGAGATTTAGTTATTTTAGTCTCCCACAAGACTGTCAGGAAAGTATTTATGTTAAGGTTTTTAAAGCAGTTATGATGCTGAACGTTGAAGCTTATGAAAGGCAGATTCAAGATTTTTACTTTATCACAGAATGCTTGGTCTACCCTTGGGCTCTATAGTGAGCTTGGTTTGATGCATTTTGAAACATATAGCAATCTATTGGATAAGAAATAATAATAACATTTTGGTAGTTCTAGACCACCATTGTGTTTTGTGGAGTTTTCAAACTTATTCATTATGATTTGTTTTTCCATAAAAAAAATTCAAGATGTATGAGACTTTTTAGTTTATTTTAGATGGAACCATCATTTTAATTGTGGTGACTCAACTCTTGAGTGATACAGGTAAAGTATTCCTATGTGTGAGATCATCTTCTACCATTGATAGTAGAGGAATATGATTGAATTGAGCCAAGTCTGACAGCTTGGTGGAAAAATGTATACCCTAAGCTATCTAGCTAATGCTACCAGACTGCAGTGGAGTGGTGGAAGTTTTTTGAAATTTACAATTCAGGGGCAGAGCTGTTGATTTACTCCAGTTCACAGAGTAGTTTGGATGGATGAGAACTTATCTATATATATATGTAAGAGAGGTTTGTGTGTTCCAGAGGAAAAGTAATACATTGTCAGCATATAGTCTTATCTTAAAGTCTGTATTTTCAGTTTTAATTACCTACCTTTTGTCGGAATTCTGTTGCTAGTGGCTCAATAAAAATAACAAAAAGCAAAATGGAAAGCAGGTAGCCGTGTCTGGTTCCCCTCTTTAGATTTAAGCCTTGGGGAGTAAGGTCATTTGTCCTAAGACATGTATTTGGAAAGATGTATAGTGTTTTGATCCAATTTATGAGGAATGCCCCAAATCCAATTTTGTGCAGAACTGCTAATAAGAATTTCCAGTTTACCAGGTCAAATGCTTTTTCTGTATCTAAAGAGACAACTGTGGTTTCAAAATTTTTGATGAAGCAATAATCTATTACATTAATTAGTATGCACATTTTATTGTTTGAGTGTCTGCCTTTGATAAAACCTGTCTGATCAGGATGTATCTTGAATGAGTGATTTTTTTTTTTAACTTCTGGCAAGGGCTTTGCAGAAGGTCTATGTTTAAGAGTGCAATTGGGTAGGAGGTGGATTGAAGTTTGGGATCTTTTGCTGGTTTAAGATGTAGGTTAATCATAGCAGAGTTCATGTTTGGAGGTAAGGACATAATGAATTAATAGTTAAATAAGCAAACTCCCCCGAGTCATTAGTCATGCACTGACTCAGTGTTTATGCATTTTGTTCCCTACAGGAGGGACATTTTTTATTTTAGGTTACTCTTCATTACTACTCAGCTATTAGGGAATATAACACCTTTTGAAAGACTACTGACTAACTACATATGATTAGGCTCTGGGAGAAGAGTACATTGTATCACATGCACAATGGCTTCTAATTACAATCTGATTTCAGACAATCACTAACACAAGATTTTGTCTCAAGTTCATCTACTGCCTCGAGCTCAGGATTTGTGAAAATAAGCTGCCAAAGAAAAAAACCTAATTGCGAGCTTTAAGTTGAGCCCTAAAGGGTCACATTTTGTATTCTTATTATACACAACAATAGATACACATCGAAAACTTTATGGTAAATGGACAGGCTCTTATATAGCGCTTTTCTACTCTATCTGAGCACTCAAAGTGCTTTATACAACTAATTCATTCACCCAATCACACCCATTAACACAAGCACGTTTTTTTTCTTATTATCTAACATTCATACACATTCACACTCCGATGGATGCATCGGAGAGCAACATGGGTTTAGTATCTTGCCCAAGGATATTTGGATCGAACCACCAACATTACGGTTAGTAGCTGACCTGCTTTACTACCTGAGCTACAGCCACCCCATTCATAAGAGTAGTTACACAATGGGACTACATGGGACACAATAATAATAATAATAATGGATTGCATTTATATAGCGCTTTTCAGGACCCCTCAAAGCGCTTTACAATACCACTATTCATTCACTCTCACATTCATACACTGGGGAAGGCAGCTACAGTTGTAGCCACAGCTGCCCTGGGGCAGACTGACAGAGGCGAGGCTGCCATATCGCGCCATCGGCCCCTCTGGCCATCACCAGTAGGTGGTAGGTGGAGTGTCTTGCCGAAGGACACAACAACCGAGACTGTCTGAGCCGGGGCAACCTTATGATTACAAGACGAACACCCAACTCTTGAGCCACGATCGCCCTAAAACAGGGGGTCATTTGGAAATGCATTTGGAACCTTCTTATCTAGAGCTTCAGTTTGACATAACTGTTTTCTAACTGCTTGCTTATTGGAAAGTCAAGCAAACAGTAACAAAACAGTGACTAAAAAATGGATGGAACACAACCACATAAATGAATGTAACACCAGGCATGTGACAAAATTACTCCAAAGACATTTAAATAGGACTGTAAAGAGAATAAAAAGAAATGCTACTAGATTTAACATGGTGCAGAGAGAAACAACACTAGTGGTAATCAAAAGAGATGCAAATTATTCAGTTCAATTTTATTTATTTATTTATTTTTTCCCTTCTTTCACCCCCAATCAGTTGCCCTCCCTGGTTCTTCCAGAGGTTTCTTTCTGTCAAAAGGGAAGCTTTTTTCTTACTGTCACCAAGCGTTTGCTCAAACAGATTTGTTTGATTATTGGGGTTTTTTATATACTATTGTAGGGTCTACCCTACAATATAAAGCACCTTGGGGCAACTGTTCTTGTGAATTTGAGTTATATAAATGAAACTGAATTGGATTAAACTGAATTAGATTTCTATAGTCAGTTCACAACAACAGCTGACTTTCACCACTTCTTCCAGTTGGTCAGGAAGGGCTGGTCATAACCAGGCTGGTGAGGAGGGGGAAGAGGAACATAGAAAGACCAAAAATAACAAGCAGGACAAAAAACTAACTAGAGAAAAAGGTTAAGGACTTGCAATTCTCACATATAAACACACATATATTTAAATGTATCTCAAGTATTCTATATATTTGATGGAATTCACAAGTTTTACTTGCACCACTTGAACACAGTGTTTGTTCCATTTTCTGCCTCAGTGAACTGACCCATGCTGTTAGCTGGTTGTAATAATAATCATTTCATTCTATTACTGGTCTCATTATGAGTTTCTCTGCATAATGAGGCCAACTAAATCCCTTAAAATTGCACATTAAAGTAATTTACTTCACTCTCTGTGAATGTCTTTTGCATCATTAAACTTGTGTTGCTAGCACTTGGTTTGTTCAGAGCATCTGCAGTTGTCAAGCATCTGGTTAAAACCTTCTCACCAGTAGAATTACACTCAGCAGGAAGGCCTGTGTAAATTGTTATTATGCCAAGAATGATCCTCTTATTTTACCATTCATAGATAAAATAGATGAAATAATTGAGACATAAAACTGTGTTGGAGGCTGGGAAAATGCTGCAAGGCAGGATTTGTCTCCAACCCTTTGGTGTATATTTGCACGACAACAGCTATCTGTTCAAAGAAATGTTCCTTGTCAAATAGAAAGCTAGTCAAAACTGTATGGAGTACGGAAAGTGAGTTTATACCTCACTTTCCCACCAGGTTATAACATCCACCAGGTTACTACTGAGTGTTAGTAGATGTGTAAGAGTTAGGTTCACGTCCACACTTGTTTTTCTGTTTCTGACACCCAAATAGAAATCTTAGAAGAACTGTGATGCCAACATGCATGTAATGAGATTGCATTTTCATTTCATTCTTCTGAAGCTATTTTTTCAAGCAAATCTGACCTAACTCTCATCATACTTCTCAGAAGTGACCTGTTACATGCAAATGGATAAGTTTGCAAGGTTAGAATTTCGCTTTGCTCTAAAACAATCTGTGTCTTTGGGAATTTCGTTCCAAATTCAGTTCAGTTCAGCTGTATTTATATAGCACCAATTCGCAACAACAGTTGCCTCAAGGTTAATCTTAAAAGAGATGTCTGTCTCCCAAATTCAAACTGGAAGCTGGTTCCACAGAAGAGGGGTCTGAAAGCTGAAGGTGTCGTGAGCGGTGCAAGGATAGACCGAAAAGCAGACACAAACGTCAAATTTTCAAAGTCCTTTACTGATTTTTTGTCAGACAGGCAAAACCAGACACTAGGAGAGTTTACCAGGGGAAGGTTATTCTGTAACGGAAGAGAACAGAGATAGTCGCTGTACTGATCTTATGATAAGGTATGTGTATTTGTAGATAGAGGTTTGTGTTACTTGGGTTCCAGGTGTGTGAAACAGTGGAGGTGAGGGAAAGCTCTGTGGGAGTCAGTGGGCAGGCAGTCAGCGGAGAGGAGTAATCTGGTGAGTCTTCCAGAGGTGCAGCAGACAGCAGCAGTCGACTGGAGGGCAGGCAGGTGAGTTCCATTCTTTTCCTTAGAAAGAGTCACGGGTGTGAAGTCCAAGAGTTAGGGCAGCAGCACATGAAAAGGGACCGGCAACAGAGATGGTCCAGGTAGGTATGGAGATGGGGTGAAGAGTGAGCCAAAAGTATGATCACTGAATAGATGAGATTACACAAAGAAATCACTGAAGAAAATAAAGTTAGGAAGTTACAAAGCCAATTTACCGGCGTTGATCAGCAGACGATCTGGCGAAGAATGATGATCCGCTGCTGCACTTGATTAACAGATATAAGCTTGCAGGCTGACAGAAGGCTCTGCCTTCAAATGACCTAAGAACCACAAGTAACCCACTAGTCTGTGAGCAACGTGCTCTATTGGGGTGATATGGTACTGTGAGGTCTGTAAAATAACATGGGTCTGAATATTTAAGACTTTGTATGGGTGGGAGAAGGATTTTGAATTCAAGGGTACAATGAAGAGTAGTCATTAAAGTATGGACAAAATATGCTCTCTCTTTCTAGTCCCTTTGAGTACTTTTGCTTCAGGCTTTTGGATGAACTGAAGGTTTTTCAGGGGGTTTTCAGAATATCCTGATATAATGAATTCTACCAGTCCAGCCTAGAAGAGATAAATGCATGAACTAGTATTTCAGCATCACTGTGGGACAGGATGTTTGTAATTTTAAGCTATTGCACAAATTGTAGAAAGCAGGGGGGTTTTGTGCCAAGTGCAAAAACCTCAGCAGGAAATTAGAGGTCATAGTTAAACTACTTGGTGTGTGTTACCTGGCTTCATGGATAGATAAAGTTATCTATCCATGATATCATCTGCATAGCAATAAAATTGCCTGCTATGCCTTCTAATCATACTGCCTTGGTGAAACAAGACCATACAATAATACAAAGAAAACAGAGAAACCCCCAACAATCATATGACACACTCTGAGCAAGTGCTTTGGTGAGAGTGAGAAGAAAAAACTTCCTTTTAACAGGAGGGTGTCTTTCTCAAGCTTAGAGCACATGGTATTCCCAGGCGGTCTCCGATCCAAGTGCTAATCAGGCCGACGATGCTTAGCTTCCCCATTTTCATGAACAAATGAGAGTTTATTAGATAGACATGATGCAATCTATTGTAGCGCAGTACCTTTAAGACCTACAAGATGCTCTAGTCATTGTAATAAAATATTATGGTTAACAGTATTGAATGCTGCTCTAAGGTCCAGCAAGACAACCTGAAAAGATGACAGTTCATCGTCAGATGCCATAAGAAGATCATTTTAAACCCTCACTGAAGGAGTTTCTGTACTGTGAACAGCTCTGAAAGCTGACTGAAACTCCTCAAATAATAACAATTGATTGTTACAATTGTTACAAAATAAATGAGAAGTAATTAATGAAAAACTCTTGTGTGGTGTGTGTTTTATAATATATTAAGCATAATTTACCTACATTTAATTGAGGTTGTTAATGTTAATACACTTAGAGCAGGGGTAGGGAACTCCAGGCCTTGAGAGCCAGTGTCCTGCAGGTTTTAGATCTCACCCTGGATCAACACACCTGAATCAAATGATTAGTTCATTACCAGGCCTCTAGGGAACTTTAAATCAGAACCATTTAAATCAGCTGTGTTGGATCAAGGACACATTTAAAACCTGCAGGACACCGGCTCTCGAGGCCTGGAGTTCCCTACCCCTGACTTGCCCTGGGGTACACCCATTAGAGGTGGGACATTATAAGGTGTGTACCGTATACCGCTGCTTCGTTTACGGGTGTCAGGCATATTTATGTGTTTTTGCGATGCACTCGCACAGTCCTCCTCACCGCTGTCTACTGTCTCACTCACTTATTGAGAGGACAGAGCTCCACTTGACTGTCGCGTCTCTCACCCTCTCTGTTTTTCACATAATGATATTATCCTATATCCTCGCATGTGATTGACCACAATATGGAGGGATTGGAGCATAGCTGAGCCACTGTGTGAGAGCTGAGCAGTGAAAGGAAATTAAGTGAGGAGCCGGCTCTCGCTCAATGGGAGTCGACTCTTCTGATTCACTACAAAGCACTCTCTAAGCACACTGCAGATCTTAATGCTCAATTTTGATTTTTTGATCAAATCCGATTTTTTTGTCACACTACAAATAAAATGTGACAGCTAATGCTCTCTAGTGTGAACGCTCAAAGCGGCCCGCATGCGCAAAAGATGTCACACACAACGCGCTCTGTTTAGAACCAGAGCAAACAATATTGTTTGACTGATGGCCCTTAATATAAAGACTTTGGACTTTACGTTTCCCAATTTTTGCTTTAAGTTATTTTGTTATTTACATAATAATGTAGATAACCTAATAATTATCCTTATTGCTGTTTTAGAGGAGCGGTGCTTCAAAGGATAGCTGCAGATTTCTGTCAGAATCTGCAGATAATACAGTACAAATAAAATGTTCACGTTTCTCCAACGTTGTCTTCCCAACAGTTTCCCTGACATCTACACTGGATGGCCAGGAAGTGTTCACGATGTCTTCTCCGGCGCTGATAATTGGCGACTGTCTTGTGTCAGTGACGTAAAAAACGGATTTAACCCTCTACAGCATAGCGTTGCCCTGAGGCAACAAACCACATTTTCATGCCTCACACTGGCCCTTCAAAAAAAACAACTTTTTTTTTTCAAATAATGCTACCAGACACATCTCTTTCAAATAAAATGATGAGTTGAAGGTGGTGTGACTTTCATTTTGGTGGGGGAGGACCCCTTTCTGCAAGCTGCACTACATGAGGGACATCTCCATTAGGAGGCAAGATAAAGATCACTATTTTACATGTTTATAGTGAAATAAATGTATATTAAAAAATACTTGTATGTGCATTAATATGTTAAGAAGCATATTTGATTGTTTGTTCTACTTTTTAAAATTTATTTATACAGTAAAACCGTTAATTTTCATTCGTTGCCTCAAGGCAACACTGCGCAGTTAGCCCAATTTTTTTCAGGCAATATAATGCATTTGCATATGAGTGTAGAGATGAGTTTGTGTATATTTATATGATCAAGACACGCGGACTAAACCCCAATTCAACCAGACCCAGAACTGATCCGGCATTAAAACAGGACTACAACAGTTCAAAATCAGGACTACTTAGGACTTAACCAAGACAGAACCAGAATCAAAACTAGATGATAGTAGCACTAAAAATCATCATAGACCTGCACTACACTTATTTTTTAATTCTACCAAAGTACACTATTTAGATTCAGAAAAGTTTATATAATTATTTAGCCTTGTTGTGCAAACAAGCCTGCATAACTTAATAAATATAGAATTTGAAAAGTAACAAATGGTATCTAAAAAGATACACTAGGTACTAGATACATGTTCTGATGAGTTTTGGCAAACAACCATTTGACTAACATGTGTGTCTCACCTGCTCTTGTTCCCTCTCTGTTCCTCTCTCTCCCTCTCTGTTCCTCTCTCTCCCTCTTTGTGCTGACAATCAAGCCAAACACCAACATCATCAAATATACAGTGGAAACCAGATATTTACAAACTCTTCAGATAAAAACACTTTTTTAGTTGTAACATCAAATCAGAATAGATGTTTATTTTTTTTTTTGTTAAATTTAAGAGTAAAGAGAGAAATTTTATGTATTTCTTAATTGCAAATGGCACCAAATTGTATTCAAAATTGAGCCACAATTATGGAGCTCCACAATTCTTTTCCTGGTGTTTTGGTTGATATCTCTTGATTTTCCCATGTCAAAGAAACAGGCTCTGTGTTTTGCCTTATATGCATCCACAGGTGCACCCAACAGTTTCACTGACATCTGCACGGGATGGTCAGGAAGCGTTCACGGTGTCTTCTTGGGCGCTGATAATTGGTGTCTGTCTTGTGTCGCTGATGTAAAAGATGGAGTTAATGCGACATGACCATTCAAATAGCAGTCGCTTTCAAAAACATCAGATATGTATCGGATTCAGTACCACATACGAAAGTGACCCAGATCGGATTGGAAAATATCGTATTTGTGCTGTTCACGCGGTCATACCATGATCGGATATGGGTTGCATAGGGTCAAAAAAGTCGGATTTGATGGGCTTTCGCCTGCAGTGTGAACGTAGCCCAAGTGGGTCCCATATATTATAAAAAAAACTTGAGCCCACATAAAATATATGCCCATATTAACTTAACAAAACACATTTGGGGCCCACATAGACATGTTTTCGGGGTCTGACTTGCATTTGCCCATGTGTGACCCATATAGTTTGACCAGGTGGGCTCCACCTGTGTCATCGATACTAAAACATATATTGATTACCTCACTTTGCCACACCTGGGGCACACAACAACAGCCTATCCTTAAATGACTGTGTTTGCCCATGTCTAACCCAAGTGGAAAACCCAAGTGGGCCCTACGTGTGTTTCCCATTTTCAACCAAGTGAAGTGTTTCCCATGTTTGACCTAGCAAGGACCTACTATATGTTTCCACTTGGTTTTGCCCATATGGATTTGATGTGAGAAACCCAAGTGGATCCCATATATACTAAACAATCTTGAGCCCACATAAAATATATGCCCATATTAACTTAACATAACCCATATGGGGCCCACATAGACATGTTTTCAGGGTCTGACTTGCATTTGCCCATGTGCGACCCATATAGTTTGACCAGGTGGGCCCCACCTGTGTCATCAGTGCTAAAGAAATATATTGATTACCTCACTTTGCCCCATATGGGGCCAACATTTCAGGGTCTGACTTGCATTTGCCCATGTGTGACCCATATAGATTGACCAGGTGGGCCCCACCTGTGTCATCAGTGCTAAAGAAATATATTGATTACCTCACTTTGCCCCATATGGGGCCAACATTTCAGGGTCTGACTTGCATTTGCCCATGTGTGACCCATATAGATTGACCAGGTGGGCCCCACCTGTGTCATCGATACTAAAACATATACTGATTACCTCACTTTGCCACACCTGGGGCACACAACAACAGCCTATCCTTAAATGACTGTGTTTGCCCATGTCAAACCCAAGTGGAAAACCCAAGTGGGTCCTACGTGTGTTTCCCATTTTGGACCAAGTTAAGTGTTTCCCATGTTTGACCCAGCTAGGACCTACTAAAAGTGCCCACTTGGGATTGCCCATATGGGTTTATTGTGAAAAACCCAATCCCCATACGAAAAGAGTACTCAGAGAGTAACATGGGGTTAGTATCTTGCCCAAGGATACTTGGCATGCAGACTGGAGCACACTGAGACCAAACCACCAACCTTCCAGGTTAGTAGGTGACCTGCGGTACCACCTGAGCAACAGCCAGCCGACCGTGTCTCTGTGGCTTTCAAGCTCTAAAATACACTGCGCCAAAAATTGGTCCACTCCAAGGATCCATTCCCTGGCACAAACAGAGTAAGAGTCAATACTTATACAATGAGAGTCAATACGTATGCGTTGATTTACAGTATAACTCTTAAATGTTCCCCGTTACTGATGGAAATCTCCCTGGCACAAACTGAGTAATGGTAAATGGTCTGTATTTGTATAGCGCTTTACTTGGTCCTAAGGACCCCAAAGCGCTTTACACTATACACAATCATCCACCCATTCACACACTGGTGATGGCAAGCTACAGTGTAGCCACAGCCGCCCTGGGGCGCACTGACAGAGGCGAGGCTGCCTGACACTGGCGCCACCGGGCCCTCTGACCACCACCAGTAGGCAACGGGTGAAGTGTCTTGCCCAAGGACACAACAACTGAGACTGTCGGAGCCGGGGCTCGAACCACCAACCTTCCGATTACAAGACGAACGCCCAACTCTTGAGCCACAATCGCCCACACTAATGTGGTGTATGCTGTTAAGTGCCAGGAGGATAGCCATGATTTATACATCAGGAAAACCAAGCAACCTCCGGCTAAGTGGATAGCACAAAAGAGCTAACTCGTCAGGCCAGGACTCCACAGTCTATTCACACCTACAGGCCAGTAACCACTCTTTCAATGATAAGGAAGTCATATCCTGTACAAGGAGGGACGCTGACTTAAGAAGTAACTTGGATGAGTGATAAAATGTTTCTTCCACTGAAATCGCTACGTCCAGATGAACAGAATCAACTTTTTGGGAGTATCAGATGTCTTGTCTGGCTAGACATTGGATTAAAAAAAAGGTGTAATCATTTTTCCATTGGTTTCCTTTAACAAAATAAGACAAAACAAAATACCTCAGTGTTTAAAAAGAATCCTTTGAAGTTTTTAAGGTTTTACCATTTATTTAGGGAAACTGTTAACATTTGTATTCTCATAACGAAAATGTACATTTATCCATCCGCATAAAACATCACATGTACAGTACATCAAAATAAATACATCATCTGGTTGGTTTGCTGAGCTTGTACCAGAAGACCAATAAGTTAACTACAGCTACACTATTTACGCTGCTAGTCCAGACCCAGCAATACTGAGGCCAGTCTGTTACAGTCCATCAATTGAACTACATGTGAGAGAAATATAACAACAGTACTGCAAATCCTGTGTCAGACTGGGTAACAAATAAAAGAAAGCACTGACCTTTACTTTTTTCTAAATATTGATTTCCAGTTTACGAAAAGACAGGACTTTTCATGACTCATGAATGTGAATATGAAATGGATATGTGAAATAAACCCACCTTTAGCATTCTATATGACATTTTAGAAGTTGTAATCCTTAAGATTTCAGTCCTGGGTAATTTAAGAACACTTGTGTTTACCATAGTAATAACAAACGGCGCTTTTACCAGACCATAGATGTATTAAGTAAGATCAGTGTTGCCATAAAATAATTTGTAATGCTAGTGAGCATGCTTAGCATGTTGTTTTCCTAAAGTGTATGTGTACAATATAAAGACACAAATATCAGCTAACTAGTGTTAAGTAATAGACTAATTATATAGTATAACCTTACTGAAAATATCCACACTTATCAGATGGGCTGTACCACACAGCTCCATTGGGCACTGGGCACCAACATCTGAGGTACATCTGAAACAAGTTGTCACTATAAATTCTGTTTGAAAATGTTCATATTATTGTTTCTTATTCTGCAGAAGTTCTGTATCCATTAAGCTGGTGTGCTTGCATGATGTGATAAAAATGGATGCTAAAGTAAAGTGAAATTTTACCGTACTGTTAGCATACATTTGGAGACCACTGTATACGAAATCCTGAATCATAAACATACAAAGATGAAAAGAAAAAAGCAGAGAGACTTTATGGAAATAACATAAAAAATGCTTCTTGGAGTTTCTGCAGAATTCAGTCAAAGGCTGAATTTAACAGGAACTTACTAGAAGGCTAGCTTACAGCTACACAACAGGTAAAAAAAAATGTTTTCTGAAATGCTGTTTTTATCCAGTTTCTGAAACGGCCTGTGTCTATACAAACAAACCTGCATATCACAATGACTATTCATGTACACTGATCATACGTGCGCTGAGGTAAATTTTTACTGAAAATAGCACACAAGTGCTAATCAGTCAAAGTTGCTTAAACACAGATAGGAATTAATCGTAAAGTAAATGCAATGGTAATGTTAGCATTATCCATATCCTGAGGAAGCATGGCAACGGGAAAAGAGTACCAACAGAAGAAGAATGAAAGACATACTTGTGTGATTTCAAATATATAAGTAGTCTCTAGGTGGCAGCCATATGTGCTTCATTGTTTCACAGTCACAAGTCTCAGTTTTTAAAACTGGAGTCTTCAAACTGAAACTAGCTCAACAGCGTTTCAGAGTATAGACATTAAGCTTAATCTGGTACAGAAAAGGAACTTATAAATACATTAGAGATGTTTTTCACATTAACTGTTCTTCTGCAGTGAGAGGAACACAAAACAAAACTGCTAACCTCTATAAACCAGCTCTTTATATTTACAAAATAAGGTGGATCCTTTGCAGATTTTCTGGAAATTTCTCAACATTTAAGTGGATATTTGATTAATGATACAGCACTCTGCTGTGCATACTTGTGAGTCTTGATTTATGTGAATATCTTCTTTGTGTAAAGACAATTTGAATGCTGCCTGGACCTGGTAATTAATGTATAGAGATTACAGAATTACAGAATTTGAGACTATTCAAAGACTACCGCAGAAAAAAATCATGATAAATAGTTTCAAAAATCTGTTAAATCTTAAGGATTATAACTTCACCTCTCAAGAAAAATATACTAAAAAGTGCTTTGATACCCACATTTCTCTCATTTCCTATCCCTCCCTCCTTCATTTCCCACAATAGCCATTTTCACACATGAACTTCAGACAATTTCACAAGAACCTAACTGGAATATTTTCCATATTTTTCCTTATATGTAATACACAACAAGAAATACTTCAGAGGAATTTGTTTTTCTGGAAAATGATTCATGTGTTTTAGGTGAGAAAGTTGCTTGTATTGTGTGTGCATTAGGCAGCACATACGACACACACTCGTGCATTTACTTGCACTAGTGGGTGCACTAGTCCTGCTATCACACAGACTAGGCAGCTGGCAAGTTAATGGCTGCCTAATGTTCAATCCAACTCTCGGACCTCAATTAGGTATTATCTAGAAAAGTTAGGAACTGCAGTACATGTGTGAAAATGACCCATGTTTGATGTTCTCAGATGTTATTTGGGCCTTTTCCCCATTTCCTCTATCATTCAACTTTTCCCAGACTGGTAGACTGGTTAGTTGCTGACTATCAATTGTCTTTCTCCTTTTTGGTTCAAGTAACCTCTCATAATTCCCATAATGTCTACAAAAGCTGTCACATCAGAGAAGGAGAGAACAGGATCCATCAATGCAGAAGGGGCTGGACATCATTATTTGTATTTACATCGCCTCCTCCTGGGTGGAGAAGCGAGAGAGGAGAGTGTGAGGAGTTAGGTCAGGGCGGTCAGTCTTGTCACGCTTCACAAATATCTTTTGAGAAGATTCTCATATCGATACTTCATACTCTCGAGTGTCCTGCTGTAATTGAAATGAGAATTATTAAATCAAAGGAATGGACACATTGAATGTACTCCTGCAGCTTTTACCCCACACTTGAGGTATTTGTTGTTGCAATTTTGGCAGTATCTAAATAAAATTCAATTCAATTCGTTTGAACTTAACTGAATAGCACTTACTCCTCCTGTTTCATAGAGCGGGTTGTCAAACTCTGTCTCCACAGTGATCTGTCGGTAAGGGTGAGGGTAGATAAGAGGCAGCCTTAAGTTGGAGTTATATCTGCACCTAATATACATAATGAGGAAAAAACAGACACAAAAAAACACAAATTCGGAGTTTTAGTACCTGTTCCTTCACAATGGCTCAGCGCCAGTGTGCGACTGCCAAAGACTTTGCTTCTAGTTTTCTAAGAAACAAATATGTTGCATTACTTTTGAGGTCTAGATTATGTGAAAGACCCCTAACTTTTTGCTACAGTTTTAGCAATATAGTGAGTTAAAAGGTGACACCAATGGGGTTCTGACCAAGAGCCTGCATAGTATGAGCTGTGACCCAGACTGTGCTAATCAAACAAATGTTATCAAGACAATAACAGTTAGAAACAATTAAGGTCTCACCCTTGTATATAAATTTCATGGTCTAGGATCTTACCGAGTGACATAGACGTAGACTCCTCCCAGCAGCACAGACAGCAACAGAATGAGGATGAAAATGGCCAGTGCTATGTTTCCTCCATCCAAAGGGGAACCTGCAGTCGCTTCTGCAACTGACAGACAAAACATGAATAAAACAAGGTTTATTTAACCGCAGATCATTATCCAGAGAATACATAAATCTTCTAAAGGTTTCATTAGAGGTGGTTTAGCAAACATAGGTGGATGCTCTGTGAAATCACATGGATAAACACAGCTGGAGGTAGAAACAAAACATGGGAATGAAGTTGATGCAAATGCAGGGAGAGCACACAGATAGGTAAAGCTTTGTTGCCTGTGAGGTGGTTTGTTTGAGGGGTTTTTTTTGTAATTCTATAAAACAGACCTTGTAGGGTTTTAGCCCACAGCACATACTGTACACAGACACTCACCTTCCAAAGCATGGTTGCCAAAGCAGTCTTGGTTGGCTGCAAGACATCATTCTGTCAGTCAGTGCATATGAAAATTGACATAACTTTTTATGTTGAATTTGTTTACATAACGTTCTCTTGAATTGTATGTTCGCTAATGCCCACTCTTCCTATTGTTAATATCTGTCAAGCTTTCTCTTCCTATGTATTCCAATTCAACCCTGTCTCACAGCAATTTGTGAAATAGGAGACTATATAATATTTAATTGATCAGTTTTATTTAATCCATCAACATTAATTCCATGGGATTATTTTTGTTTCAGTTTAAAGATTGAGGTTTGGGTTAAACAGAGCTATTAAGCAAGTAAGAGATGCTTGTTTTTTTCCAGAAAAGGTGACTCATGGAGCCTCAGTAATTTCCAGAATTTAGCAATAAGCCCCAGCCAAACCATAATGCTGGTCCATTGTGAATATGGTATAACAAAATGATACTTGCACAATATTCAGTGACACAGCCAGCTATTTTTGTGATAAATGTCTATAAATAAAAATTCACAGAGCATATTAAAGATTTCTTGTTTTTAGGCTTTGCAATTTTATGGAATGTTACCATTTGTATTATGTGGCAGCTCAGGTGATGGTAAAAGCAGAGGGAAGGTGAAAGACCCAAAAGACGTTTTAAATATGCCTCCAGCTTTGAAAAATTAACCATATACAGTAAAAGAATCAAAAATAAATTATGAATTAAACTAAATATCACACTAATCCAATTAATCACTGTATTAGTACATATTAACTGCACAAATTCACAGTGACTAGTGACACTTTGTTTAACATGGACAACTAATTCATTACTCTAAAATAATCTGGGTAATAAAAAAAAAACACATTATGTCCTGCATTTACCTGTCCAAGCCTGCACAGGTATGTCCAACATTTTCTGTATTTTTCTCTCTCCTAACTCTCTCTGAGCTTGGGAACCTTCAGGAGGATTCAGCCTGAAAATCCCCTGCAGTGAGACAGCACTCTGACCCTGACACTCATCTCCTTGAGTTTTCAGCACAACAGCAAAAACTATACAAGGATAACAGCATGGAAAAGACATGCAAAAACTTTGACATGGCCTTCATTTTCCTAGATTATTGGAGATTTACATAATGAATTAATAATAGTATATAGGCTATACACATAGATAGCTACTGGTAGACCAAGCAGTCGCCCGACACTGCAATTGTAGGCTTACAAACCTGTGCACTGCCTGGATTGATTACAAGAAGGCCTATGACTCGATGCCCCAAACCTGGATCCTGGAATGTCTAGAATTGTACAAGATCAACAGGACCCTAAGAGTCTTCATCAAGAACGGGGATGGGAATGTGGGGTACAACACTAGATGCCAACTTCAAGCCCATAGCACAAGTCACCATCAAGTGCAGGATCTACCAAGGACATACTGGCCCCACTGCTGTTCTGCATAGACCTGAACCCCCTCAGTGAGATCTTTAACAAGACTGGCTATGAATACCGACTACAGAATGGAGCAATTGTCAACCATCTCCTCCACATGGATGACATCAAGCTGTATGCCAAGAGTGAAGAAGACATAAATTCACTGATCCACACCACCAGGAAATAAAGCAATGACATCGGAATGTTGTTCGGACTGGAGAAGTGTAGTCGGATGATAACAAAGAGAGGGAAGGTGGTCAGAACTGAGGGGATCGAACTACCAGAAGGCAACATTGCAGACATAGAGGACAGCTACAAGTACCTTGGGATCCCACAGGCAAATGGGAACCATGAAGATGCTGCTAGGAAAGCTTCAACCACCAAGTACCTGCAGAGGATCAGGGAAGTCCTGAGGAGTCAGCTGAACGGTAAGAACAAGATCTGGGCTATCAACACCTACGCCCTGTGCGTGATCAGGTACCCTGCTGGGATAATAAGCTGGCCAAAGGAGGAGATAGAAGCCACTGACATCAAGACCAGGAAGCTCCTGACCATGGATTGAGGGTTTTACCCCAAGTCCAGAACCCTGAACCTGTATGCTAAGCAGAAGGAAGGAGCCAGGGGACATCAGGAATACATCAGGAAGATAGCCCCAATCGACCACGTGCTGAGTGAATACCTCAGGCAGCAATAAACCCGAGGAAGTGGAGGAACCATCATGGCAGGACAGGCCCCTGTATGGTATATACCACCAGCAGATAGAGGAGGTAGCTGACATCCAGAAATCCTACCAGTGGCCGGACTGAAAGACAGCACAGAGGCACTACTCATGGCAGCACAGGAACAAGCTCTGAGTACAAGATCCATAGAGGCTGTGGTCTATCATACCAGACAACACCCCATGTGCAGGCTGTGTAAAGATGCCCTTGAGACAATCCAGAGCATAACAGTAGGCTGCAAGATGCTAGCAGGCAGGGCATATGTGGAATGCTATGCAGGACAACACCATAACCAAGTGGCCAGCATAATATACAGAAACAAGTTCCGACATTAAAATAGGAGACTTCCAGAAACAGACGGATAAAATGGTGATGGCTAACCAACCAGACATAGTGGTGATAGATAAGCAGAGAAAGATGGCCGCAGTGATAGATGTAGCGATTCTGAATGACATGAGAAGCTGGAGAAGTACCAAGGGCTCAGAGAAGAGCTCAAGAACATGTGGAGGGTGAAGGTAACAGTGGTCCCAGTTGTAATCAGAGCACTAGGTGTGGTGACTCCCAAGGTATGCGAGTGGTTCCAGCAGATCCCAGGAACAACATCAGAGATCTCGGTCCAGAAGAGCGCAGTCCTTGGAACAGCTAAGATACTGCGCAGGACTCTCAAGCTCCCAGGCCTCTGGTAAAGGACCCGAACTTGAAGGATAGACCGCCCGCAGGGGCGAGAGGGGAATTATTTATTATATATATCCAGAGTGGATGTGTATATTTATATATATAGATATATATATATACATACATACATACACATATACATACATATATATATGTATATATGTGTGTATATATATATATATATATATATATATATATATACAGTGGGGCAAAAAAGTATTTAGTCAGCCACCGATTGTGCAAGTTCCCCCACTTAAAATGATGACAGAGGTCAGTAATTTGCACCAGAGGTACACTTCAACTGTGAGAGACAGAATGTGAAAAAAAAATCCATGAATTCACATGGTAGGATTTGTAAAGAATTTATTCGTAAATCAGGGTGGAAAATAAGTATTTGGTCAATAACAAAAATACAACTCAATACTTTGTAACATAACCTTTGTTGGCAATAACAGAGGTCAAACGTTTACTATAGGTCTTTACCAGGTTTGCACACACAGTAGCTGGTATTTTGGCCCATTCCTCCATGCAGATCTTCTCAAGAGCAGTGATGTTTTGGGGCTGTCGCCGAGCAACACGGACTTTCAACTCCCGCCACAGATTTTCTATGGGGTTGAGGTCTGGAGACTTGCTAGGCCACTCCAGGACTTTCAAATGCTTCTTACGGAGCCACTCCTTTGTTGCCCGGGCGGTGTGTTTTGGATCATTGTCATGTTGGAAGACCCAGCCTCGTTTCATCTTCAAAGTTCTCACTGATGGAAGGAGGTTTTGGCTCAAAATCTCACGATACTTGGCCCCATTCATTCTGTCCTTAACATGGATCAGTCGTCCTGTCCCCTTGGCAGAAAAACAGCCCAATAGCATGATGTTTCCACCCCCATGCTTCACAGTAGGTATGGTGTTCTTGGGATGCAACTCAGTATTCTTCTTCCTCCAAACACGACGAGTTGAGTTTATACCAAAAAGTTCTACTCTGGTTTCATCTGACCACATGACATTCTCCCAATCCTCTGCTGTATCATCCATGTGCTCTCTGGCAAACTTCAGACGGGCCTGGACATGCACTGGCTTCAGCAGCGGAACACGTCTGGCACTGCGGGATTTGATTCCCTGCCGTTGTAGTGTGTTACTGATGGTGACCTTTGTTACTTTGGTCCCAGCTCTCTGCAGGTCATTCACCAGGTCCCCCCGTGTGGTTCTGGGATCTTTGCTCACCGTTCTCATGATCATTTTGACCCCACGGGATGAGATCTTGCGTGGAGCCCCAGATTGAGGGAGATTATCAGTGGTCTTGTATGTCTTCCATTTTCTGATGATTGCTCCCACAGTTGATTTTTTCACACCAAGCTGCTTGCCTATTGTAGATTCACTCTTCCCAGTCTGGTGCAGGTCTACAATTCTTTTCCTGGTGTCCTTCGAAAGCTCTTTGGTCTTGGCCATGGCGGAGTTTGGAGTCTGACTGGTTGAGGCTGTGGACAGGTGTCTTTTATACAGATGATGAGGTCAAACAGGTGCCATTCATACAGGTAACGAGTGGGGGACAGAAAAGCTTCTTACAGAAGACGTTACAGGTCTGTGAGAGCCAGGGATTTTCCTTGTTTGAGGTGACCAAATACTTATTTTCCACCCTGATTTACGAATAAATTCTTTACAAATCCTACCATGTGAATTCATGGATTTTTTTTTCACATTCTGTCTCTCACAGTTGAAGTGTACCTCTGGTGCAAATTACTGACCTCTGTCATCATTTTAAGTGGGGGAACTTGCACAATCGGTGGCTGACTAAATACTTTTTTGCCCCACTGTACATATACTTCCACAAGAGGGGTGGAAGTATATTCCCAAGAGTCTAATTATACACACACACACACACATATATATATATATATATATATATATATATATATATATATATATATATATTGTGGAGGTAAACACAGACGACACGAGAGCTCTCGATTAACACTGCTCGTTTATTACTCATCACCACACAACTGAACACTTTTCCCTCCAAAACACAGCAACAACACTTCCTGAGAACTGGGTGTGAGTGGAGCCCTCCAGTGGTCCATCACACATGTCCCCCCCAAACACCCAGTAGGGTTATCCCCTAGTCCAGAACCCTTGCTTTAATTAAACGTCCAGAACGGCTGAACCGGGGAGGTGGAGAGCTGGCGGAGGGGAAACGAGCCTGAGGGCCAGGCTGGCATGGGCGGTCAGGAAAAACTGAAGATAGCTCGGGCCCCGCCAGGTGGGGGTCGCTCCCAGAGGAAGAAGCAGGGTTGTCCAGTCCAGTGGAAGGCGGGCGGCCACGGCGGGGGGCCTGTGCCGGCACCACCTGATCATCCAGAAGCACATGTGCTGGTTTAAGTCTGTCAATAGAAACAGCCTCCTGCCGACCCCCAAAATCCAAAAGGAAATGCTTCTGGCCCGGTTGAATAACCCTAAAGGGGCCGTCATATAGTGGACGCAGCGGAGGCCCGGCGCCAAAACGCTGATGGTAGAAACAGAGGTCCCGACCATGGTGTCGCTGTGCCGCGATCTTTGCCGTCAGCAAAGGATCGGATACATCGGGGCAGGTCAGCGGGGAAGTGGAAGGCGCCGCCGGCGAGGCTGGAACTAGGTCGTGATCGTGGAAAGTGCGGGTAGCCAGGAGAATACGATCCGCGTCCTCAGAACAGGGAGCCAGCTGTCGGAGGAAGATGTGGGCGAAGAGGAATCCCCCGTCGTCCAGTCCGAGAAAGGATAGCATGTGCTCCATCAGTTCGAGAGCCGTACCACCCAGGCCTAAGAGGGAGAGGAGCTTCTCGGCTCGCTATGCGGCATAGCGCCGAAGAAGTAGCTCCTTAAGGGCGGCGTACTTCCCTCGGGTGGGTGGGTCCCGGAGGAGAGTCAACGCACGACGAGTGGCTAGCGGGTCGAGAGAAGCCACCACATGGTGATATTTTGTGTCGTCAGCCGAGATGCCACGGAGGGCGAACTAAGCCTCCACGTGCACGAACCACGACGGGGGATAGTGAAGCCAAAAGTCCGGCAGCTCGAGCGCCACAGCAAACGTAGCTGCAGCCGGAGGCAGAGGGCTGGCGGCTGCTGATGCATCCAGAGCGGAGTCGGTGCCACCATCGGACTGCAGCATGTTCGAGTCAGGGGTCACCAATGTGGAGGTAAACACAGACGACACGAGAGCTCTCGATTAACACTGCTCGTTTATTACTCATCACCACACAACTGAACACTTTTCCCTCCAAAACACAGCAACAACACTTCCTGAGAACTGGGTGTGAGTGGAGCCCTCCAGTGGTCCATCACACATGTCCCCCCCGAACACCCAGTAGGGTTATCCCCTAGTCCAGAACCCTTGCTTTAATTAAACGTCCAGAACGGCTGAACCGGGGAGGTGGAGAGCTGGCGGAGGGGAAACGAGCCTGAGGGCCAGGCTGGCATGGGCAGTCAGGAAAAACTGAAGATAGCTCGGGCCCCGCCAGGTGGGGGTCGCTCCCAGAGGAAGAAGCAGGGTTGTCCAGTCCAGTGGAAGGCGGGCGGCCACGGCGGGGGGCCTGTGCCGGCACCACCTGATCATCCAGAAGCACATGTGCTGGTTTAAGTCTGTCAATAGAAACAGCCTCCTGCCGACCCCCAAAATCCAAAAGGAAATGCTTCTGGCCCGGTTGAATAACCCTAAAGGGGCCGTCATATAGTGGACGCAGCGGAGGCCCGGCGCCAAAACGCTGATGGTAGAAACAGAGGTCCCGACCATGGTGTCGCTGTGTCGCGATCTTTGCCGTCAGCAAAGGATCGGATACATCGGGGCAGGTCAGCGGGGAAGTGGAAGGCGCCGCCGGCGAGGCTGGAACTAGGTCGTGATCGTGGAAAGTGCGGGTAGCCAGGAGAATACGATCCGCGTCCTCAGAACAGGGAGCCAGCTGTCGGAGGAAGATGTGGGCGAAGAGGAATCCCCCGTCGTCCAGTCCGAGAAAGGATAGCATGTGCTCCATCAGTTCGAGAGCCGTACCACCCAGGCCTAAGAGGGAGAGGAGCTTCTCGGCTCGCTATGCGGCATAGCGCCGAAGAAGTAGCTCCTTAAGGGCGGCGTACTTCCCTCGGGTGGGTGGGTCCCGGAGGAGAGTCAACGCACGACGAGTGGCTAGCGGGTCGAGAGAAGCCACCACATGGTGATATTTTGTGTCGTCAGCCGAGATGCCACGGAGGGCGAACTAAGCCTCCACGTGCACGAACCACGACGGGGGATAGTGAAGCCAAAAGTCCGGCAGCTCGAGCGCCACAGCAAACGTAGCTGCAGCCGGAGGCAGAGGGCTGGCGGCTGCTGATGCATCCAGAGCGGAGTCGGTGCCACCATCGGACTGCAGCATGTTCGAGTCAGGGGTCACCAATGTGGAGGTAAACACAGACGACACGAGAGCTCTCGATTAACACTGCTCGTTTATTACTCATCACCACACAACTGAACACTTTTCCCTCCAAAACACAGCAACAACACTTCCTGAGAACTGGGTGTGAGTGGAGCCCTCCAGTGGTCCACCACAATATATATATATATATATATATATATATATATATATATATATATATTTTTTTTTTTTTTTTTTTTTTATTTATTTATTTATTTTTTTTTTATTTAAGCCTGTATGTATACTTCTGACTTCTGACAGTTCAAAGACATCATTAGAAATCCCATATTTCCATTACATTCATGTGCATGATGGGTGGATATAAACGTCTGATCGCAACTTTACAGGAGTTAGTGTTTTTGTGAATCAGAATAATCCAAAGCCTCTAAAAAATTTCTATAATAACGTATATTAAAATAAAATGTCCTTCAAAAATCTCACCCCTGCAGAGTGGAAGTGGGCCGCTCCAAAAAGAAGGATTTCCAAGGATGCATTTAATTGCAACCTCTCCTATGAGCTCGTAACCTTGGTAACAGACAAAGGTTAGGGACTCGCCAGGCAGGTAAAGTCTCTTGGACAGGATCTGGTAGCCGTTGTCAGGGAGACCGGGGTTTTCACAGGAAACAGAATCCTCAGCTAGATAAAAAGAAGAAAGAAAAAGAAACTGCATGGAACTCATTGAGTTTCTCAGCACAAATCAGAGGTTTCTGCGTCATAGCTCGACTGACAGGTTTTGACAAACCCTGGCTGAGGTGACATGACTCACGGATAATCTCCGCCTCCACCTCCAGGTGGCTGAGGGTTGATTGCTATGGTGCATTAGCATCACATTTACATATCAAACACTTCACCCAAACATTAATAACCCTGAAAACACACACACACACACGCAAATATCATGACTGCTGAGATAAAATGCGAGTGATGAAGCATCGTCTCTGGCATGCAGAGACGCTGTGATCTTTGTCAGCAGAGGAAAGAGAGAGCCAGGCCTTTTTTGCAAGAAATCACACAAACCCACTCATTTTGGACTGAAAAAAGCAGGGAAAAGAGCCTCTTATCTTCAGTTAAGTGTCATATGCGACTCCCTATCCAGATGATAGGCTTCTGAAATTCTGATGCTAACATACTACCAGTAAACTACGGGACCCTTCAGCTCACCAGTTTGCTAAAATACATATCAGCAATTGCCGGTTGAGAACTGACTAACCTCCCATGTCTTCTTTTATGTCTGGAAACATTCTTTCAAATACCCACAGACACAGTGAGGCAGATGAGATGTCCACACAGGCGTTCCTGGCTCACGTCCATAGCATGTGATAGTGGCGCCGCCCTGTAGGATGAAGCCTGTGTTGCAGCTATACTGAATGGTTGTCCCCACTAGGAGTTTCGGGTCAGACAGGGTTCTGGTAGCATGCTCAACATGGCCAGGATCTGAACAGTACATGACTGAGAAAAAAGACAGCAGAGACTGTGATGAATGATAAGAGATATAATTTTATAAAAACAATAATACATTTTGATAAAAAATAAAATAAGCCCAGAGATAGACACTATTATATGCCCAAGAGCAGAGTAGGTACAATCTACATGAATGTACTTGCTAGGGCTAATTTTTTTAATTCAAGGTAACTTGTTTGAGATCCAAAATGCACAAATATGGTTCCAAGCAGTAAAAGTTACATATGTGTGAGGATGCTCTCCACAGTGCCTGAATAGAAAGTCCTGAGGATCACTGGAAAGACCCCGAACTTCCTCAGTTGTTGGAAATGGTACAGTCACTGCCTAGCCTTTTTGGACTGGACCTTAATGTGAGCAGACCATGTCGGGTCTGAGGAGATGTGGACACTGAGATACTTGAAGGACAACACCCTCTCCACTAGAGTGCTGTTAATGATAAGGGGCTTGTAGACTCGGTGTTTACTCCTTCCTAAGTCCACCACCAGCTCCTTGGTTTGCAAGACCAGAAGGTGGCTGTCCTGACACCACAATGCCAGGTTCGTCACCTTGTCCATAAAGGCCACCTCATCGTTGTTGGAGATGAGGCACAACACCACTGCGTCATCAGCGAACTTCACAATGGTATTGGAGCCATGAGTGGCCACACAGTCAGAAGTATAGAGGGAGTACAGCAGCGGCGAGATGGTGGTGATGCTGTCAGAGACACACCTATCCTCGCAAATGGAATGCAAAGCGTCAGTTGCGGTGGTGTAAGGCACACCGCTACTGGACCCTAGAGCAGTGGAAAGGCCTTCTCTGGAGCAACAACTTACACTTCTTCATCTGGCAATCTGATGGATGAGTATGGGTTTGGCAGTTGCCAGGAGAGGGGTACTTCTCTGGCTGCACTGTGCAAAGTGTATAGTTTGGTAGAGGGGGACCATAGTGTGGAGTTGTTTTTAAGTAGTTGGGCTTAGCCCCTTAGTTCCAGCTTACCAAGACATTTTGGACAATTTCATGCGCATGCACATGATAATATTGATGAATCACACTGATAAATGAGGCCCATGGCAGTAGATGAATGGCCAATTTGTCAACAACTATATTAAAAATTCCTCCTGTAGGGACCAAGGAAATACCTAAAATTAATTAATTCCATGAAGAACAGATAAAGGTTATTGAACAAACTAATAAAACAAGCAGAACTGACTTTTTTCACAGAATGGGGGTTGTGAGCTCCAGGAAAGATCCAGCTGACAGGTGAGAGTCTCTCGCCCCACCAGGTCATAACCAGGATCGCACTGGTAGGTTATACAAGCCCCTCGCACAAGTGCAACATGGGATGTTGTCTTCCAGCCATTCTGGATCTCAGGCAGATCTGGACAAGAGTCGTTTCGAGACACCTCTGACAAGAGTCACAAGACAAGAGACATTATGATTAATGGCTTTATTATTATGATGCCAATATATATTGTTCAGGCTTAGTTCAGGTAGCTGAAAGTCAAGAAAAAAAAACAAGTCAAGACAACAGCACAGCTGATTTCCATGTAAATAGTAAATATTTTTGTATTACTATCTAAAATAACACACATTCGTACTCCAATGGATGCATTGGAGAGTGACTAATATCTTACCCAAGGATATTTGGCATGCAGTCTAGAGGGAGCCAGGGATCAAACCACCAACCTTCCGATCAGTAGATGATCTGCTCTACCTCCTGAGCTACAGCCAGCCCAATATGATAGAATATGATGGAAGTATGGATTTCCTCAGTTATGGACTGTTTTCAAATATCAACTCTCCAGTACATTCACTCTGGCACAGACACCTTGCTACTAAAGCTGCTGATGAAAAGACAGAGTTTAAATTCAGATTTCCACTGAAGGCGTCCTCAACAAAATTATTAAAAGCTCTCAGGTAATTGTCTTGGCTGTGTTGATGTACCACCAGTCATAATTTTGGGGGGTTGCTATAAAGTAACAGAATGCATTTAAATGAACACATTCTCATGTGAATCTCTGCTGCTGCCTTACTCCAGCAGATTCTGGACACTTAAAGTCATACCTTTGAGTTAAAACAATACAAATGGCTGACTTTGTGCTCCCTCAAAGAGCTCTAATGAAAGAAAAAACAAATACAACACTGTACATAAATGACGAACATAGCCAGCTTAGACAACACATCTTGAAGCCTCAGTGTTAGCACTTTGGCATCAACGCATTAGCATCGTGCAGCCTGCGCACGGGGGGGCTGTTCAAACTATTTTGCAATGACTCTCACTTTTGTTTTTTTGGTGAAGAAGCAAACACCTTTAGGCAAGGTATTTGTTATGTTGTTATCTAATGCTAGCAAGATTGATTACTAAGTTGCGTTAAAAAAAAATGCAAGAACTTCTATCAATTGGCACTTCACATTGATGTTGTTTTTTTGGTCTCAGGGTATGCCACTGTTTTGCTGTCTCACAATATTTCACTGCTTTCAATTTCATACATTACAGTAACTAGTTTTCTCCTAATATTTTTACTTTCCTATATAAGATTTTTACTTTAATCAATCAAAAAAGACTAAAATTCTTAACAAAATTGTTAATAATTAAATACTATCACACTATGTTAAGAAAATCCAAACATATGTATTACGTTACAGAGGTATCTAATGAAGTTACTCAGGTGGGTCTTCACCCTTTTTTCCACCTGAAGGTAGGGTAATGAGCCAAAGTAGTACTTAGTCTTCCCTCATTGAAGGACATGAAGAAGAAGAAGAAGAAGAAGAAGAAGAAGAAGAAGAAGAAAAATCCATAGAAATATCAGATTTTTGATTTATTAGGTCAGTGAGCTTGTGACAGCGGTGTTAAAGGATAGTTGCTGACCAAGTGCAAACCATGAAGCCCTTGGGAAGTATTGAGTGTGTGTAGGATTAACACTAGAACAAGGGTTTAGTTTTAGCCTAGCACCTCTTCCTGATTATAAAAATTAAATTCCTTTATTATCACTATACTTAGGCATTGTACAGCGAAACTGGAGCAGAGCTAGCATGCATACATTCTTACATGCTTTCACTCAGCATTCCACAGAATAAAATAACAAGATAATAAAATTGAGAGTATAATAAAATAAAATAGTAAATGTAAAAGTATAAATACACACAAATACAGTTCTGCGAAACACAATGAAAGGATATTGCACTTGTCAAAGAAGGATATTGCACTTATGTCTTTTTACGCATTGCATGTTCCCTATGACAACACCACCAAACACTTTTTTTGAAGTACTTTTTCAACACTATACTGAAAATTAAATATATTTATTAATATCTGTTAATATAATCTTATATGTGGAAAATAAATGAATATACCTTAAACTTGCATTATGTCTAGACTATGTCTATGACTGATTCTATAGAAGTCTATGATCTGACTGACGATCTGTGTTTTGTGAGTTCACGTTCTTAGCTGATGTTTCACATCATCCCATAAAGAATGTGATGTTCATTTAATAAATTTTACCTTCATTTGGAATGGTAAATGGCCTGTATTTGTATAGCGCTTTTACTAGTCCCCCCTAGGGACCCCAAAGCGCTTTACACACCCAGTCATCCACCCATTCACACACACATTCACACACTGGTGGAGGCAGCTACAGTTGTAGCCACAGCTGCCCTGGGGCAGACTGACAGAAGCGAGGCTGCCATATCGCGCCATCGGCCCTTCTGGCGCCAGTAGGCGGTAGGTGAAGTGTCTTGCCCAAGGACACAACGACCGAGACTGTCCAAGCCGGGGCTCGAACCGGCAACCTTCCGATTACAAGGCGAACTCCCAACTCTTGAGCCACGATCGCCCCAATATTTCAATATGCAATGAATTGTTTTGCATGACAAAATGTAATTTCTGTGAGCAGTTTGTTTGTTTTAAGAAAGAAAATACACTAGAACCTTTTCTAGGCATTTTTAAAAAATGTTTACAAGTTTTAAAATTATTTTAGTATTAGAGTATTTTCCAGGTCATTGCTGATTGTTGACAGTATATAGCACTGATACCAACTGTTACTCCTACTTATTACCACTTAATATACTGTCATTGTTTTAGGTCGTCGTACCAGTATTTTGAGTTTCCTGTGTTTTGTTGATTGTTTTATATTTTGATGATGATATTCAAGTCTCACTAGTCAATCTTGAGTTTATTCTTTCCAAGTTCTTGAGTTCCCTTGTATTCACAGTTTAGTTTCTTGTTAGGTTACTCTTGTGTCTTGGTCTCTCCCCTGTGTTGCCTGTATGTGACAAGAGTCTGTGTCAAGTCATTGGTGTTTAAATCTTTTTCCATCCATGTCCCTCGCACTCCTCCTCCATGTTTCTCGTTCCCTCCTTCTGTGTTTTCTTTGTCACCAATTTTTGTATATATTGTCTCAGTTGTCCCTTGCCCCATTTGCAAGTCTCTGCTCAACTCAATAAGTCAAAAACAATCAATAAAACATAATTGATTTGAATTGTTTAAGTCATTTGAAAAACTGCTTATATAAAAAATAGTGATTAGTGTAGCTTTAAAGAGGCTGCATTGAAAATTTGTCTATGGTACATCTGTAACATGGTGAGAAGCCCTCAGACATCATGAATTAATTGCATTCCTCATCATTGAGTAGTTTTTTTTTAAACAAATTGATTTGATCTTGGATTGGATCATCTGATCTTTCCAGCATTGAAGTGTGCAGTTCAAACCTTTCTGCTATGTTAGGTCTTGGGCAGATCTGCCTTTTTATTTTAATAATATAAAGAGGAACAAAGCTGGCATGGACACACTTATTTTTGTAACTGTCTTAATGGCATAGATTTTTGTATAAGTTGCCCTTTCTGAAGGCAAATTTTGGGAGACAACCATCTAAGTCCTCCAAATGAGACTTAGGAAGACTTATAAAGGACTGCAGTGAAAATCACTTTATTCTATTTGGACTTCTTCTCCGATGTCAGTATTGAAAAGTAGTTCATACAAAATATAATTATGTGATCAATCATATACAGCATTGTCTATACTTTTTTAATGCAGATAGACCTTATCACTTCATTTCAATTTTAATTTTATGTAGCGCCAGATCACAACAGTAGTTGCCTCAAGATGCTTTAGATTTATATATATATATCGAACACAATATTAAGCTTTCTTTGGCCTGCATACGGTTGCAACTTCCTCTACAAGCCAATCTGCGACCCACCTCCACCCCATGTCATTTCTCACTCATGTCTGTTATCATTCATGACTCATTTATTCTTTGCCCAGAGTCATGATAGCAAATAGAGATAAATATAATTATCAATATTAATATCAAAAAATATCTTTATAATCAGTTATTGTTATTTTCCCTATAATGTTGTAATGCAATTGTAATATAAAGTTATAATGTCTCAAGTGCAAACAAAAAAAATAAACAAAACCAATTTCAGAAGCTCCTCCTAAATATTGAATACTTATAAAGTTAATGCTCTTTGATTTTTTTTAAAAAGTTAGCCAAGAGAGACATACGTAAGCAGTCTCCTGCTGGGACCAATGTGCAGACTGAAGATATGTAATTCTGATGATTGATCAGAGAGTGTAAAGTATTGCATTACACTGTAGGATATAATGGGCCTCTAGGGATTTGTAAACCGAAGTTCTTGAATCAGTTTTTTATTTCTATTGAGTTGAGTCTCTTCTTCTGTGCAGCCTCAGTGTGTGTGCTTTGTAATTTATTCTCCTCACAAACACACACTGCAACACCCACATATAGTCAAAGACAGCAGACTATCTAGTCATACTGTTAACTTAATATAATCCCTGGGGAAACCTGCAGTGAGCGTGTGACGAGTAAATTGTACAGTGTGTCTAAGTTGCCATTGAAATTACTATAAAGTGTCGATATGGGAAGCACTGCAGAATACAGTGTATAAAAGAGCAGGAGAGCTTCTTTAGATTTTTTGTGAAACTTCAGGGTTGTTTATGGATGAGCATGATTTTTGAAATAAATAGTATGTGATTGAATAGGAGCAGAGCAATATAAGTAAAAAAAAAAACAAGTAAAGATGAGAGGACAGAAAATAGAAGATGAAAAATAAAGTGGGCAGCCTGAGAATGGAGAAAACTGAAATTAATTAGAAAAGTAAATTAAAGTTAAAAACTATTTAAATGATAATTCCAGTGTCTTTTTATTTTGTGTTCTGATTTTCAGTGATAACCAAAGTTTAAAACAAGTATGCCTTAGCGCTTAATGCTTCTGACTTCCTTTCTGTGGGCTTAAGCTGGCAACCCAGTGTTTTCTACCACAACCTTTAAACTTTTAAAAGAATAACAGAAAATAAATTATGCACAGTGTAAACTCTACAAATTCAATCCCTACAGATCAGAAAACCAGTCCATATCAGCTGTTCCGTCAACTGATACCCTTCAGTGCACCCTGTTGACAGATATAATATCGGATACATGTTTGTTATCATTCATGCCTAGTTTATTTTCTGCCCAGAGCCATAACAACAAACCCTGACAAATAAAATTATCAATATCTTTATAATCTCCAAGCGGCAAATTGTTGGTGATTGATTGAGGATACATCAAGATATCTTTATCATCCAGGTGAGGAAATCCCAAAAAGTTGATTCTGTTCATCTGGACGTGGGAGAAACATTTCATCACTCATCCAAGTGACTTCTTCCGTCTCAGCTAACTGCAGGTTTCCCCAACCTTTTAAACAGTAAATTTGCACAATGACTGAAACTAGCACTGCTGGCGAACAATGGGCTGTGAGGTCAGTTTCTTCATTAATATGCAAATTGTCATGAACAATGATCAACCGCTAGTGATCAGAGATCATTGATCAATGACCATTGATCGGGCCTCTGGGCAACAAAAATTCTCCAGAAGGCACAGAACCAGATCCTCAATGAATAGCTGAGACAAATACATTTTTACCATTGATGTGCTCAAGTCTAAAGAGGAGCGGATCTGATAGTGTCTTACAATGCTTTTAGAGAGTATTCCTCGAAAGGTGTTTAAATTAACTGAAAAGGCTCGTCTAGCACAGCATGAAAAGTCTAAGGCCAAGCAAAAAAGCTGAGTTTGACTTATTTTTTGTGCGTCAGAAACCAAACAAAAACATGGAGAGTGCCCTCAGTAGCTAGAAGAAATGCCACTCCGAGGATGAGGACAAGTGGGTGTAAAATTTGTCTGACAGGCAATTCACCCAAACAGAGAAAAAGAAAAACATTTTCATCCTTCCAGCAGACAAGGGTAGTTGTTTTGCTAAACCAGAAAGACTATCATGAGAAAATTTCACACAGCCCAGTGACAAAAATACTTATGAGCCCCTAACATGAGACCCAGGGGAAGCTACACCAAGTCTGTATGGTTTACCTAAGTTACATAAACAGGGTGTACGTTTAAGACCAATTGTCTGTATGATCAGCTCAGTCACCTATAACATCTCAAAGTTTCTGGCTTTGATCCTCAACCCGTTGGTAGGCAGCTCTGAACACCACATCCAGAACACCTTGGATTTTGTTGAGAAGGTGAGAGATGTCATTATGGAGGCAGATGAAACAATGGCCTTGCATGATGCCACATTGCGCTTCACTTGTGTGCCATTCACTGAAGCAGCGGAGGTAGTTCATAAGAGATTACAGGATGAACCCCAATCTCAGCAACACAACAAAGATTTTTGTTTTGCCATCAGCCTGACTGTGGTGGGGAAGAAGCTATTGAAAAACTTCTGCTCTGCTGTGTCTTAGGTCATGTGTGCAGTTCTTGGGTCGGAGCTTTTGTCTGGATGGAGAGAGTCCCTGATAATTCCCTCTTTTCCCTCTTTTTCGGCAGCACTGTGTGTGAGTCCATAGGCGGAAGCTATGTGTGTGTGTGTGTATATTCAGACTCTTGGGAATATACTTCCACCCCTCTTGTAAAGGGGGTATAATTTAGAATTTACAATTTATATTAGCATTGTATTGTCTTGTTTATTTTTCTAACATGCTTACTATGACTAAGAGACCTCTGCACAAGAATTCCAATCTGCCTTGACTGCTGGTTTTATCCATCATCCAGTGGAACACAAACTGGGTGTCATCAGGACACTACAACAGAGAGCGAACACGATCCCCACAGATACAGCGGCCAGGGAAGCAGAAGAACATCATATTAAGAAGGCTCTGAGTAAATGTGGTTATTCAAACTGGGCATTAATCAAAGCTGGGAAGGCGCCTAAAGAAAGCTCCAGGCAATCCAGCAGAGAAGAAGGACAACTGCTGACTGGCCACTAATGACTGGACATACCACTAACGTGGAAAATGCGACAACAAATAGAGGTAGACTGAGGGATTAAATACACAGGATAACGAGAGGATGGGGAACAGGTTGGAACAGAGCTGGGGACTAATCTGACATAAGGAGACAAAGGGAAAGCAAAACTGAATACATTTTACGCAGAACAAGGACCATCAAAATAAAACTGGAAGCACAATAAATATGAAAAAGCAGACAAAGGCACACAAGCTTAACTCCAAGAACGGGGTGTTGTGGAAGTTTTCCATTAAATAAAGCCTGCAGACAAGTGGTGGCGCTGTCACTTGGTGTTCGCTCGCTCTGTGGTAGAGTATCACTTCCTGTTCCTGCTCAAACACAGTGGTGTTTCTGAGTAGCTTATTTGCTTGGCAATTTAATTAACAACTTTTAAATACATTCTTTTTTCAGAGTATAATCTTCACGTGCTTCATCCAAAGCACACTTTCTGTGTACTCACTACCTAATTTATAGCCAAAGTATTCACTCACTGTCTCTGTACTGTTTCGCTAGCTTAGCTTAGCTCGTAGCCGACTCGTTAGCACCATGGCTACTTCACCTGTCCCTCCTGCACTTTCTTGCTCATTGTGTCAGATGTTTAGTTACTCCTCGGCCTCCTTTAGCAGTAATGATATCTGTAACAAATGTAGCATATTTGCAGCTCTGGAGGCCAGGATTACTGAATTGGAGACTCGGCTTCGCACCCTTCATTCACCCTTAGCTAGCATGGCCCCTGTAGCTGGTGCAGCCGAAGATAGCGTAGGCCCCGCTAGCTGTTCCCCGGCAGATCCCAAGCAGCTGGGGAAAGAGGGTGGCTGGGTGACGGTGAGGAGGAAGCATAGTCCTAAACAGAAGCCCCAGGTACACCACCAACCCGTTCATGTGTCTAACCATTTTTCCCCACTCGGCGACACACCCGCTGGGGGTCAAACTCTGGTAATTGGTGATTCTGTTCTCAGACATGTGAAGCTAGAGACACCGGCAACCATAGTCAATTGTCTTCCAGGGGCCAGAGCAGGCGACATTGAAGGAAAGTTAAAACTGCTGGCTAAGCGTAAACGTAAATTCAGTAAAATCATAATTCACGTCAGCAGTAATGACACCCGGTTACGCCAATCGGAGGTCACTAAAATCAATATTGAATCGGTGTGCAACTTTGCCAAAACAATGTCGGACTCTGTAGTTTTCTCTGGTCTCCTCCCCAATCAGACCAGGAGTGACATGTTTAGCCGCATGTTCTCCTTAAATTGCTGGCTGTCTGAGTGGTGTCCCAGAAACGATGTGGGCTTCATAGATAATTGGCAAACCTTCTGGAGGAAACCTGGTCTTGTTAGGAGAGACGGCATCCATCCCACTTTGGATGGAGCAGCTCTCATTTCTAGAAATATGGACAAATTTATTAAACCCCTCAAAATATGACTATCCAGAGTTGGGACCAGGAAGCAGAGTTGCAGTCTTACACGCCTCTCTGCAGCTTCTCTCCTCCTGCTACCCCCCCAAAAACCCATCTCCATAGAGACTGTGTCAGCTTCCAAAAAGACAAAAAACAAACTAAAAACCAGCAACAAACAACTTAAACATAAACAATTACAAAGAAAGAACAATACAGTATCCACATCTGAACCAAAGAGTAAAACAGTGAAATGTGGATTGTTAAATATTAGGTCTCTCTCCTCCAAGTCTCTGTTAGTACATGACTTAATAATTGATCAACAAATTGATTTACTCTGCCTTACAGAAACCTGGTTGCAGCAGGATGATTATGTTAGTTTAAATGAATCAACACCCCCGAGTCATTCTAACTACCAGAAATCTCGAAGCACAGGTCGAGGGGGCGGTGTGGCAGCAATTTTTGGTAAATGGACTGATTCTTATATAGCGCTTTTCTACTCTCCCGGAGTACTCAAAGCGCTCTATACAACACGCCACATTCACCCAGTCACACCCATTCTCACAAGCACTATCTCTATACTGAGTGCTTTCTAACTACACTCACACACATTCATACTCCGATGGACGCATCGGAGAGCAACTTGGGGTTAGTATCTTGCCCAAGGATACTTGGCATGCAGACTGGAGGAGCCTGGGATTGAACCTCCAACCTTCCGATCAGTAGGTGACCTGCTCTACCTCCTGAGCTACAGCCACCCACCAAGTCACACCAGTCTATTAATTAATGAAAGACCAAGACAGACTTTTAATTCATTTGAAAGCCTGATGCTTAACATTGTCCACCCCAGCTGTGAAACTCAGAAACCAGTCTTACTTGTTATCATCTATTGTCCACCTGGGCCTTACACAGAGTTTCTGTCTGATTTCTCAGACTTTATATCTAATTTAGTTCTGAGCTCAGATAAAATAATTATTGTGGGTGATTTTAACATCCATGTAGATGCTAAAAATGACAGCCTCAACATGGCATTTAATCTGTTATTAGACTCAATTGGTTTCTCTCAAAATGTAAAAGAACCCACCCACCACTTTAATCACACTCTAGATCTTGTTTTAACATATGGCATAGAAACTGAACATTTAACGGTGTTTCCTGAAAACCCTCTCCTGTCTGATCATTTCCTGATAACATTTACATTTACAATAATTGATTACACAGCAGTGGAGAGTAGACTTTATCAAAGTAGATGTCTTTCTGAAAGCGCTGTAACTAAGTTTAGGAATATAATCCAGCCACTGTTATCATCGTCAATGCCCTGTACCAACACAGAGCAGAGGAGCTATCTGAACGCTACCCCAACAGAGGTCGATTATTTTGTTAATAATTTCACCTCCTCACTACGTACGACTCTGGATACTGTAGCTCCAGTGAAAACTAAGGTCTCTAATCAGAAGTACCTGACTCCGTGGTATAATTCTCAAACACTTAACCTAAAGCAGATGACTCGTAATCTGGAGAGGAAATGGCGTGTCACAAATTTAGAGGATCATCATTTAGCCTGGAGAAATAGTTTGTTGCTTTATAAGAAAGCCCTCCGCAAAGCCAGAACATCTTACTATTCGTCACTGATTGAAGAAAATAAGAACAACCCCAGGTTTCTCTTCAGCACTGTAGCCAGGCTGACAAAAAGTCAGAGCTCTTTTGAGCCAACCATCCCTTTAACGTTAACTAGTAATGACTTCATGAACTTCTTCACAAATAAAATTTTTATCATTAGAGAAAAATTACCAATAATCATCCCACAGATGTAATATTATCTACAGCTACTCTTAGTACCATTGATGTTAAGTTAGACTCTTTTTCTCCAATTGATCTTTCTGAGTTAACTTCAATAATTACTTCCTCCAAACCATCAACGTGTCTTTTAGACCCCATTCCTACAAAACTGCTCAAAGAAGCCCTGCCATTAATTAATTCTTCGATCTTAAATATGATCAACCTATCTCTAATAATCGGCTATGTACCACAGGCCTTCAAGGTGGCTGCAGTTAAACCTTTACTCAAAAAGCCATCTCTAGACCCAGCAGTCTTAGCTAATTATAGGCCAATCTCAAACCTTCCTTTCATATCAAAAATCCTTGAAAGAGTAGTTGTCAAACAGCTAACAGATCATCTGCAGAGGAATGGTTTATTTGAAGAGTTTCAGTCAGGTTTCAGAGTTCATCACAGCACAGAAACAGCTTTAGTGAAGGTTACAAATGATCTTCTTATGGCCTCTGACAGTGGACTCATCTCTGTGCTTGTCCTGCTGGACCTTAGTGCAGCATTCGATACTGTTGACCATAATATCCTATTAGAGCGATTAGAACATGCTGTAGGTATTACAGGTATTGCACTGCAGTGGTTTGTATCATATCTATCTAATAGACTCCAATTTGTGCATGTAAATGGAGAGTCCTCTTCACACACTGAGGTTAATTATGGAGTTCCACAGGGTTCAGTGCTAGGACCAATTCTGTTTACATTATACATGCTTCCCCTAGGCAGCATCATTAGAAGACATAGCATACATTTTCACTGCTATGCAGATGACACCCAGCTCTATCTGTCCATGAAGCCAGATAACACACACCAATTAGTTAAACTGCAGGAATGTCTTAAAGACATAAAGACCTGGATGGCCACTAACTTTCTGCTTCTTAATTCAGATAAAACTGAGGTCATTGTACTCGGCGCTGAAAAGCTTAGAAATATGGTATCTAACCAGATTCTTACTCTGGATGGCATTACCTTGGCCTCCAGTAACACTGTGAGGAACCTTGGAGTCATTTTTGACCAGGATATGTCCTTCAACGCACATATTAAACAAATATGTAAGACTGCGTTCTTCCATTTGCGCAACATCTCTAAAATTAGAAATATCCTGTCTCAGAGTGACGCTGAAAAACTAGTTCATGCATTTATTACTTCCAGGCTGGACTACTGCAATTCATTATTATCAGGATGTCCAAAAAACTCACTGAAAAGCCTTCAGCTAATCCAAAATGCTGCAGCAAGAGTACTGACAGGGACTAGAAAGAGAGCATATTTCTCCTGTTTTGGCTTCCCTTCATTGGCTTCCTGTTAAATCCAGAATTGAATTCAAAATCCTGCTCCTCACATACAAGGTCTTAAATAATCAGGCCCCATCTTATCTTAATGACCTTGTAGTACCATATCACCCTATTAGAGCACTTCGCTCCCGCTCTGCAGGCCTACTTGTTGTTCCTAGAGTATTTAAAAGTAGAATGGGAGGGAGAGCCTTCAGTTTTCAGGCCCCTCTTCTGTGGAACCAGCTTCCAGTTTGGATTCGGGAGACAGACACTATCTCTACTTTTAAGATTAGGCTTAAAACTTTCCCTTTTGCTAAAGCATATAGTTAGGGCTGGACCAGGTGACCCTGAATCCTCCCTTAGTTATGCTGCAATAGATGTAGGCTGCCGGGGGATTCCCATGATGCATTGAGTTTTTCCTTTCCAGTCACCTTTCTCGCTCACTATGTATTAACAGACCTCTCTCCATTGAATCATATCTGTTATTAACCTCTGTCTCTCTTCCACAGCATGTCTTTTGTCCTGTCTTCCTTCTCTCACCCCAACCAGTCGGAGCAGATGGCCGCCCCTCCCTGAGCCTGGTTCTGCCAGAGGTTTCTTCCTGTTAAAAGGGAGTTTTTCCTTCCCACTGTCACCAAAGTGCTTGCTCATAGGGGGTCATGTGATTGTTGGGTTTTTCTCTGTATCTATGAAGCGCCTTGAGGCGACTTTTGTTGTGATTTGGCGCTATATAAATAAAATTGAATTGAATTGAATTGAATGGTGAGTGGTAGCTAACATTCTTTAATCACAAACAAAGAACAGAAAACCAAGCTTGGTGGAGAGCCTGCATGATCACCCTAAAGACTATAAACTATAGATAAGCACAAAACCCATAAAGAGAACAAAAACCATGAATGACATTGGAATATTCATATTGTCACCAGACCCAGGACCATGACAGCCTAAGCGAAAACCCTTACTGGTCCCTTATGTGTCAGGAGTATGGGAACAATTGAGACGCATTGTATCTAAACACAGTATCTCTGTGGCTTTTAAACCCCAAAACACACTGTGCCAAAAAATTGGACAACTGCATGGAACCCATCCCCTGGCACAAACAGAACAATATAGTGTACAGTGTTAAGTGCCAGGACGATTGCCATGATATAGTTATCAGGGAAGACAAACAACCTCTGGCTAAGCGGATGGCAGAACATAGAAGAGCTAACTTGTGAGGCAAGGACACAGCATATTCAAACCTACAGGCCAGTGGCCACTCTTTCAGTGATGAGAATGTACACATCCTGCTGGTTTGGGGAGGGTCAAGGAGGCCATTTACATGAAAAGGGAAAAAATGTCTATGAATCGAGGAGAGGGCCTAAGAATACATCTTTCACAATCTTACAATGCTGTGATAGCAGCCATTCCCCAACTCTGGTACTCATGGTCATTGATCATTGTCGTTGATTAATGATATTTGAGTACTGGTTGTTGATCAGTGGCCATAACAATTTGCATATTAATGAAGGAACTGACCTCACAGCCCATTGTTCATCAGGAATGCTAGTTCCAGTCAATGTGCAAATGTACTGTTTTAAAGGTTGGAGAAACCTGCAGTCAGCTGAGACTGAACCCACATAGCAAAATTGGTATGGCCCAGATCTGGCCCACACAGTGTGCTTACACATGGCCCACATACCGGAAAGAATGATGGCCCATTGGTGGCCCAGATCTGGTTTGCCAAAGGTGGCCCACACATTGGCCAGCACAAGGCCAGTTGCAGACACACTGGTGGTCCTTTGCTGGCCCATGTGTGGATTACCTCTGGCAAACCTGGTCTGGGCCATCAAAGTGTCGTCATTCTTTCCGGTATGTGGGCCATGTGTAAGTTGTGTGCAGCCACGGGCCAGCTGCAGACACAATGCTGGCCCAGAACAGTTTCAGCTCTGGCCCCAGATGTCAGCCTAATGTGTACCTTAATTAAACCATGTAATAATAACATGTGCATAGTAGTAAAAAAGGAACATGACCAAACTCTGTTCAGCCAGTGACTGGACTGATTCTTATATAGCGTTTTTCAACTCTACCAGATTACTCAAAGTGCTTTATACATCATGCCACATTCACCAAATCCCACACTTTCTCTTAACTGAGTGCTTCCTAACTACATTCATACACATTCATGCCATGCAGATTGGAGGAGCCAAGGATCGAACCACTAACCTTCCGATCAATAGGTGACCTGCTCTACCGCCTGAGCTACAGCCACCCACTGGCAAAGGTGAGTAAACCCTCACTAGATTTGGATAAAGTGTACACTCACAAACCTGTCAAAACCTGCATTTGAAACATTGGCTACCATAGCAGTATAGTATTGCAACATGGCATTTGGGTCTTCTAACTAAAATAGGAAAAAAGGAACATAAATAGTGCATCATTGCTAGACCTGGCCCACATCTGGTTGACATACACTCTGCCATGACACCGGTCAGTCAGAAGTGCCAGCTTGATGCCGGATCCCAGCCAGACCTGTTTTCTATGGGCCTGGGCCACATAAACCAAACCATAATCGGGCCAGATGTGGCATGCCATCACATAGACAGTGCCACCTATGCCAGGCCTGGCCCATATCTGGATGACATACGTCTTATCATGCCAGAAGTCAGCCAGCAGTGCCGGCTTGATACCAGATCCGGGCCAGACCTGCTTGCTATGTGGGAAGAAGTCATTTGAATGACTGACAAAACATTTCTCCAACTGAACATGCTACGTCCAGATGAACAGAATAAACTTTTTCAGGATTAAAAGAGATAGACTGATAATATTTAAGATTGAAGCATTAACTAATGGCAGGACTTCAATGAGCTGTCTGGTAGGAATGGGGTCTAAAAGACATGATGGTTTGGAGGAAATAATTACTGAAGTTAACTCAGAAAGATCGATTAGAGAAAAAGAATCTAAATAAATATCAATGGTGTCGATTCAGTGATGAATAGTGGGATGCTCTAACTTTTTAGCAGTTTTTTAAAGTTTTGGGGCTTTAATAAATGTGGCCAGATTTCTAGAAATGACAGCTGCTCCATCCAGTATCCGTCCACTATAGTTGGGATAGTTGCAATGTCTCCTAACAAGACCAGGTTTTCTTCAGAAAGTTTCCCAATTATCTATAAAGCCCAAATCATTTTTACAGAGTAAAAAACTTGCTAAAATGCTGCTAAACCCTAAATGAATTTTCCGTACAAATGTGGCACCATTAAGGGGAAGTGAATAGTGAACTATAACTGATTGTGGAATCCAATGTTAGATTGCTGTGATAAGTACACACCCGATGCCCCCCCCCCCCCCCCCCCCCCCCCCATGACCCAAAAGCAGAAGATAATGGATGGATGGATTGATAAATGGATAAGTAGATTTTAAGATTTTTTTCGCAGCTTATACTCTTTTCTAACACTTCAAGCAAAAATAGACCTTTAACAGTTATTGTCACCTATATAGTTGATAATAAAGCCTTCCCCCTTGCCGAAGACAAGCCCCGCCGGGTCAGAATGGAAGGTCACAGTCAGATCAGGGGTCGTTGAGGAAAGCTTGAAGGGGCTGCTGCCTCCAACATAGCGTCCCAGAATACGAGTTGTGACCTCATCTCCATCGGTGATCGTCAGCATGTCACTGTCACTGATGTTGAGTCTGAAGACAAGGAGGAAGGGAAAGAAATACTGCAGTATAGCTAATGATATCAGTTCAAGATGAGTTATAATGATTCAGAACACATTTGTACAAACATCTGACTGTGTGGGAGACAAAATGACATCAAAGTCTAAATGCTGCATTCATTCACAGGAGTATGTAAGCATGACTGCACTGTTTTTGCCCAAGACACGTTTGATTGATCACACCACAGTGGCTTTGAAAAGATGTAGTTTGCAAGACTTTGAATACTGAAATATCTAAAAATATTATATGGCATACCAAAACAAGTGTAGCTGGAACAAAGCTGCCAGAGAGTTTAATTAAACTTGTCAAGGCCCTTTTTATATAATTGAAAATTGTATAATGATTTAATTTAAATAAAACAATAGTAAAGCCTTACTTAAGGTGAGTTATTTACTTTAAAATTAATTTCACGATAGTGCTTTTGGACTGTGGGTGAGTTACAGATATTCCTTTAACTCGAGCAGGTATCAACTCATTGTTAATATCAATACTTATATACAAATTGAAAGGAGTAGTTTCTGGTTTTTGAGTGGATGTTTTTTTGTCAACAGTTACATGACCAAACTGAAACTGCTCACATTTCTGTGTGTTAGAACATGAAGTGAAAACTAAACATTGATTATCTTAAGCTGCATCCACACTGGAAACAGTTCACTCACTGCACAGCACTTTGATGTTGATGGCTGCTCACTTGCATCCAGGCTTTAGTTGCCTAGGTGATTCACTAGTGTATTTACTACCAGGTCATATGTCAATCAACATTATTCTTCCCTCTCATAGAGGGAATCTTCGAAGTTGAGAAAAGTTAGCTTGGGTCTCTCCCACCTCATGTTGCCAGCAGTTATTTTGCCTGTAGTCGCTTGAAATCACTGAATGCTACTTTGTGCGGCCTGTGGTTAACACATCGCTGCAAATCACTTCTAATGTGCACACTGTAAAATCATGTACAATATATACTTTTTTACTTGTTTTTCCCAAGTTATTGTTAGCTGTAGGAAAAATCTTCATTTGGCCAAGCTTGTGCACACAAACAACAAATTTGTTTTGGTTCACTTTGCTGTCTTTGTGGAAAAAAAAAAAGAAATGCTTTGTTGAATAGGTAGTATAAATTTACTACAGTTTACTCTCTGTTTTAAGTGAAGTTAACTTAAAGCATCAGAGAGCAGGATTATTACCATTTTGGAGGATCATGTTCTCTTTTGAAACAATTAAAAAAAAAACTTGTAATCAGTGTGTTTAAATTTGTTTCTCAGTAAAGCTGACAGCATTTAATGTTTGTTAAAGTTAACTTGCTGTTACTAAATTACTTAGTTAACAGTTGCTGCACAGTTAGACTGTTAACAGATTACTTTTCTGGGTAGATGTCATGGGCCTGGATTTGGCAGAAAAGACTAGCTGTTCTTACCACTGTCCATATTTAACCTATTTTTGCAGAAAATAGAAAGTCAGAAAGTTTAAAGCTTGCTTTCTGCTTCCCTGAAGTTGACAGAATTCGGTGTGGCAGAGGTCTATACTATGAAGCAGGATTTTGGATTTAAAATGTTTTTTCTTTATTTTCATGACTATTTACATTGTAGATTCTTACTGAAGGCATCGAAACTTTAATGAACATATGAAACATTGTAGTAAACAAAAAACTGTGAAATAATTCCGCCTCCTTCAGAAGTCTATGCAAGGGTGCTGGAAAAGAGAGTTCGTCCGCTCGGATACAGGAGGAACAATGCGGTTTTTGTCCTGGTTGTGGAACACTGGACCAGCTCTTTATCCTCTCAAGGATACTTGAGGGTGCATGGGAGTTTGCCCAACCAGTCTACATGTGTTTTGTGGACTTGGAGAAGGCATTTGACCGTGTCCCTCGGGGTGTCCTGTGGGAGGTGCTGCGGGAGTATGGGGTGTCTGGCCCATTGCTAAGGGCCATTCGATCCCTATACAACCGTTGCAAGAGCTTGGTTCGCATTGCCGGAATAAGTCGGACTCGTTCCCGGTGGGTGATGGGCTCCGCCAGGGCTGCCCTTTGTCACCGATTCTGTTCATAATTTTTATGGACAAGATTTCTAGGCGCAGCCAAGTGGCGGAGGGCTTTCACTTCAGTGGCCTCAGAATCTCATCTCTGCTTTTCGCGGATGATGTGGTTCTGTTGGCTTCATCGGGTGATGGCCTCCAGCTTGCACTGGAACGGTTCGCAGCCGAGTGTGAAGCAGCGGGAATGAGGATCAGCACCTCCAAATCTGAGGCCATGGTTCTCAGCCGGAAAAGGGTGGAGTGCCCACTCCGGGTCGGGGATGAGTTCCTGCCCCAAGTGGAGGAGTTCAAGTACCTCGGGGTCTTGTTAGTGAGTGATGGGAGAAGGGAGCCGGAGATCGACAGATGGATTGGTGCTGCGGCCACAGTGATGCGGACGCTGCACCGGTCCGTCATGGTGAAGAGGGAGCTGAGTGTAAAAGCGAAGCTCTTTATTTACCGGTCGATTTACGTCCCTACCCTCACCTATGGCCACGAGCTGTGGGTAGTGACCGTAAGAACGAGATCACGGATACAAGCGGCAGAAATGAGCTTCCTCCGAAGGGTGGCTGGCCTCTCCCTTAGAGATAGGCTAAGGGAGATAGGCGGCTCTACTCTGAGCCCCGGGAGGGGCTCCTCCACATCGAAAGGAGCCAGCTGAGGTGGTTTGGGCATCTGACAAGGATGCCTCCTGGGCGCCTCCTGGGGTTGGTGTTTCGGACATGTCCCACCGGGAGGAGGCCCCGGGACAGACCCAGGACACGCTGGAGAGATTATATCTCTCGGCTGGCCTGGGAACACCTTGGTGTTCCCCCGGATAAGCTGGAGGAGGTGGCTGGGGAGAGGGAGGTCTGGGCTTCTCTGCTTAGGCTGCTGCCCCCGCGACCCGGCCCCGGATAAAGCGGATGAAGATGGATGGATAATTCAAAACATGTTTTATATTTTAGATTCTTCAAAATAACCACCCTTTGCTTTGATTGCTGCTTTGTACACTCTTGGCATTCTCTCGATGGCCCGCATGAGGTATTCACCTGAAATCATTTTTCAAAAGTCAACAGTCTTGAAATAGTGCTGAGCACTTACTGGCCCCTTTGCCTTCACTCTGTGGTCCATCTCGTCCTAAACCATCTCGATTGGGTTTAGGTCAGGTGACTGTGGAGGCCAGGCCATCTGGCGCAATCACTGTCCTTCTTGGTCAGTTAGCCCTTACACTGCCTGGAGGTGTATTTTGGGTCATTGTCTTGTTAAAATTAAATGACGTTCCAACTAAATGCAAACCAGATGGGACGGCATGTTGCTGCAGGATGCTGTGGTAGACATCCTGTTTCAGTGTGCCTTCAATTTTGAATAAATCCTTCTCCATGCTTCACAGTGGGAACCATGCACATAGAGACAATCCATTCACCTTTTCTGCACTGCACAAAGACATCACGGGTGGAACCAAAGATCTCAAATTTGGACTCATTAGACTCTTCTAATGTCCATTCTTTGTGTTTCTAGGAGCACATATATCTCTTCTGCTTTTTGCTTTTCCTTAGTAGTAGTTTCTTAGCAGCTGTTTGACCAAAAAGGCTGTTTTACACAGTCTCCTCTGAACAGTTGATGTAGAGATCTGTCTGCTGCTGGATCTCCCTGTTGCATTTATCTGGGCTCTAATCTGAGGTGCTGTTAACTTGCCTTTTCTGGGGTGGTGACGCAGATGAATTTATGCTCAGCAGCAGAGGTGACCTCTCTTCACCATACTGTACCTGGCCTCCCACTGTGACAATTTCCTGATGATGTATACAGCTGGACAGTTGACACCCCTTTACCTGATGGGACAAAATGGCCCCCGGCCCTTTGTTCAAAGTGTCCGTCTGCAGAATAAAAGGTAGGGAGAAGTTAGGAGTGTAGAGCAGGGGTTCCCAACAGAGAGCTTTCTTTACCTGCACCCTTTCAGGTGAGATCAGTCAAGGGTTGGTCAGGTCCGCCAAGCCTGGCATGAACTGGAGGTAGTAACCAGCCAGCCCCAAGGACCCCCTCAACCCTTTTATGGTTTTGGGACAGAATTCGACAGTTGCTGTTTCATCCATCTGTGGATGCACCTGCCTTCATCCAAAGAATACCTCAAATACTGTACCTCCCTTTGTCCAACCACACACTTCTTCGTGTTGGCCATGAGCCCTGCCCTGGAATGTGGCTGGGAACAAGCCAAACAGAAGTGGTAGAAACCGTACGGAGTGGAGAAGGCCGTTTTTTCTTTGAACTCTGCAGACAAGGGTATCTGCCAGAAGCCCTTGGTTAAACCTAGTGCTCACTCCACTGTTCATGGTCGAGGAGCTCATCGACCTGGGGCATTGGTTAGGCACCATCCTGTGACACCTCATTTACCTTTCGGTAGTCGGCACAGAACTGTACAGAGTAGTCCTGTGTTGATTGCCTGTTATATGTAGCACCATGGTCTTGGAGGAACGCTGTCTTGTTTCACTGTGTACTGTACCACTGCACATGTTTAAAATGACAATAAAGCCACTTGACTTGACTTGAGAACCAATTTTTCTTCTCCACAAGAAGTAATTAACTTTGATATAGAAGAAGGGAGCAATACAAGTACTTTATCTCCTGGTGAAAGATGCCTGAGTTTGTCCCCTCTGTTGTACAGATGCTCCTAACATTCCTGGGCCTGGAGAAAATTTCCCTTGTATTTAATTTGCAGCAGATATTCGTGGATGTCCCCATGCACACACCTAACCTCCACCCTCTCTGCCTCCAAAAAAGTTAAAGACAAAAGTTAGGTATGGTTGCGTCAAACTTTGGAAGAGAGCAGAACTCCAAAAGTTGATTCTGTTCATCTGGACGTAGCGTTTTGTGGGAGAAACATTTCGTCACTCATCCAAGTGACTTCTTCAGTCTCAGCTGACTGCAGGTTTCCCCATCCTTATAAACAGTACATTTGCATTATTAAGATAAAGGAACTGACCTCCCAGCCCATTGTTCCTTCAGTGGGCTGGTTTCAGTCATTATGCAAATGTACTGTTTATAAGGATGGGGAAACCTGCAGTCAGCTGAGACTGAAGAAGTCACTTTGATGAGTGACGAAACGTTTCTCCCACAAAACGCTACATCCAGATGAACAGAATCAACTTTTGGGGATTTACTTACCTGGATGATTGAGCATGTATCAAGACGAAGAGAGCAGAAGTTTTAATGTGCATGAGTGTGTATGTATGTGTGTTGGTGTTTTTCCTCACAGTTGTACATCAAGCAGCACTCGCTTGTCCTCGCCAACATGTATCCTCCAGCTGCAGTCCTCTCCTTCTCCATACCATTCTGGCCAGTTTGGAGACAAAATTAACCCTCCTGGACCCGACAAATCACCTCCACACTGTGCTGCAGAGGAAAGGTGGAGGACATATGGCAGAAGAAAATGTGAGAGTTCCTGTTTTGAGAACTAGAATTACTAAACAACTATGTCTTTTCTGTCTATGTATTTTTTAGTCATATATAATTCATGTCCAGGAATGAAGACACACACACACACACACACACACACACACAATTAAAATTGCTTAAAATCTAAAAATTACATTTTATAAGTTTTTCATTATTCAATTCAATTCAATTCAATTTTATTTATATAGCGCCAAATCACAACAAATGTCGCCTCAAGGCGCATTATCTGCTCTGAGACTAAGCTCATTATTTTAAAGTTTTCTTTTGTAATGAAGTTCAGTGCAGTAAGTGGTCAAAGCAGATTTTGATTCAAGAATTGAAATCATATGTGGCAAAAAACAAAGTGTGTTAGCCTGGGTTACATGTCAAATGGATAAAAAATACCACCTCTAGTTATTGTAATAATATCCGAATGACAAATTTATTATTTTACACCTACTCATGAATAGGTGGATAAAACAGGTTGAAATAAGGTTATGTAGTTAAGGAGCTCTGTTGAATCTGACGTGAAAGGCATTTTGACAGAACCCTGAAAAATAGAACATTTATGGTCTTATCCTAATCTGTCATGAAGCCTCCTCTTCATATAATGAAGGGCAAAGAGGTACAAATACTTTGCATTTCAGTACGATACTCCGCTTTATTCTTTTTGTTCTTGTACAACTCGGGTTTTTTGTAGAACATTTTTACCTTTGCACAGAGGCTCAGTGTCATTCCAGTATGGATCTCTGGCACTGATGCATTCAATCACAGGGGGACCTTGCTCTAAGGAGTGGCCTGGATCACAAGTAAACTGAACCACTGTTCCAACTCCATACAGAGGGTCGGAGGTGGTGAAGTTTCCATTCTGAAGATATGGCTCGTAACAGTGGCCGCGTTCGAAAGCTGAAAGAGAAAATAGAAAGCTCTATAAAATGAATACCAAAATGTTTATGCTTTTTTGACTGTGATTTTTCCTGACACATCACCTCCAATTTACCATAACTAAATGTCAAATGATGTATAGTTTTTGCATTAATTATCTGTTAAACCACACATTTATAATAAATTGTATAGAGATTATTCTTTGGTTGTTTTCTTCTCTTCATTGATACTGACAAACATTTTGAAGGGTATTTTTCCATCCTCTGGCTATTTGAGACTGCCAAAAACAACTAACATGCTGGCTAATATAATGATTAAGAACCTGCTCGCTTCCTGGCAATCTATTAAAAATCTGATTAACAGTCCATCTGCAAAAATAAACACTGGTCTTTTTTACCAGTGGTCTTCTGTTTGCTTACATAATTATGCATTAATTATAAATATAATTGTTTGAACTGCTCTCCAAGAATGTAGTTCATGTTTAATTTTTGTGCTCAACTGGATCTACAGTGGCTTCTGCACCTTCATAGCGGATATTGAATCCTGTGTTGTGGTTGGGCTGATCCGTGATGAACTGGATTCTTACAGCTGGACCTTCGCTGATCACTCCTTCAAAGGGTATCTGACCCCCCCGACCTGAATCAAACAGCACCACAGAGCCAGCGTCCAGCCCACTCCACAACACCAACCTAAGGCGATACAGAGATGGTGTCAGTGAATGGATTAGTGGTGTGTGATAATACAAAATTTATTACCAATTAAATACAGTGCCAGTACTGCTGATATCAAGAACAGATATCTGATCATTTTTATTGCTGTACATCTTTGTATCTTTTGTGATAATTACCAGTGGTAATTGTTTAGTTTGAGATCTTTCTGCAACTCTGTGCGGTCTTTTCTGGTTTTAGTCATTTTGCATCTGACCCTTAGGGCCTTTGGAGCTGTACCTGATATGCCTATTCAGATATTCCTCCATACAATATGGTTGCTTTTACCTGTCAGTTGGTCCCAAGGCCAGTCTCTCCAGGTGGAGATGCAGCCTCTGGTCTTTGGGTGCTTCAAGGGACCAGGAGCAGGAGCGATCCAAGGTGGCATTAGGGCCATGATGGGGAGATGGGGAGAGCACTCGTCCCACTGTAGCATTCTTTACTGTTCCCCCACAAAGAGCTGAAGAGCAGAACACTCAATTTGAATTTGTTAGTGGAGTATCTTTCACAAAAAGTGAAATGAAGTATCCTTTTTGCTACAGAATTTTAAGAAAAACTGTAAAGAAACCGTTCTATACACACTCACCCCTGCACACAGGCTCCTTATCACTCCAAACTGGCAAGGAGGCATTAAGGCAGGTAAGCAGTGGTTCCCCACGCAGGTGGTAACCCATGTGGCAGTGAAAGCGCGCAGTCCCTCCAGGGAGCAGGTCCAGTACAGATACATCTCCGAAATGAGGTCTCTTTGGCAGGGAGCAACTCAGCCTGAAGACTACACGAGGATAGAGGAATGTGAAGTAAGTGAGTACTAATACAATAACATTAGGTTAGTTCAGACAAGTACGATGAGACAAGGTGTATCCTTTTGCGGCCCAATCTTCTTTTGGGGGGGTTTTACTTAAAATTAGTGCTATCAGGTTAATCTCGTTTGTTTTTATGAATATTACTGCTACATTCATATAGGGATGCACCGATATGTCTACTGCATATTACTGCTATAGATTTTTTTGCTTCTGAAATGCAGAACACACATGACCGGGTTTGCTGCACTGCCAGAAGCAAGGACTTCCATTTTTTACAAACCAGTCTTTTAGACTGGGCCTTGTAATTCTTGAAATAATGCTTTTGTTACTACCGCTTCAATTTTTTTACACACACATGTAAAAGAAAATAATACCCTCTCTCTCATTTTTATTGTTGCTGTATATTGTGAAGACTAGACCAGTGTTTCCCAAACACACTGGTGTTTCCCAACAACTGTGCTGCGGCACATAGGTGTGCCGTGAGAAATGATCAGGTGTGCCATGGAAGATTAGATGATCAGAGAGGCTGCTGCAAAGAAGCTACTGACCATCCTACTCTCAAACGACACTATGAGCCACCGTATCACAGACATAGACTTAGATATGGCATCAGCTTCTGGAAAGAATAAAAAGTAGTCCATTTTTCTCTTTGCAACTAGACGAGTCCACTGATGTCACAAATGGTGCATTACTGCAGATTTTTGTTTGTTATCGCTGGGAGAGCAGTTTGCATGAAGACATGCGGTTCTGTGGAGAGCTACCAGCACGAGCCATGGCTCAGGAATGTTTCCACTGCATTGACAACAATTCACTGAAAACGACCTGGACTGGCAGAAATGTGTTGGGGTGTGCATTGATGGTGCAGCTTCAATGACTGGCAGGCATCATTTGGCAGATTCTTGATCGTGCACCAGAAGCTAAATGGACCACAGTGAAAGCCCTGCAGCAAAAAAAGATTTCACCAGAGTTCCACGAGGTGAGGGATGTAAGTGTAAAAACTATCAATTTCATTAAAAATAACTCCAGATGTTTTTTCCAAGCTTTGTGAGGACATTGAAGCAGATCATGTCCAGCTGCTGCTACCACAGTGAGGAGAGATGGCTTTCAAGAGGAAGTGTTTGTTTGAACTGAGGAATAAGGTCTCTTCTTTTCTCACGGGGAAAAAAAATCTCCTCTTGCACATCATTAAGCCAAGCTTGCTTATCTCTGTCACATTTTTTTCACTGCTGAACGAGTTGAACATCTCATGTGACAAGAGAAACAGCAACATGTTTTTTGTTGCAGACAAAGTTGAAGCTTTACAAGAGGAAACTTGCTTTGTGGACTAAGAGGGCCCAGGAAAAGAGATGGACATGTTTCCACTTTTGTGACCCTGTCTGTCAGCACCTTTCACAACTGACAGAGATATTCGATGAATATTTCCCTGAGGATCCCAGAGAAGGACACATGTGGATTTTGGACCCATTTTCTGTGGATCCCGCTGAAAATGATGTTGCATTGCCCTCACATCTGCAGTCCCAGCTTCTGGAAGTTTCCACCAACCGCACTTTAAAGTTGAAGTGGGGCAAACTGGACCTGGGCTCCTTCTGAATTGCTGTCTCAAAGGAGTACCCATGTCTGGCACTGAGAGCTCTGAAACTCTTTCTCCCATTCACAACGACATATCTGTGTGAATCAGGATTTTCCATCGTGGCCTCAGCCAAGACCATAGCCCGACTCTGAGAATGAGCCTTTCCCCCATTCCACTCAGACTGGACCTGGATTTGTGTCTCAGAGGCAGGGTCAAGTGTCTCATTAAGAGGTGAACATAAAAGGGGAGTTGCAGCTTACCAAAACAATGTTGTGACTGTTGTTGTTCATTTGTCTCAAATATAAAGACTAACTTCTGGTTCTGCCAATGAAAAAAGGTTTACTGCTGAAGCAACTTTCATATTCACTCTATATTTTTATTTGCAATTTATTTAAATTTTATAAGCTTATTCATTTATTATTTAGAAAATTATTTTTGAATATATTTATTTTATCACCACATTATTTATCCAATTTAGATTTTTCCCTATTTTCTTGTCTCTTTTGCTGTAGTAAAATTGAATTATTAATTATTTTTGTGTTATTAAGCCTGACTTGAGCCTTTCAATTTCTACTTGCAGTTTGATTTGTTCCATGAATAGTTAACCTTTTTGGCATTTTGTTGTATCTGCAGGTTCAGATTTGATTTAGTTATTAAATATAAATCAAACAAAAAGAAACTTTAATCTTTTCGATACATTGTTAATATCTGAATGGGCCCTGGGTTTTTTTGTAGCGGAAAAGTTGGGCCCAGAGGTAAAAAAGGTTAAGAACCCCTGGACTACACTATGCAATCACTTAAACACTGGAATCCAAAGTATAATCAAATAAACATAATATAGATATATAAATAATATATAAATATCTTATTTGAATTATTAATGGAGAAAAAGCAAGAAACAGAGACTGGTGGGTGAGCTCCAATCACTCCTATCAGCAGAGAGAGAGCAGGTCACTGTGTTGTAAAATCATTTAAATATCTCAATAAAACACCACCTCTGCTTTCAAGGAGAAAATAAAACAAGCAGGAGTTTTCAGTGCTGACATCGTCTGTTTTTTTTTAAAACTTTTTTTTAACTTTCAACAGAGAATGTAATTTGCAGCATTACGTGACTTAATCCTCAATTCAATCCATTACTCGCATACTGGGTTGCCATAAAGAATACATTAATACCATGAAAACACATTCATTAATTACAGGCAATCTATTTCTTAACAATTTTAATGACAGATATATTTTTTCCTTTCCTATTTTTATTCCCACTGACACTCTTGTGAATATCTAAACCACAACAGGCAGTTATGCAGGTTCACTATGACCAAATCACCACAGTAAAACACCATGCCAGTGTTACAAGATAAAAATTCAGGAAAGTTTCGCCATAGTTCAGAGGCTACTCAGCAGAGGATGATTTAAAGATGTGCACGTCAGGTCATCTACTGATTGGAAGGTTAGTGGTTCAATTCCTGGCTCCCCTAGTCTGCATGCCAAGTATCCTTGGGCAAGATACTAACCCCAAGTTGCTCTCTGATGCAGCCATCAGAGTGTGAATGTTAACTAGGAAGCAGTGAAAAGCATAGAACAAAGTGCTTGCGTGAATAGCCACATGTGGCATGCTGTATAAAGCGCTTTGAGTGCTCTGGGGGAGTAGAAAAGTGTTATATAAGAATCTATTTAAATATATGTTTTTCAGTCAATTTAAAATCAAACCTAATACTATGCCAGCTTTTAGTATTTTGATGACATGAATGCCCAAAAAACTTAAAAGCCATCCAAACACATCCAGAGTTTCAAGGCTGTGAGCAAAAACAGAGCCAAAAAAACCCCCCAGCTGTAAATCAGTGTGGTTATTATAGTAAACCCTGCAGTCTTTTCTTTGTATATTTTACTTTAGAAATTGATTGATTGTGACCAACACAAATATTACCAGATGTAAAATTTTGTTGAAGCACACTCACTGATCACTACTGTCTTTTACAGTCTCATTATTTTTCTTTCCTTGTTTGTGAGAGGATTTCTTCAAAACATCTGCTGATTACAATTACTGACAGTCCGGTATAATAACTAGCTTTGTTTGGAACTGTGCATGGCTCTTCTGGATCATTGTTTCACAGAAGAGCATTATCAAGATGTAGTGATAGCCAAATTGGCCAGAAGATGTCACTGTGGAGATGGATGTTAGATTGTTTCGAAGCCTTGAAAAGAAAACATTGCTAGAGAGGAAACAATGACGACATTAAAGAGAACACAGGGAGACACAGATAAGATATACACAGGAGATTAGGGTTGCTTAGAAACACTTCGGTGACACAGCTGAACACAGTCTGACTGAGGAGACAGGGGAAGCAAAATCAAACATAATACACATAACACAGGAGCCTATCAAAATAAAACGCTTGACACTTGTACTGGGGAGAAACAGACATAGAGACATGATAGACGAGGAAGACAAGGGAGATAGATAGGAGATGAACATAGGAACATGAAGGGAGAAAGCACAGGGACAGGACTATGAAGACGGGACACAGAGAGAAAAGACAGGCATGGGAGGGAACAAACGTAACAAAACAAGAACCAGAAACTAGGACAAAGAAGCTCTAGAAAATACAAAACGTAAGACTAACGGATACAGAGAACAAATCCAGTATATGAAAAATCCAAAAAAAATCCAGTACACAGAAAACAAAACCAGTATATGAAAATCTCTTAAATTCAAAAGACACATCAGCAAACTTGTTGACTAGCTTAAGTGAACATTACTGTTTGCTAAAGGTACGCAGCCCATGGCCACAGTATTTTTTCAGCCTCTCATACATCCCAGACTGATAACATCTCAATTTTTACCAGGAAAAAGTAAAGCGAATAAAATTAAATAAATATTTTCTTCATACATGCTGTCCTACACGGCTACTATCATGGTTGCTAAGCTACAGAAGCAGCGCTATAGACTACACCAGTGGTTCCCAAACTTTTTTTGCTGGGCCCCCCTTGTTTTACAAGAAAAATGTTCGCGCCCCCCTCGCGTGCACGCGCGCACGCACGCACGAACACATCCTCCAACCACACACACCCATATTTTGCTCCATTGCGGTTTATTTCACACCTCAAACATTTAGTAAACAATTAAGCAAATACAAGTAATCTGCAATAAATTACAGGTAGTAAGAAAATAAACTACTAACTCTTTTACACTACGTCTGCACCTACACGGGTATTTTTGAACACGCAGCTGTTTCGTCCACGTAAACGGCGTTTCAAGATTTTTTTAAAACTCCTTTTTTGCGTTTATGTGTGGACGAGGAATATAGAGTTCTTCACGCAACGTCAAAGGTATGTGCCTTTTTTCACGTCACGCTGTGGCCACGTTATTGTTTACATGAGATGAATTGCAGAATGGCAGATAGAGACAAAATACTGTTAATCTGACTGTCTGCAGGTTTTACACACAGTTACTGTCCCTCCATTTACAAAGGCAGAGGCGTCACGCTGTGATTATTTTACATGTAGTTGTTTTTTTTCCTGTGTAATAATATTCAACATTGCTATCAATACATTTTTCAAAAAATCCGTCTGCAAAATGGGTTCAAAAACATAAACAACTGTTGGATGCTGTTTGTCCGTGATTTGAACCGGGGGAACAAATCGTGGCAGGATCAGCCTGATGTTATTTGTATCCCACTGTAACTTTACTGTATAAAGAGCAAACATCTCCAAAATGTCAGGAGTAGTTAGTCATTACAACAAGTGTTTGTGAACTACAAATCAAGAATGTGGGATCCTGTTTGTCCGTGATTTAAACAGCCCAGCGCTGCTCCCAACGAAGGGAAAACCAGTTCTGCAGGGAGACCTACCTTGGCACTTGTGCAGGTGAAATCAAAGGGAAGATTTGCTTCACCATATTTTCTAGTCTTTGGCTTAGAATGAAGTTGGTTGAAACATATTCAGCGATGCTTCATCTCCTGCTTTGCGTTTGTGTGGGCGCCCGTGCTAACAGTGTCCAAGCGTTGTTTTGGGGTTTTTTTCCCTTTTCATGCCGCGCCCCCCCTGCAATGGCTCTGCGCCCCCCCTAGGGGGCGGGCCCCACACTTTGGGAACGTCTGGACTACACCATCCAATTTACCATGTCCCCACTTCCAGTCATCGCAGCCTTCGAAGGTCAATACAATCCCATCAAATCAGCTGACCTCAATGCCAGCTTGAATCAGCTGATATCCTTCTAAACATCACATTGTCAAATCTCATCCAAGAAGTGCCATTTAGGTGCCTTTATGCTCCCCCCAGTAGCTGCACATCTACAAAATACTTTGAAACCCACCTGACCCACAGCTCCTCCTTTTATGATGTTTCTGACTTCATCTGAACCAATCTGTTGTCACTTGTTCTCTGCTGGGGTTTTGCTGGTGGTTTCCGCTTTCAATGAATGAACCTTAAAGATTAGGAAGGTCACAGAAGCTGGCAGTCTATGCCAGCTTTCCTAGTAAACATAGAGAAAGGGGCCCGTCAGCTTGAACAGTGGGAGGGATCACTGAAGTCCCAGTGATAGAGTATAGTCCACTTCAAGGTGACCAGCCCCTAATACACTACATGTAGACTGGGAGTCCCTCCTGAAGGCCCACCACCCAGAGGAGGCACCCTAGGGGTCAGGTGTATTATGTTTCTTGTGGCATATTATGGTGATCCAGGGTAGGGGCCCTGGCAATCAAATCCCCGGCTACTGAGGCTGACTTATTAGGACATAGACATTGCCTCTGGTGTGGAAGGAGCCTGAGGTAGTGTGTGAGGTTGAAAGACACTGACTTGATATCCTTGGGCTCACCTCAACACACAGTTCACAGTCACAACCAAAAGAAGTCATAGCACACATTTTTATTGCTATGCAGATTTTACGCAGCTTTATCTATCCATGAAGCTAGATGACATACACCATTTAGTTCTATTACAGGGATGTCTTAAAGACATAGGCTGTGTCCAAATTCAGGGCCTGCATCCTTCAGAGGCCACATTTGTAGGCCAATTAGGTCACAGCAAGGCAGCAAAGGCTGCCAAAATTCGAAAGCTGCTCCAAATGTGGCCCAGAATTGCATCCTCCTTTTCCCCAGAGCTGGGAAAAGGGTTCGGGTGTATCCTTCATGGTCCACCCTATCCCAGGATTCATTAAAAATCAAAGGTTAAGGAAATTTTTTGGGAAAAATGGTGGATGGTTGAACCGAAGCAGTCCAAAAGTAAAAAGTAAGTACTGAGTTTTTATTTCACTAAAAATATCCAGTGGAACAAATGTTAGCATACCGAAGAATTTTAATCATATCTATCTAATAGACTCCAATTTGTGCATGTAAATGGAGAGTCCTCTTCACACACTGAGGTTAATTATGGAGTTCCACAGGGTTCAGTGCTAGGACCAATTCTGTTTACATTATACATGCTTCCCCTAGGCAGCATCATTAGAAGACATAGCATACATTTTCACTGCTATGCAGATGACACCCAGCTCTATCTGTCCATAAAGCCAGATAACACACACCAATTAGTTAAACTGCAGGAATGTCTTAAAGACATAAAGACTTGGATGGCCACTAACTTTCTGCTTCTTAACTCAGATAAAACTGAGGTCATTGTACTCGGCGCTGAAAAGCTTAGAAATATGGTATCTAACCAGATTCTTACTCTGGATGGCATTACCTTGGCCTCCAGTAACACTGTGAGGAACCTTGGAGTCATTTTTGACCAGGATATGTCCTTCAACGCACATATTAAACAAATATGTAAGACTGCGTTCTTCCATTTGCGCAACATCTCTAAAATTAGAAATATCCTGTCTCAGAGTGACGCTGAAAAACTAGTTCATGCATTTATTACTTCCAGGCTGGACTACTGCAATTCATTATTATCAGGATGTCCAAAAAACTCACTGAAAAGCCTTCAGCTAATCCAAAATGCTGCAGCAAGAGTACTGACAGGGACTAGAAAGAGAGCATATTTCTCCTGTTTTGGCTTCCCTTCATTGGCTTCCTGTTAAATCCAGAATTGAATTCAAAATCCTGCTCCTCACATACAAGGTCTTAAATAATCAGGCCCCATCTTATCTTAATGACCTTGTAGTACCATATCACCCTATTAGAGCACTTCGCTCCCGCTCTGCAGGCCTACTTGTTGTTCCTAGAGTATTTAAAAGTAGAATGGGAGGGAGAGCCTTCAGTTTTCAGGCCCCTCTTCTGTGGAACCAGCTTCCAGTTTGGATTCGGGAGACAGACACTATCTCTACTTTTAAGATTAGGCTTAAAACTTTCCCTTTTGCTAAAGCATATAGTTAGGGCTGGACCAGGTGACCCTGAATCCTCCCTTAGTTATGCTGCAATAGATGTAGGCTGCCGGGGGATTCCCATGATGCATTGAGTTTTTCCTTTCCAGTCACCTTTCTCGCTCACTATGTATTAACAGACCTCTCTCCATTGAATCATATCTGTTATTAACCTCTGTCTCTCTTCCACAGCATGTCTTTTGTCCTGTCTTCCTTCTCTCACCCCAACCAGTCGGAGCAGATGGCCGCCCCTCCCTGAGCCTGGTTCTGCCAGAGGTTTCTTCCTGTTAAAAGGGAGTTTTTCCTTCCCACTGTCACCAAAGTGCTTGCTCATAGGGGGTCATGTGATTGTTGGGTTTTTCTCTGTATCTATGAAGCGCCTTGAGGCGACATTTGTTGTGATTTGGCGCTATATAAATAAAATTGAATTGAATTGAATTGAATTGAAGATTCATACGGTTCACTCTTTAAGCCAAGTGTATTTACAGGGACCAACCTGGCCCATGAACTGTGGTGAGGAAACAGACTCAACCATGCTGTGCTAAAGTTTATAGTTAAAAGAGCTCTCATCCTTTATAAACACTAACAATAAGAGACGCGACAGAGGCTCTCCACCCCTGATGAAGCATCAGGACAAATTCAGCAGTGTGTGAGGAAGAGGGGAAAAAAAAGGAGACAGCAGGAGAAATTTAAAGGGGAACAAGGGGGAATAGACAGCTGTTTTCTATAATTGAGGGACTGGTGAAAACATTTAAAACAATTTCTAGATATTTGTTTCCTGTATTTGCAGAGGTATCTCCAACATACTGTATACTACAAAACAGCTGCATACAGGGAACCACTCACTGATGTTCTGCAGGACAGGATCTAACGGGTAAAGGCAGAAAAATAAATGGAACCACGGACAACTTTAATAATGCAGCTTATTTAAATGAAAGGTTTGAAGAACTAAGAAAAGTTATATATTCATAACGTGTGTAAAGTATTTTATAAGGATGTCATGTTTCTGTATCATTTCTTTCCTGTTAGACTCACTTAACCTAACATCAGCCCGTTTAGTCCTCTGATATCTTCAACATGTTAAGTAAATTATACTGCACAGTTTTCTCATTCAATAAAGGAATATTTACTGCATCAGTAAAATTTTTCCATTTTATCTGAAACATACAAGGATCAAATCTTTTTAGTTTTTTTGGGGGGGGGATATGGGATATTGCCCTTAAATATAACTAAAGCTTTGAGACAGTGGTCAGTGTATGTTATGAAAAAGAAATATATATCTTAAATTTTAACTGAAATGTAATATTTGAGACAACAGAGTTGTCTCAGTGATGTCTTTGTCTCCCTTTGTGTCCATCTTGCTCTCGCTCCCTCTCTCTTATGTCCCTACTCCCTCTCTTTCCTTCTGTGTCTCGTCTCCCGCTCTTCTTTACGTTTCCTCTTGTGTCATTCTGTCATGTGTGTTCTTCCTAGCCATCATGTTCTCTGTATTTGTTGTTTAGTTATGTCCATGTCTCATCTCCAGTTCCCTATCACCATGTCAAGTCCATGTGTCTTAGTTTGCCTATTTCCTATTTTATTTTGACAGTCTTGTGGTCCATGTTCAGTGTGTTTAGTTTCACTTCCCCTGTGGCGTCATGTCATTGAACAAAGTGCACTTTAACATTGAAACATTGCCCCCATATAAAAAATTTCTGAGGCTTGAGTTCTGAATGACATCCTTCCCAGTCTCTAGAGTTAGTTTTAAATAAACATAACACACTTGTCAGTCTTCCTTAAGATACCAGCTGGCTAGCACCTCACGTAATACATGGGCTATATTTTCACTAGTGTGAGAGTCTGGAAAATACACAGTGTCTAGACACCATGTTTTCAGTTCAAAGTCTTCGGTGAGGAAGTGCACTGTGAAACTCATATATGGTTCCGTTGTACGACTTGACCATAGGTCTGTAGTGCTTGCGTAGTTTTCAGCTTGGCTCAGTTCAAACATGACGGTCTTGCGGCATGTTTTGTACATTTGTAGAATGGCGACATGGGAAAAGTAGACATGGGGTGGCTGTAGCTCAGGTGGTAGAGCAGGTCAGCCACTAACCAGAAGGTCGTTGGTTCGATCCTAGGCTGCTCCAGTCTGCATGCCAAATATCCTTGGGCAAGATACTAACCCCATGTTGCTTTCCGATGCATCCATCGGAGTGTGAATGTGTATGAATGGTAGACTACTTAGCACTTAAGTCAGAAAAAAGTGCTAGTGTGATTGGGTGAATGAATTAGTTGTATAAGGCGCTTTGAGTGCTCAGACAGAGTAGAAAAGCGCTATATAAGAACAAGTCCATTTGCCATTTAGTTTCATGAGGGGATGCGGTATCTCTGGTCCACTTTATGTATCAGACTGGTGAAGCCCTCTCTGCTAACCGTATTTACAGGCATCATGTCTTTAGCCAAAAAATGTGTAATGGCCTCTGTTATTTCCTTGTACCGCTTCGACGTTTTCTCATAAGGAGTTCCACTTCAAAAACTCTGATACAGAGACGGCTATTGGACTGCTGTGCTCTTTGTCTTAACATTAGCAACCTTTGTTTGGCTAGCCCTGTCTATCTGGAACTCTTCAAACAGTTCTCTGTGGTTGTATTGAAGATGATGGTGGAGATTAGTCGTGTTTCCTCTGGTGGTGGCCACGAGTGTTCAGCAAGTTTTGCAGAGTACCTGTGTTTGGAGAACGTCGTCTTTATCAAATCCAAAGTACCTCCAAATAAGCGAGGTACAATTTTTTTTAGCCACAAGTTCATAATAGCGTTCTCGTCATGTGTCTCGCTCTCAGCCGTTACAACTCTGACTCGTTGCTGCAGCGTTGTTCGCTCACCACCTACGTAGGAGGCGGGCCCCTAATCCCTTTGATTGGTTAATGCCGTGAAGGGCTCTATTCGACTGGTCAAATGTGTAAAGGGGTTTCTTTGATTGGTAAATTTTTTAAAGCGCGTGTGTAAACACTTTAAGGTACCCAATATTCGCAGTTTACGCCATCTTTTGCGATGGGCCCATCGCACAGGCTGATATCGCGATGACAATAAATTTTAGGTCTGATCTTGTTCTAATGGTCTTGCCTTAATCATTCATAACTCTGGTTTTGCACATTATAATAACATGACTGTCTAACTGATACTTGCAAACTATTACTGAACATCACTAACAGTTGCTATTGCAGTCTTGCTGAGAGAAAATTTAATGTTTAAAGAATCAAAAGGTTTACACTGTATGATTACTTTGCATATGAACCATACCTAAGCTAACTGTTACGTTCTGAGTTCTTTCTTCTCAGGTGGTGCGGTGAACATGAACCCCTGAGAAGTTTCTCTCCACAGCCAGATTCCGGGACTTCAGAGCAGCTGGCTGTGGGGAGTAACAATGACATTTCTATCATACCTACTAAAATATTGACCGTTTACTCTGGGGCAGTGTTTTTTGTGGGGAGTAACAAAGACTATGCTTGCTTGGCTCCTTCCGAGCCCAGGACTATTTCCACGGGCACTATTCACTTCAAGGATTTTCATGTTAATTCTGAGAATAAAACAGATTTTTTTCCCCCTCTGCTCCTGCCAATGGAGGGTAATTGCACATGTCTAATTCATATAATTAAATTAGAAATGTGCATTAGACGATAGTTTCTGGTGTCTTTAGCTTCGTGTCTCAGAACAGAATCACTAGTAACCAGAGTTTGATCCCTGGTGGGTGTGTTGCAGAGTGGGGAAAAACTGTTAGATACATGAGTGGGTTGATTGTGTACTGGGGGCCTCTGTTTGAGAATATGCTTCCTCCTCACTGTCACCCAGCTATCCTGTGTTCCCAGCTGCTCGGGGAGAGCTAATGGGGCCTACATTACATTCAGCTGCACCGTTTACAGTGGGCTGGCAAGCTACGAGTATTTATGGATGCAAAGCCAGGTCTCCAATTTAGTGATCCTAGCCTCCAAAGCTGCCAATAGGCTACATTTATTACCAGTAACATTATTGCTAAATAAGGCTGAGGATTAATTAAACATCTGACACAATGAGCAGGAAAGTTCAGGAGGGACAGGTGAAGAATCCATGCTGGTAGCAAGTCAGCTATAAGCTAAGCTAGCGAATCCCTAAAGACACAGTGACAGAATACTGTAAATATAATTAGAGAGCGAATCAACAGAGAGTGTGCTTTTGATGAAGCACATATACATTAGGTTATAAAATAAGAGGTTATCTATAAGTTTTTAATTAAAGTGGCTATACCGACAAGCTACACAAAAACACCACTGTGTGCTGGAACAGGAACAAGAAGTAATACTCTACTGCAGCGACACCAAATAACAGCACCACCCATGAATCTCAGGTTGTAGTTTATAATATAACTCATATCCCAGTGTTTCTCTACTGAATGAAGAGAAGGATTCTGCTGATGCAGAAAAATATCAGCAAGCAACATGATCTGGACTATAAACAAGGTAACAAACAACCTCAAACCTTAAGGTAACAAACAAACTCACTTATGACATACACTGAAAGGAACAGCTCAGCTGCATCTGTAAAAAGCAGCTGCATCAGTCAGACTGTTGCAGAGTATGATCAACTGGAACTGAAAACATTTAACTATGTGGATCAAAACACACAGGACTTGGAATATTAAATAAATCCAGACAACATCCTCTTCTCGTCTATCAATAACAACTGCTGCTACTATACAAATGAAGAGTACAATCAGAGGATTAAAACTGAGAATAAATTAGCAATTATCCACATTAACTGTAGAAGTCTATATGCTAATTTTAATCATATCAAAGAATATCTTAACCAGTTTGCCCATGCATTCAGTGTCATTGCCTGATCGGAAACTTGGATTAACATGGAAAACGGAACAGACTTTGAACTGGAGGGTTATGAAGTCACATTTATAACTCTGTGAAACAAAGGCGGAGGAGAAGTGGCCTTGTATGTGGGAAAATCCTTGAAATTTAATGTGGTGGATTGTATAACAGTTGAAATTTTTAAAGAAAAAATAAAAAGAATTAATCATTAGCTGTATATACAGAGCTCCAGGTAGTAGTATTGAGACCTTTAAAGACTTGATAGAAGAAACATTTACAGAAATAGCTCACAATAAACTTTTCATTTGTGGAGATCTCAATATTGATTTGCTAAACCCAAATAAACAAAATCACTGAGAAATTTATTAACACGATGTACTATATGAACCTATTCCCCAAAATTACTAGACCTACCAGGATCACATCACATTATGCAACTCTGATAGAAAACATTTTAACAAATGACATTGAAAATAAGACGGTGACCATCTTCCAATTTTTACAGTCTACAATAGGAATTACAAGATTCATAAAGTGGACAGAAAAATGATGAATGTATGATGAATTCCTTAGAATATTTACATTATTGTATGATAATTGTTATTGTATAAAACTGTCCAATAAAGCAATATGGTAGGAAACATAAGTTATATACTGTCCATGGATAACAAAAGGTCTGCAAAATGTGTGGAGAAAGAAAAATGCACTATACAGAGATTTCTTAAAAAAGAGAACTGAAGATGCTGAAATTAGATATAAAAGATATTAAAATAAGTTAATCAATATACTAAGATATAGTAAAAAGAAATACTATAAGAAGCAATTAGATAGATAATATTAAAAGATTATGGGAAATACTGAACAGTGTTATAAAATGTAGGGCTAGACTACAGTACATAGTGTAGAACTTATCATTACAGATGTATGTAAATGGTGCATGACATTCACATATCTAGCTGCAGAGCCATAACAGATGGTGCCAAGAACCAGCTAATTAAAACATCCAAGGGTGCAACATAGTTTCTCATACTGAGAACCCAATGACTTAAGAAATCAAGTAGTTATGGGCAATTGAAAAATCCTAATTATAACAAGCCATGTAAGCTGTGTGAGACAATATTCCTTGTCTCTTTATGTTGTGTGTGTGTTTTTTTAACCTTGATAACACGTCAGCACTATTCTTCTGTCTAGCGGTAATATAAAAAGATTAAAATGGATGACACAGCACACATATACACACAGCAACATACACAACAAGGGGACTCTTTATACAAACTCCCATATCCCATATAGTGTCATAATGAGATGAGAGCCAATTAATCAGGGCTCTAATCAGCTAATTAACATGAAAAATTCAATCACCATGCAAACTGATTAGGTGAGATGGTTTATGATTCTGTAATTAGCATGTGTATAAAGTGTAAACAGCCCCTTAGGCCCCAATGAAAGTACTATTTATTGAATTTCTATGACCTGTTAATATAAATGAATATTCATGTTTTAGTCATGGCATAAACTGAGTTTTGTACACTCTTTTCAGTAAGTGTGTAAATGAGTGGTGTGTAGACTTACTTTGATAGTGCAGCTGGAAGATACCCATGCTTCCCTCCAGTCCAGAGCAGTAGTAGACAGAGAGAGTGTTAGTGGGACTGCGGATCACCTGACCTTCAACAAGCAGTGTATGGTTGGCCAAGACCAGCAAAGAACCGTGTTCATCAACACCTGTGATAGACAGTTGTTCTCCATCTGAAAGGTTCACGCTCTTCACCTGGAAACAAACACATTAAAAAAAATCCATGTTTAACACATCTTGTAGGAAAGCTTGAATACATACAGTATTAGTGTTTAGATTGCACTCCATTAGGAAGTACTTGGTCATCTGAAGTCAAACAGAGCTCCCTTAAAGTCTCTCACAGTCTGAGGAAACTGGTTTTTCTAACATAATAAAAGATAATAAAGAGAGATGGCGGGATGTTATTAGGAAGGGAGAGAATTAAGGATTCAAATGACTACTTGTATCTGACTACTTCTATCCTTCAAGCTCAGGTCCTCTACCAGAGGCCTGGGAGCTTGAGGAGAAGATACTGCACAGAGATGTCAGATGTTTTTCCTGCTGTAACCTGCTGGAGCCACTTGCCTAGCTTGGGACTCACTGCACCAAGTGCACCACTGGGACCATTGTTACCTTCACCCTCCACATCTTCTCAAGGTCTTCTCTGAGCCCTTGGTACTTCTCTAGCTTCTCCTGTTCCTTCTTCTTGATGTTGCTGTGATTCAGTATTGCTACGTCTACCACAGTCATCTTCCTCTGCTTGTCTACCACTACTATGTCCGGTTGGTTAGCCACCCCCATTTTGTCAGTCTGAATCTGGAAATCCCACAGGATCTTACCTCAGTCATTCTTGACCACCCTGGGGACATCTCCCATTTTGACCTTAGGACTTCCAGTCCATACTCAGCACAGATGTTTCTGTATACCATGCCAGACACTTTGTTGTAGCGTTCCATGTGTGCCTTGCCTGCTAGCATCTAGTCTTGCAGTCTCGGACAGAGCAGTCAGCCGAGTAGCTGGTGTTTTGCACCTCTGGTATTCTTGCCTATTCCGTTATGTGCCCTGCTCATGTATTGAGCCATGTGCCTGTTCATCTTGGCCACCACTTCCATGTGGTAGTGAGGCAGGTGTTTGGCCGGTAGTTGGATGGGACTGGTCCCTTATGGGGGTCCTTGGGGATTAGGACACTCCAGCCATTCTGGGTGTCTCTCATCAACTAGCAGCGGGTTTGTTTGTGCTGCCAGATGCTTGTGGAGTACATTCAGCTTCTTCAGCCAGTGGGCATGAATCATGTCGGGGCCTGGTGTTGTCCAACTCTTCATACTGGAGACCCTTTCTTGGATGTCTGCCACTGCTATTTAAAATGGACCTGTTCAGGGAGGTTGCTGTGGTCTGTTCTTAGACCCAGCATTGCTGTTATGGATTGCGTCCTTCTGCCACATGCTCTTCCAGTATTGCTCCGTCTCCAACCTTGGTGGTGTTGTGCTCATATTGTTCCCCTACCACTGAGAGTACACGTTTGCTGGTTCTTTGGAGAACCGCTGGCTTATTTCCTGCCTTTTATCTCTCTGGTGTTTCTCTTCAAGCAGCTGGCCAGGGCTGTGAGTCTTTGCTTGGCAGTTTCCAAGACCTCAGGTGTGGACAGCTTGTTATACTTCTTAGGCACCTTCATCACTGAACCTTTCTGTACTGATCACTGGTTAGTCTTGTAATAGTGGGGGTAGGTATTGCCCGTAGTGCTGTATTCACATCATATAATAGATCTTCTGAGGGTACTTCATGTAGTCTTGGTAACCGGCTATGGGTCAGCTATATCTCTTTCAGGTCAGTTCTTCTCGCACTCATTGACCCTTCTTTCATCACACTTGGGGCTTGGTAACCTATCTCATGGGGGTGCTATATCTCCAACCAGGATGACAGGTCAGAGTGGTTGGATATGTGTTGTAACTCGTCAATCTCTACACCTGAGTGCAATCCCTTCTTCCGAATGTTGAAACACTGAGCTATTAGTTGTTTAACTAACTTTGAACATAGCCATAAATTTGAAAATTCGTTGCTAATCACAGTTAAAACTAAATAAAGAAAAAACAACAATTTATTCTATAAAGGATTCAACTGGGAACATTATTCATGATCCACAACAAATAAATAAATCTTTTAAAGACTTTTACAAAGCTTTATACTCGTCACAGATTAATCCATATTGAAGACATTGAAGAGTTTATCTAAATCTAAATGTATCTAAATCTATCAAAACTAAAGGACAAACAGATTGTGTCTCTTGATTCATTCAAAACCCTACAACATCTCTCAAACAATAAGAAAAGATGGTGGTCTATGATAGCAACCACTTTTTTCAGAATGGTAAATCAAATTCAGAATGTTTACAGATCATCTCCAAACAATAACACTGCCATCATTAGTCCACTTCTTAAACCAAGGATCCCATACTCCCATCCAGATACCACCCAATCTCAGTCATAAATGTAGGGATTAGAAAAAAACCACCCTATTCATAATACATCCTGATCAAACAGGTTTAATCCAGAGTAGATGCGTATCCTTAGGCAAGATACTAACCCCATTTGTTCTCCGATGCATCCATCTGAGTATTAATGTGTTTGAATGTTAGTTAGGAAGCACTAAAAAGCTTAGCAGAAAGTGTTTGTGTGAATGGGTGTGATTGGGTGAATGTGGCATGTTGTATAGCGCACTTTGAGTAGTCCGGAAGAGTAGAAAAAGACTATATAAGAATCAGTCCATTTACCATTTAGACCACAGGTGTCGAACTCCAGGCCTTGAGGGCCAGTGTCCTGCAGGTTTTAGATGTGTCCTTGATCCAACACAGCTGATTTAAATGGTTAAAAACCTCCTCAACATGTCTTGAATTTCTCCAGAGGCCCGGTAATGAACTAATCATTTGATTCAGGTGTGTTGACCCAGGGTGATATCGAAAACCTGAAGGACATCGGCCCTTGAGGCCTGGAGTTCAACACCCCTGATTTAACCTTTGTTCCTACGGTCTACCATGATTTGGCAAAAAAATTCAGCAAGGATTTAGCTCTCTTTATCCCACCTCATCATCCTTACAACTGTGGGATAGATTTGCTCCCAGGTGTTCCACTTCCCACTAGTCCGTTATACAGTCTCTCTCCAGCCTTCAGCCTTTGGTTCAGCCTAATCTCTCAAAGTCTTTCATGGTAGGAGTGGATGCTTTGGATTCAGGGGTTAGGGCTGTTATTCCAGACCTCTGAGGGTAAGCTTCATCCCTGTGCATTCTTTTCTCAGTGCCTCTTTCAGATTGAAAGAAACTCTGACTTGGGTGACCGTGAACTGCTAGCCAACAAACGCATTAGAGGCACTGGCTGGATGGAACATCCATTGGTCGTTTGGACCGACCACAAGAACCTGGCGTACCTGCACGCAGTCAAGAGCCTAAACTCTTGCGAGGTCAGGTGGGCTCTGTTTTTCATACGATTTAATACAACTATCACATAAAAGCCCGGGTCCTGAAAAGTGACTCCATTAACTCTAGCTCACCAGGTGAATCCGTCTTTGTCAATCATTGTATACGATAAGTGTACTTACCTTTGTGTCATGTTTTGTTAGGAAACCCAAGAGAGCTGAGCTCTTTCTGTAAATTGAACTGAGATGAGTTTGTGTTTGTCACCACCGACCACAGGAAGGATTCAGTACATGGGAACTGGAAAGTCATCATGGAAGAAATCACACACTATGGATTGTTTGCAGTACATGATTTTTATTTGTTTGTTTGTTTTGTAAATGTAAATAAACACACTGTCGCCAACTCTAAAGTTCCTGTGTTTGGGTCCTGCTTTCTAAAACCCAACATTTTACTTCCTACAAACCATCAATGTGTCTTTTAGACTCCATCCCTATAAGACTCCTCAAAGAAGTCAACGTTAAATATGATCAACCAATCTCTAATAATTGGCTGCATATCTGACTTCAACCTGGCAGTAGTTAAACCGTTACTTGCCATCTCTTGCCCAATTGTCTCAGCTAATTATAGGCCAATCTCCAACCTTCCTTTCATCTCAAAAAATGTTGAAAGCGTTGTCAAACAGCTAACCAATCATCTGCAGAGGAAGGGCTTATTTGAAGAGTATCAGTCAGGTTTTAGAGTTCATCACAGTATTGAAGCAGCTTTAGTGAAGGTTACGAATGATCTTCTTATGGCCTCTGACATTAGACCTGCGATCGGCAACCCTGGGAAGGGTTAACTGATGGCACGACCATAGCTGGACTGGATATGGTTGTCCAGCTATGGTGATTTTTCGTTTTTACCGGCCAAGTGGTTTTTGTTGCTGTTGTTGTTTTTGTAATGGTATAAATATTGAGGTGAGTGGTGCTGGCCGATGTGTAAAAATAACTCAGTTGTTTGATGGTGGCTATGGCGGAGCTTCCACAGAGGCCAGCAGGTGGATGAGGGAAAGGGGAGGCAGGAGGAGCAGAGACACAGGGCGGCCGCCGGTCCGAGTGTCAGGTGAACTGAACTTCAGGTAAGAAGTGATGACCTGCAGTCTATCTGGGTCAGATATAAACCAAGTTTAGGTATAGTTTATTTTCATTCTGCTGACTTTTTACAGTCAATTACAATAACTTGTACTGCGTACTAGCTAGCACGACGGAGTTTCTAAACAGCTGGGTGGGTGCTATGATGTTACTGATAGTGAACTTTATTTTATTCATAAGGTTAGTTAGTAGAGTTGCCAACTGTCCCATAAAAAACGGAATCATCTCGCATTCAGAGAAAATATTATGCGTTTTATATTAATAATAATAATGATAATGGATTGCATTTATATAGCGCTTTTCGAGACCCTCAAAGAGCTTTACAATTCCGCTATTCATTCACTCTCACATTCACACACTGGTGGAGGCAAGCTACAGTTGTAGCCACAGCTGCCCTGGGGCAGACTGATATTGAGCTGAAAAGGAACGCAGTTTGTCCCGTACTTCAGCTACAATGGAAAAAGACACAAGCTGGATTTATTCTGTGTCTTTACGCTGTCAGCTGCCTCTTCTCTCATTCTCTCTCCCCCTCCCTCTCCTGTTGCTACTTTAATCATGAAACTGATCAATGATCAGCTGATCGGCTTTTCTCTCTTTCTTGTTTATCGCTCACTTTGCGCCAGAAAGAGGAAACCAGCAGATGTTGCGCTAAACAACAGCAACATATTTAAGACTGATCAGCTGTTGTTAGAATTTATTTAATATTAATTTCTAGTATCAGCTGATGTTTGTTGGAGCCACAGTCGTAAAAGCTGCTGGTCATGATATTGGTTTGGTTATGTGGTGAGAGGGAAACATGAAGATGAAACCAGGAGATGTCCTTACTGAATCATCAGAGCTGAACAGGTGATGGACAAACAGGTTTACCTTTTAGGTGACATGAATGAGTTGAAGGGAAGTTATGAACTGTTTCTGAGAAACAAATAACACCAGGATCCTTTGTAGCTGACAGCTGGTAACTGTGCAGGGGCGGGTCTGGCAAAGTTTTGCCAGGGGGCCAGGTAGGGCATTGTCTAGCTTTTAATAAATATCTGAATCGTACAACCAAAGTTTTCATCTGATTTAAAATGTATAGAAATCATACATATACCAACAAGACAGTGTACATCACTGTCACAACAGTGTTTGTTTTCATTGTTGTGAGGAGACCATAAATAGCATTTGCATTTTTGTTGTACAGTTCATTTGCTGTTATGGATATGCTGTAGGTATTACAGGTACTGCACTGCAGTGCTTTGAATCTATCTATCTATCTAATAGACTCATGTAAATGCAGAGTCCTCTTCACACACTAAGGTTAATTATGGAGTTCTACAGGGTTCCATGTTTGGACCAGTTATGTTTACATTATACTTGCTTCCGTTAGGCAGTCTCAACAGAAGTCATATCATCCATCCATCCATCCATCCATTCGCTTCCGCTTATCCTTTTCAGGGTCGCGGGGGGTGCTGGAGCCTATCCCAGCTGTCATAGGGTGAGAGGCAGGGTACACCCTGGACAGGTCGCCAGTCTGTCGCAGGGCCAACACACAGAGACAGACAACCATTCGCACTCACTTTCACTCGCACATTCACACCTAGTGGCAATTTGGATTATCCAATTAACCTATCCCCACAAGTTGCATGTCTTTGGACAGTGGGAGGAAGCCGGAGTACCCGGAGGGAACCCACGCAAACACGGGGAGAACATGCAAACTCCACACAGAAAGACCCCGGCCTGATGGCGGAATTGAACTCAGGACCTTCTTGCTGTGCGGCAACAGTGCTAACCACCGTGCCACAGTGCTAACCACCATCATCATGTCATACATTTTCAGTGTTATGCAGATGACACCCAACTTTATCCATCCTTGAAGATAAAGTTGGTAAAGTGTCAGAGTGACGCTGAAAAACTAGTTCATGCATTTATTACTTTTAGGCTGGACTACTGTAATTTGATATTATCAGGATGTCCTAAAAACTCCTGGAAAGGCGTTTCCCTAAAAACCGTGTGATAAATAGCCAGCCAGTCCAAAATGCTGCAGCAAGAGTACTGATATAGACTATAAAGAGAACATATTTCTTCTATATTGGGTTTCCTTCATTGGCTCCCTGTTAAATCCAAAATTGAATTCAAAATCCTGCTCCTCACATACAAGGTCTTGAACAATCAGGCCCCATCTTATATTAAGATGAGAGGCTGGATCCAGGGCTGGATTTGGGAGACAGATCTCTACAGGTATCTACTTTTAACTTTAGGCTTAAAACTGTCCTTCTTGCAATATACATATATATCTAGCATATAGTTAGCAGTGAATCCTCCCTTAGTTATGTTGCAATAGGTCTAGGCTGCTGGGGGATTCCCATGATGTACTTCTTCTTCAGTCACCTTTCTCAGTCACTATGTGTTTTTACACCTCTCTGCCTTGAATCATTATTTATTATTAATCTGTGACTCTCTCCCACAGCATGTCTTTTGTCCTGTCTTCCTCCCCTCACCACATTGGGATATCTGGTTTGGGCCTCTGGGGCTTTCCAAGCTCCCCTCACCCCAGCCCCAACCCCCTCAGCGCCTGGTCTTTCTGGAGTGTCTGAGTGGGCATTTTTTGTGTGCTTGCTGGCCTGCTCTCTTGGGAGTTGCAGTCTGGGCTGGCTTGGGCCTCTACATCATGTCGTGGGGGTTCCACCAGGGTGCGGGTGGTTCTCAGGGTCTGTGGTCTGTCACCGGCAGGGTCGGTTGCCCACTGCCTCTGGTCCCCCGACACTCCCACCACTGGCTGTTGGAGCTCCGTCCAGGGCCATCCTCGTCCCCCAGGGCATGGTTGCCATTGGGACATGTGGCCTCAGATTTTCAGCTCTTTTGGATGCAGTGTTTGGTTGGGGTCCCCTGGGTCTTTGCCTATCTGCCTCTGACACTAACATTTGTGCATACTAACATAAAGCATCTTTGAGTTCTGGACTAAAGAAGTGACATAATATATAAAGAAAACATTTAAAACATTTAAAAGCATAAAAATATTTGAGGGTCATACAGAAATGAACAGCATTACCATTAGCTGTTACAAGGAGGCAGAGTTTGACTTGGGTTAAGCCACAACTACAAAACACAGCAGCATGCCTTTACAAAATACTGTTCAGTAAGATAACCAGCAACCCAGCAAAGAGTCATTATGCTATAAATGCAGTTGGGCTGTGTGTGATGTCATTGACATGTTGCTGATGTGTACCTGCAGCTCGACTCCATAGCCAGTGTACACAGTCACAGTGTAGGTACAGCGTAGGAAGGTACCGTCTGGAAGAGGAGGGTCATCAGAGGAGTCAATGTATCCTTCTGGATCAGTAAAAATCACCATGCAGCTGGATGCAGCTGGAGGGAAAACACAGGAATTTATATTGCATTGGCCTTTATTTATTTTTTGTTCTATCCTGCCCTGTAATACATTTACTGTGAGCCTGACTGGAAAGTCACTGGAAGCCCTACTGCATATAATTAATGATGGAAGTTACAAGGATCTAAACTGCTACACCGAAGAAAAAGTGGGCAGTGAAGACTCTTAAGCTGTGACTTGATATAAATAATCATGTTCTCTATTCCTCTAAAGATTTTAAAAGGCCTGTGGTGTTACTGATTAAATATCCTGGTTTAAAAGGCATAATGTGACTAATTAACCGATTAACTACAATTTTGTTATTTTGCAGAATAATATTTACAGAAAAACATCGGCAGTTATTAAAATACCAACAATATAAATTGTATGAAGCTGAATTAACATCAAAATAAAAGCTTATAATAATCTTTGTACATTCACTTTAGAAACATTGTCATGGTAACAAGCGCATATGTGCAGAAATCTCAGTTGAGTTTATCAGTACCCTGCTACTTGTTAGCAGGGTATGGAAGCTAATTGGAATACAAATGGTGATTTATTTTCACAAACTCATTTTTAAAATTTCATAGGTGAATTAATTCTGATCTGATGACAGACCCAATTCAGAAGTTGTTATATTTCATCGCATGAAAAATATGAATGGTTATGAAAAGGTAGTTTTAGCAAAACATTCTTAAGGTATTAAAATACAATTTCTTTATTTAAAATTTTGATATGGCAGCTTTAATTAAAGATATGGGTTTAAAAGAAATGAAACTGGTTAAACCAGCAATATGTGAGGTAGAAGTTTTTTGCAGAGTGGAGATGAAAGTAGCTGCTGACAGACTAAAGCGTGTTGTTCCTAGAGTATTTAAAAGTAGAATGGGAGACAGAGCCTTCAGCTTCAAGCCCCTCTTCTGTATAACCAGCTTCTAATTTGGATTTGCCAGACAGACACTGTCTCTACTTTAAAGTTTAGGCTTAAAACTTTCCTTCTTGCTGAAGCATATAGTTAGAGCTTAAAGTTATTGATTTTGAAGCAGGAGCTTCATTCCTGGTCAGCACACTCTTAGTCTGTGGCAATTTAAAACTCATTTCACTCTCTACATTGACACTGGTATTCCAGCGGTTTCTAGTTCATGGCAGGCTTGAGCCTTGGTGGTTCCTGGGTTCTTCCTTAATATCCTAACCAGTTTCTTCCAGACCTTGGCAAAAAAGGTAATAGTCCTGGCTTTGTCAAGGTGAAATACATTGTAGACCCCAACTCAATGATTTAAGTCAATGTATTTATATATTTGAACCTGTATGTATAAACTTTTGACCCTGTGTAGATTAAAGAAAATAAAAACTAAATTCAAACTTGTGCAGCGAAATCTTGTTTTTTTAAGTAATTTAATGTGTATGTTGAACAATTATTCTGGTATAGAGAAAGAATCTTTCAAACAACTTATTAAATGCCCCCAAATTATCATGATAGTCATGATATGATTAGTAGATATAAACCTCTGACCATTGCTGTATGGTGCTTTTTGAGCTAATACTAGGCTGGATTAGTCCAAATTAGAGAACCACGAAAAGATACTTCCTGGGGGAACATAAAAAAGGAAATTTTACATAAAAACATTTGATTGCTATTTGTTTGACTTAATTATGGCAGCGTACTAAAGCCTTTGATAAAGTTGTCATGTACACTGTGTTGCAGGCAGAGGTAGGACCCAAATGCAGGACTCAGACATGAAAGGGATGAACTAAGGTAGGCAGCTTTATTAGCTGTAACAAAAATACTCTTAACACAAAAGAACAAGAATGCAAAATCTAGAAACTAGGAACTGGGAACTAAGTTACAAACAACTAGGAATTAATAACCAGGAAGTTATGAGAAATTAGGGAAAGATGGCACACAAGGAAATACTCAGCAAATCGGGACAACACGACAACGAGCAGCAAAAGACTGAGTACTTAAATACACATACAGGATAACAAGAGGATGGGCAACAGTTGGGAACACAGGAGGAACAGATCAGACATAACAAGACAAGAGAAACAAAACTGAACACAGAATGAGAGAATGTCAAAATTAAAAAGGAAGTACTATAACCAAGGAGACCAAGACTAAGACACGTGGGCTTGATACTGAGAGTGGGAAGAAGCAGACATGGGAACATAACTGACTGGGGAGACAAAAAGGGAACACCGAACACGGAGACAAGAATTAAACAAACGTGAAGACAAGGCTGAAAAAACATGGAACGTGGAACATAGGGGAGGGGATCTTAGTACTGACTTTTAAAGCTTTGAATCATGAAGCTCCTGCCTATATTTCTGATCTCTTAGAACGCCACACTCCCTCTCGCAGGCTGAGATCATCTAATCAAAGGCTGTTGGTAGTTCCCCGAACACATTTTAAATCCAGAGGTGATAGATCTTTTAGAGAGGTGGCAAGTAGTGGAATTCTCTCCCTCCATTTCTACATTGCCTAGATTTTATTTATTCTTTTAAACATCATCTTAAGACTCATTTATTTAGACTAGCTTTTAATTAGATTCGTGCTGTATGTTTGATTGTACTGTTTTATGTTTATCTGTTTTATATTATTGTGAAGCACTTTGTGGTTTTTATCATGTGAAGAGTGCTATATAAATCAATAAAGTAAAGTAAAGTAAGGGAGGCATGGAAACAGAACTGAAACACAAGAAATTATATAACACAAAGCAGAAAACAACTAAAAGAACCAGAACAAATAGTGAATTATATAGTGCTTTTCTACTCTATCTGAGCACTCTAAGTGCTTTAGACAACTTGCCTAATTCACCCATTTGCACAAGCACTTTATTTCTGTGCTCTTTCTCTCTAACATTCACACGCAACATGGGGTTAGTATCTTGTCCAAAGGGTACTTGGCATGCAGACTGAAGCAGAAGGGGATTGAATAACCAACCTTCCAATTATTTTGTGACTTGTTTTCCCAGCTGAGCCACAGCCACCCCAATCTTACAGCACCTGGTATTCCCAGGCAATCTCCCATCCAAGTACTATCCAAGCCCAATTTTGCTTAGCTTTCAAGATCAGATGAGATCGGACATGCTCAGAGTGGTATGGCCGTAAGCTGTGTCTAATAAACACTAAATCTTAGAATATTACTTAAACCAGAATCAAAATGTACAAATACATAAACACTGGGTTACAGACCCAGGACCATGACAGGACCATTACTTTCCTGAAACTGATTTGCTCATGCATTAGAGGTGCTTTTGGAATTTCCAGGATACAGCGGGAAGAATAACTACAGCAAGGTAAATCTGGTGTCTCGCTGTCTTTTTTTATTGAAAAAAAAACTAGCCTAACAAATATTTGGTTTAGTTAAAGTTGTTACTATTTTTTAAATACCTGCTGAAGTTGATTCTATCTCTGCGTCAAGGTCTGGCCTCATGCTCACAGTGGTGATCTCAGCCTCCTGCACAGGGGTGTGCCTCTCTGTGTGAGGCATCCGAGAATGTGCATCTGTAGGAAGTGGCTGAGTTGGACTGCTGCCTTGTCCTGATGCTGCAGTTGATGCAGGGGACTTTACCCGCCTCGGTAATCCTCTGCTTTGATGCTCCGGGGTATGATTGATGGAAAGTCCTCTGCCCAAAAGAGGTAGCAGGTTCTGTGGCAGAGCAGAAGGGAGGATGCCCCCTTTCTGGGAAACCAGTTGTCCTTTTTGAGCCAGCACTGATTGTTGCAAACCACCAGTCATGGCACTAGAGTTTTTTTCTTTGGGGCTGCCTTGCTTTGTGCTCCTTGATGGCAATACTGGAGACCTGGCAGAGGGCATTATTGTGGAGACTTCTTTATCTGAAAAGCATGGAAAATAAGGGATTAATCATTTGAACTGGGAAAGCAGTTGAGAAATTCTTTTTATAAAGTGTTGGGAGTATGGCTCTCGGTGGTTCTGTCACTGTTCTGCTGGTCTTATCAGGAGTGGAGTTATCTGGTCGGCACAGCTAGTCCCAGTTAAGCTGTTGCATTCACAACATAATGAGCATGCACACATACACACATGTACACTCTCTCTCTCTCTCTCTCTCTCATTTTCACATCTCAGTGATGACATTCACATAAGGCTTTTCTTAGCCACTTATCCTAATCCTAACCATTAGAAATGAATGCCTCATCCTAACCCTTACCCCTAATCTAAGCATAACCTAATTATAACCCTAAAACCACAACCATATTTTGAGCCTAGAGTAGTATAGAGGCATGTCAATTTTGGGTCCTCACAAAGATGTTTAAACAAGTACACACACACATGTATACATTGTAGTAGACAAGGCAGTTAAGCATGACAGGAGAGAAGGATTAAAATACCATCTCCAGCAGCTTAGTTCAAAAACAGCAAACACCAGCATTTACACATACATCCTCCAACTCCTGCCACTAACACTCTGCAGTCAACCCTCAATAAGCAGCCATACAGTCCAGCCTAAAAAGTGCTCATGATGCAGCCTCAACATGATTTAATAATTTATAGTCATTTACATACTCCTCAAGCAGGAGAAGAACTAACAGAGCACAGCTGCTCTCATTTTTATCACAAGGAAATAAATCAGTGAAAATATCCTCTCTGTGTTGTCAACACTCTGAGAGCTTTCTTCTCATTTTGCCTTTTTCCATCTTGAGACAGAAAATAAATAGTCTTTTTGTAAGAGAAAAAAAAGTTCTAGATGTACCTGCATTATGCTCAACTTGTCACACCATTATCAAGAAATTCGTTTAAACTTTCACAGCTTGTGATTACTTAGGCAGCTACACAGCAGTAGCTGTCAATACAAGCACTCACACACACACACACACACACACACACACACACACACACACACACACACACACACACACACACACAACCTCATATTCATATCTTACTGAGGACATCTTACTGATTAAATGCTTTCTCTAGCCATCATCAAAAATGAATGCCTTTATCCTAAACCTCACCATAACCTAATTGTAACCCTGACACTAAAACCACATTTTTAGCCTCAAAAATGCCTTGAAATTTGCGGGGACGGGCATTTTGTCCCCATAGGTGACTGTTATACCCACAAGTATAGTAGCATGCCAATTTTCTGTCCTCACAAAGATGTGTAAACATGTACACAGACATTTAGCTGAATTCTTTGCAGGCAACATTAGTTTGCTAAAGATGCTGAAAACCTTTGCTCCTGATACAGATCTGCTGTATTAGTGTGCTTTTGTTTTTGTTTTTTTCAAGTTCTTTAAGCGATATTTTTAGACAAAATTATGCTTATTATAGTGATCCAGAAGCCAAACATATACAAAAATAGTATCACTTCGTTCTGGAATAAGTCATATAGACTGCTGTATATACCTGGATCTGGGTCACCTTGGTTGTCAAAAATTAGTGGAAATTACCTGTTACCCCCTAAAAAATCTCTTCTTAGGTTTTCTGCATCCTTTCACAATCTTATAGTTAGTTAGTGACAAAGTATTGTCACTTTATAATCTCAGAATTTATTATCAGTATCATCATTATGTCCAGAGATGCATCTTTTCACCAACTGCAGGATCCCCGTAGGAAGAATATAGACATATTTATTAGATATAACTTTGAACCACCACAGGAGCTCAACCTGTCAAGTCCCATCAGAAGCGGTAATTCACTTAATGATGCAGTGACAAAAAATGATAAGCTTCATCCAGCAGTTTTTAAACACCACAGACCATTAGAAATAGGTTCAATCTTTTCCTGTTAATTGGGGAGGAGGAGGCGCTGTTGGGGTCAGGTGCAGTGTGTGCTGGGCGGCTGCCAGGGGTGGAGAGCCTGGTGGCCCAATCCCCGGCTACCAACACTAGTGACTGGGTCATGGAACGTCACCTCTCTGGTGGGGAAGGAGCCTGAGGTCAAGAGGTACCAGCTAGATACAGTTGGGCTAACCTCAATGTACGCCTTGGGCTCCGGAACTAGTTTCCTGGAGAGGGGCTGGGCTCTGTCTAAGTCCGGGGACTGCCCTCAGTGACAGACGGTGGGTTGAAGTGGGTATTTTAGTATCCCCTCAGATTGCTGTCTGTGCATTGGGGTTTTCCTCGGTGGACGAGAGGGTTTTTCCCTGTGCCTTTGGGTCAGAGAACAGGTCCTGACTGTTGTCTGCGCCTAAGTAAAAAACATCAGTTCAGAGTAACTAGTCTTCTCGGGGTGCTTGAAGGGGCTCCACCTGGGGACTCTGTCATCTTACTAGGTCCAAATGGAACATGTTCAGCACTGCTGAAACTGCTGCACTAAACTTGGGCAGAGAGATGGTTGGTGCCTGTCGTGGTGGTAACCCCCGAACCAGATAGTGGATCCCAGAGGTGAAGGTTAAGTTAGAACCATTAGGTTAAAGATGGTCTCCTGTTGGGCTTGATTAGCCTGCGGGACTCCAGAGGTATCTGATAGGTAATGACAGGCCAAAGGGAATGCGGCTGGGGCAGTGGCTGAAGCAAAAACTCAGGTGTGGGAGGAGTTCGGAGAGGCCGTGGAAAAAGACTTTAGGACTGCCTCGAAGAGATTCTGGCAAACCATCATGTGAGTCAGGAGGGGAAAGCGGTGCTCTACATCCACTGTGTATAGTGTGAGTGGAGTGCTACTGACTTCAACTGAACAAATACTTTGAGGACCTCCTTAATCCCACCCACTGACACATGTTCTATAGAGGAAGCAGAGTCTGGGGACTTGTCTATACCTGGGGGTGAGGCAGTGAAACAATTCCTTGGTGGCAGGGCCCCTGGGGTAGATGAGGTTCACCCTGAGTTTCTGAAGGCTCTGGATGTTTTAGGACTGTCTTGGTTGACATGCCTCTGTTGAGTGGCAATGTTGAGTGGCGATCAGGGGCAATACCTTGTTGATTGGCACACTGGAGTGGAGACTGCAGGGTGTGCTCCAACTATAGAGGGATCACACTCCTCAGCCTCCTCATTTCGTCCAAGTGGGAGGAATTTACTGCCTCAAGTGGAGGAATTTAAGTATCTCTTAGTCTCATTCACGAGTGAAGGGAGAGGGGAGGGGGAGATCAGCAGACAGATTGGTGTTGTGGCTGGAGTAATGTGGACCCTGCACCAGCCCGTTGTGGTGAAGGGAGCTGAGTGTAAAAGCAAAGCTCTCGATTTACCAGTTGATCTATGTCCTCAATAGGGATGAAAATCCCAGTAGTCCAATACCTTGGAATCGTTAGTCTGCCTGCCTATCGATCTCACTTACTGGTTCTTGCCCTCTCGCTATGATCAACTGATTTCAGTTTGTGTGTCAGAGGAGGAAAAGAGTGGTGTGGTTTACAGCGTGGATATGGTACATTACTTTTTTCTATTGCACAAAAGGGTGAGAGCTTGATGGTAAAGTGGAGACTGCTCCAGGACAGAAACTACTGTTAACACAACTTCAACTCTTTTCAAACACCTGCACAGACTAGCTAGCCAAGAATCCAGAGTAATGTTAAAGCTGAGTAAATGCTGACCCCAGTCCAGCACTGTGATAAGTAAGCCGTCATTTGTGGTGAAGCCACCCGCTGCTCCAGCTCAACAGGTAACAAACTGATGAACAGTCAGGTTGCAGCCTCCGTTTCTACCTTCTAAAACTATACATTTCACACCTGAGCCTCAACTCTCGCGGCCCAGTACCAAACGACTCACGGACCGGTACCGGTCCGAGGCCCGGGGGTTGGTACTGCATTAATTTTAACAAATGTTTTTGTGTAATATGTGTAATAACTTTTTTACTTTCGTTTTTTTGAGTTATGACACCGACACTGATCACAACAAAGAGGGGAAATACCTCCAACATTCACAAACATTTGACCACTAAGCATGTAATTATTTTGCATGAATGTAATGTGTTTGATATGCTATTTAGAGATGACTCTCAAAGTGGAGCCATTGAGAATCAATAAGGGAATCAATAAGGAATCGAATATGTAAGTTATATCAATAATGGAATTGGAATCTCACTAGATTACAGCAGCAGATCTGAATTCTCTGATTGATATTTTAGTTGCACCTGATTGTTCATCACTACACACTTTCTTTTGGTTCTATCATTTGGACATGACTGCCATTTCGGCAGCTCATTTTGACCTTTCTGCTGGGTCTTTCATGCACTAGATTTCTGGTGGTTCTACTCCAGTTTAGTGGATGGTCTGCGGGGTGTGTTTACTGTGCAGGAAGTAATTATTTGATCTTCCACTGCATTTGTAAGTTTGCTCATTACATAGAAATTAATAGTCTCTAATTTTATGATAATTTTATTTTAATGGAGAGAGATCAAAGATACAGAAAAAAAGATAGATTAAGATACATATTTGATCTACTTCAACACAGCCAGAATTGTGGTTCCCACAGATTGGCGGTGTGCCCATGTGGCACACATATTATATCCAATTAATACATTTCAGATATTCCTGACTTCAACTGATTATGTGCATAAAGGACACTTGTCCGTAGAATAATTTTTCCATTCCATGTTTTCTATCACCATGGATAAGACCAAAGAGGAGATCAAAGGTCAAAGATGTCAAAGGACATTAGAGACAAGAGACAGCACAAGGCTGGAATGGGTTATAAGACCATCAGCAATAAGCCTGGTGAAAAGGTGACAACTGTTGGTGGAATCATTTGGAAATAGAAGAAATGTAAAATGAACATCAACTGTTCTTGGTCCGGAGCTCCATGCAAGATTTTTCGTGATATGGTGTAACTGGTCATGAAGACATTGGTAGATCAGAATAAAACTACATGGGAGGAACCTGTTAATGACCTGAAGGCAGATGGGACCACAGCCACAAGAATACAATTGGTAACACACTGTCTATCAAGTCCCCTGCTCAAGAAGACAAATGTACAGGCCCATCTCAAGTTTGCCAGTGAATATCTAAATGATTCTGTGCTGTGGTCAGACGAAACCAAAATTGAGCTCTTTGGCATCAACTTGATCTGCTGAGTTGTTTATGAAGAGAGTGGATTTCATAAAACAGAGTGCATTTCATAAAACAAAACTTCAGTAATTCTCTCTCAGCTATCATTAACTTTAGGGGCCACACACTCACACATGAACAATAACGGCTGAAAGAATTGTTTACTTTTTAGTTTACCATTCAATAAATATAAAAAAAAATATTAAAGATTTATCTACTATATCTGTCACAAAAATGTAGCTAATAATTAATTTTTAAACATGGGAAGAAACACTTTTGTTTACTGTGCCGTGGTTCTGTGTCATGTGACCCAGCTTTAAGTTTGATGTCTTTTTGTAAATCTCTCTTTCATGCTTCCTCCTCTTTCTCTGTCTCGTGCTTCCTCCCTCTCGTTCTCCCTTGCTCGCTCTGTCTCTCATGTCTGCTTTCCCTCGACCCTTCTGTAAAGCTTGTGTGTCCCATCTTACGTCCCTCTACGTTTCCTGTTTTATTTTGACAGTCTTGTGTTCAATGTTCAGTGTGTTTAGTTTTGCTTCCTGAGCGACATCATGTTCATTTGTGTCAGCTGTGTTCCCCATGTGTTTCTACTTCCCTCATTACCCTTCTGTATATTTAAGTCCTCTGTCTCCCTTTATTCATTGTCGGGTCATCTGTCTTCCTCACATCATGTTCCTGGAATCAATGTTTTCTCAAGTCTTGGTTTTCTCAGGTTCATGTTAATGTTCACGTTTATATTTAGAGGTTTACTATGTCTGGCTTTAGTTTTCCCAGTTCAGGTTATGGTTTAGTTTTTCGCCTTTGCTATTTGTTTTTGTGTTTTTTTCTAACAGCCTGAACAAAATGTTCGCTTTTTGTTAAAGTTCAGTTCTGTCCCCCGTGTTTCTGCTTTTGGGTCCGCTCCTCAAACACACCAGCCATTCGGCCCTGCGAGATACTGACAATATTTCTTTAAAATTCACTGTGGTATGTTCAGATTAAAGAAGTAGAAAAGAAGACAACAGCAACAGAAAAGAGAGAGAGGGTGGCATTAGGTGAGTGTTTGATCTGGTTCTATAATAAAAAGAACCAGATGAACCAGATCTTCTCTGAGATTTTATTATACAAACTTGCAGAGTGCATTTCATAAAGAAGTATCCAAACATGAAGCTGAACCGTCTTTTCTCTCTGATGATATAAGATAACAGACACAGATTTAGGCGCAGAACAAAGCTTTATGGACAAGACTTTAGCCAGGAGATTGGGGCCCCCGCTTGTTTCCCTGCATGTTCCTTTACATGTTGGCCTTGGAAGAATGGCACCACTGGCTGGAGGGGAGTGTGCATCTGGTGCTGGTCTGGACGGACCATAAGAATCTGTCGTACTTGCAGACAGCCAAACGCCTCAACGCCCGGCAAGCCAGGTGGGCCTTGTTTTTTATTTGTTTTGATCTTGTCATCACTTACAGGCCAGGATTGCGTAACACCAAGCCAGATGCCCTCTCGCGCCAGTTTTCTTCCATTGGGGAGGGGGAGGAGGAGGAGGTGAGGACCGCTATCCGCTATCTCCAGCGCTGCCTTCTTAACAGGGCGATGAAGCTTCAGTCAGCACTGGATCATTGTGTGAAGCACGGTAAAGCAGCGCGGACGTTTTTTTGTGGCAGTTTACGTTGAGCTGAGGATTGTTTAATTACTATGCGTGTGTTTGTGTGTTTGCCACTAGCAGGGAAACGGAGAGAGATCACAGGAGCTGGACAGCCACTTGGGATTACTGTTTTGGAAGGAGTCACTACGTGTGTTTTCACTTCACGGCCACGAGCACTGCTAAGAGGAGAAGGAGGAGACCACACCCATCACTTTATATACATATATATTGAACTGTTGCACCTTTACCGCACTGTAAATAAATCCACTGTCTTCTCCAAAAGGAGCTGTATAGGAATTTCTTTTACCTAGGTATTAATCACATTATGTTATTGTAATGCCTTGGTGCCACTGGATTTTAACATGTCTGACACTCATACTTAAGACAAATGGTAGGGGGTGTAGTAAGGATGTTGGGGGAAACAGGAACTCCAGAGGACCAGTCTTTTGTCTCTTCGAGAACTCTGGGAAGTAGCAAGGGAGTGTGAACCTTAAGGTGTGAAACAGCTGTGTACTGCCTTTTGTTCCTGGAGAAGGTATTTAACTGAGAGCCATGCTAGGCTCAGTGAGACTCTGCTGACCCTGCCCCGTGGTCATGTAGGCTCTTCATCAAGCTTGGTTGTATGTTGTCTTTGAGTGCTTGGATTAAAGAATGTTAGCTACCGCTCACCGCTCGTCTGCAGGCTTTATTTAAGTGGAAAACTTCCACAACAGAGCCCTGCTGTTTTCCACACCTACCCTGACAAAATATTTCACAGCTTCACCTCCATGTACGTCTTATCCTGAAAAACAAGCTTCAAGGACAACTAACCTCTCTCTAATGACAAAATACAGTTCCAGAGAAAGTTGATGTTGTGTTACATTTTGTTCATGTTGAATATCAGTTTCCACTTAACTATGAATCTTAACTATAAGTCAATTTTTATTTTTTTATTTTTTTACTTTAGACTATTGTTCCATTGTATTAACAATACAATAATGTAAAATGACTGCCAGATATTGAAAGCTGAGGTTATTCTGAAAAAACAGACAAAAGCATTCACTTAATTTCTGGCTCTTTTACAGACAAAATTACCAAATAGGTCCAGGCGGCCTGTATGATACTTAGTCAATAAAGGGAGACCAGCAGCATATACAAACACGATCATGGATGGCGACATGCTCTCCCAATCACAAGATGGGAATTGGAAGGTTCACCCACAATATCACTGTGTGTGAATGGAGCTGGAAACTTTGTCTGAATTTTAGATTTGCCACACATGGAGTAAAAGTTTCAATCGAAGGAACTGAGAAAAACAAGACAAAGTTGAAGAAAAACTGCCCACAGGACTGCTGATCATGCACACAACTATGAACTGCTGCAGGATGTGGGAGAGACAGACAGCAGTGGTGGGAAGGAGGAACAATATAACAAGGAGGGAGAAGAGAACATGGAGGATCAATGAAAGTGTTTTTAGTGTGGGGACTCATGAAAATCAGGTTAAGAAAAAACGAAAACCTGAGGCCGACTAACTTGAATCGTAGGTTGAGAAAGGTACCTAAGCATCGCAACAAAAGTTAAAAGATGAAAATAAAACAGAGAATGCATTACCCACCTACTAACACACACACACACACACACGCAATGAAGACCAGCTTACACTCACAAACATGCCCACATCTCTAATTACTGTTAAAACTGGAAAACTTGACACTGGCTACCAAATTCTGAGTTCATCCACTGCTGACAGACAGCAGTTAACCTGTTGTCCTGCAGCCTGGAGAATTAGCTTTTTAATAGAGTGGTGCTACCAACCAGTGATCAGTCAATAAATTTAGTGGTAATATATTAAAATCGTAAGATGACTGAACTGAACAACACAGTCTGACAAATGATTGAACAACACAACAGTTCAGTCTGATCCTTTACTTCATACAATATGAAGGCACAAATGAAATGGTTTCACATCTCTTCGCTCTCAACTCGCGAGTTTGTTTGTTGTTCAGCAGAACAGTGTGCAGTATGTTGGCTGTTATACTTTTTTGCATTTGAAAATAAAAGTTGGGCTGATTTTAACATCATTACAAAAAGTGTTGTTAATTATTTTTAATCATATTCATGGTACCACAAATTGTTTTTTCATTTAGTTGAACTTGAAATGTTTGTCAGTAGGTAAACAATTAGTATTGTACAGTCAGAAATATCAAGTTATTCTTAATACTGCAGACTTGCAATGAATAAGTTGTCTTAACAGTCATCTTAAGTAAGCTTTACTTACTTACTTTGCTTTTTTGAGTTCTAGGAATTAATGAGGTTGTACGGTGTACTCAAAATGAATAAGTTGTCCTAACTTGGTCATCTTTTTTTAGTTCTGGGAGCAAATGAACTTGTACAGAGTACTCAAAATAAATAAGTTGTCCTAATTTAGTAATTTTTAGCTAAGCTTTACTCAATTTTTTTGAGGCAACGAGTTTCCTTAGTTTCCTTAGTTTCCTTAGTTTTTTTGAGTTTTGGGAACTAATTCGATTTTACAGTATACTTCTTCAGAAACCTATTGAATGAAAGGAGAAACACCTTCAAAAAAGTTAAGTCCAGCCCTTCTTTCCTTCTTAAACAAATGTAAACATTCCATTTGGTTTGTTCTTCAAACAAAGACCTTGAAAAAGAAGGCATGAATTCATAGAACATCTTTGATATGCGCTTGACCCTGGTAAAATATGAAACAACACACTAGAATCAATGGAAAATGTTACAGCATAGAATAAATGAGTCTCTAAGTGGGGATAGTAAGAATTACTGGATGTATATTTTGAGTGAAGAGACTGTGTACCTTCTGTCTGACTTGTCTTCACAGCTTGAGATGAAAAACAGATTAAATACCACACTGAGACAAATAAAGGAAACAAGCCTAACAACAGATCTTTTTGGTGTGACTGGGCTGCATGGCAAAATAAGAGCTGCCATACAATCACAATGGAAATGCACTATAATGGTTCTGCTGTCTGTGAGAGTGTGTTTCTAAACCTTTATTTTGTTGTTCTACTCATCCCAGTTACCCTCTTTCTGGGAAGAGTGGCATCATCTGACTTTGAACTATGTAAGCAATGATTTCTAATGAGAAAGACATGTTCCTTTACCAGTGTTGGGGAATAACGAAATACATGTACCGCCGTTACGTATTTAAAATACAAAATATGAGTAACTGTATTCCGTTACAAGATCGTTGCTAAAAGTGCAGCCTTACCTAATGTCCACCCTACTGTTACTCATTTTATATTAAGATTTCAAAATCTAGTTGGTATTAGTATGGCGAATAACCTTCAGTAAAAGTAATAAATCACACAGCAATAGTACATTCATGTAGTTATAAAAAGCATGATAATATTATATTAATGCTATATTAATATTAAGTAATCCAAAGTATTCAGAATACGTTACTCTCATTGAGTAATGTAACGGAATACGTTACAAAATACATTTTGGGGCATGTATTCTGTAATCTGTAGTGGGATACATTTTAAGAGTGACCTTCCCAACACTGTCCTTTACAGACAGAGCAAATGGAAACGCTCCTAAACAGAATCATGAGAAGCTCAACATGTATCCTTGAGTTTGGTTTAAAACTCAAAGTCTGCTGAAGATATAATATTATTAATTTCCTGTCATATTCTCAAGTAATGTGCTGACAGCTTCCATAGCTACTCTGCAACTTAATTCATTTCATTCAGTCACTGGGCAAATAACAAAAAACAGATCTGACCATTAAAGCACAGGTTGTGTTACTGTTGTTACCCAGTAAACATGATGATGGCTGGCAGACTTGTGGCATTTTTGAGGTTTGTTTGAGGGAAATGTGCTGTGACATTTACTATTTGACAGCTATTATTTGATGGGGCTGTCTTGAGCTGTCTGAAGACATTGTCAGCCAAGAGACTTCTTACTCACTGCACAGACTAAAACTCACTGATTTAATCGAAATAAGGTCTTATTTTAAGACCTTTACATTTCATTTAAATTGTTATCAAATGCGTTTGCAAATTTGTATCCCACTCCAAGCAACTAGAGCAGCACATTTCAGTGATCAGCACCTTCAGTCAAAATGCAGGAAATAATTACCCTGCTTGCTTTCCACCAAAGCTGCTGGAACTGCAGTATCAATACTATCTTTAGAAAAGCAACAACAAATAGTAACAGCAACTGAGCAGCAGTGCATTACCCTCTGAACACTGAGCAGAAAAGGTTAGAGGACATTGCTGGGGCAAGAAAATAACCACTCAGCAGACTAAACACTTTAAACCTAGTAAGGAGGGATTGTCGCCATGGCTGGGATGGCAAAGTTCCTGCCAGAATCTCTGCTCTTCACACATTCACAAGTTAGTTAAAGACAATAGCTGGTATTTGATTCTGGCTTTACTAATATCTCCTAGTTTACCAATATTTACCACTAATGAAATCAGAGTGGGTGGTGTCCTCTCAAGAAATAAAGTAAATTGTGCTAAAATACTTTGGAATCAATATTATACCTGGCCCCACCTACGAATGTGCATTCAAAACACCAACTGACCCGCCATCATCTTTTATGTTCTTATGGTTGATGAATCCAAGTCAATTTCTTTAGCTCTCTATGCAAATAATATAAACACAATCAAATGAATGGCATGAGTGTGCTCATCACATCATTAGAATAGTTTACCCAACACTGAAGGGTTTCTAGTTCTCTTTTAAATTAAAAGAGGGATTAGTATTGTCATAACCAATGTGCAGGCCACACTTGAACGCAAGACTTAGAAGATCAGATTCAGTGAGTATGTTTACAGTGATCAAGGGAAGATCCACAATCTCTATTTACACAAAGGTCAACAAAGCAGGTTTGTCTGATCGTGAAAATCCAATGTGTCTGATCACTCTTGACGTAGGAACAGTCTCTTCTCCATAAATCTCTTGCACACAATTTCCTCTCCTCCAGAGATACATGCCAGGGCTTCTGTGCAGACTAGAAGACAGGCAAGTAATCAGAGAAACAACAGGGAAGCAGACTTAAAGATCAGAGGAAGTTTCACTACCACAGCTTGTTCAATGCTCAGTTGAAGACTGAAGGTTTGGTCTCACTATAAATAGAAGCCAGACGATTAACAGATCATGAAAAGGTTGGCTTGATTGTTTCACGTGTGCGCTGGAGGAGGACAGATCCAAGCAGGATCCTCCTGGCGCTCACTGGGCTTATTAGGATGTTTGCGATGGAAGTCTGAGCATAATTTTGTTCATAACCACAGTATGTCTCCAGTGGATGACTCAGGACTGTTACCTGGGTCGGTTTCGTCCCGCTGGGCATTTCGGACCAATGACTTGATTTCTCATGACAGAACCAATGATGCAGGACGGTGGCAGAATGGTAATCTCCTCCACAGTAGTGTCAGCAGTTGAAAATTGTCAGGATAAGGCATCTGGTTTGACATTCCAGGAGCCAGGTTGGTAAGTGTTAACAAAATTCAAACAAGCAAAGAAGAGGGCCCACCTGGCTCGTCTTGAATTCAGTCGCTTGGCCGCTTCAGGTATGCAAGGTTTTTGTGGTCAGTCCAAATTAATTAATGGATCCACTCAGCTCAAGCCAGCAGCATCACTCCTCTAAGTCCATCTTGACTGCCAGCACTTCTGCTCACCACATCATAGTTGTATTACATAATAAGAAAAAAGGCACAAGGGTGCATTTTACCTTCTTTGCAGAGCAATAAGATGTCTCCAAACCGCGAAATCAGGAGCGTCTACTTCCATGATTAACTGTTGGGTGGTAACGAGCTGGATGAGGATGGGTGTAGAAATGATGAGATCCTCAAAAGTAGAAAAGGCCTTTTCTGCCACCTTGATCTTCACTGGGTCAGCTCTGATCAACCCCTTCTCTACAATGTAGCCTAGGTAGGAAACTGAGTCAATGTGAAACTCACATTTTTCACCCTTGACGATCAGCTTATTTTCCAGCTGGTGTTACAGCACCAGAAAAACATCAATTCATCTCTTCATCTGAGGATTGTTTTACGCTCAGGCGAAAACTGAATGTTTGCTGTCAGTATAAGCCAGCTGATTAGCCGATGACAAACAAGTGAGCTTGATTGCTTTAGGTGTACGTTGGAGGACGGCAGAGATCCCAGAAGGATCCCTCCCCTGCAAAGTAAGGTGTAGTTAGACACAAATATACACACACACACACAAAACACACCACACATTCATGATGCACTCAAAAAAATAATTCATTGGATGAACGTAATTTTATCTTGCCACTTATATTCCATCTAAACAAATCATGTTATATTAATCCATCTTGATTGTGTTGTGTCAACACGATATATGTGTGTAGGTTTAACATAATATTAACATTAACATTCAATTAATTTGACTTTTGTTCAATCAACATGTTTGTACCACATTAGTCTAATTAGATTTATTTAAATTCATCTTATATTGTTTAAACACATTGGCACATCAAAAGTCAGTCTTGTTACATGAACTAGTAAAATATTTGTTTGTTACACCAATGATAATCTTGTTGAATGAATGAAATGTAACTTATGTCTGTAGTACATGTTGTATTCATATTAAGTAATGTTCAACAAAAAAAATTCAATGGATTTACAGCAACTTCCAATCCACCCATCTTCTTATCCTTATCTGGGCTGCGGAAGTGATAGGGCAAGAGGGACAGGGTACATCCTGGACAGGTTGCCAGTCTATCATACAGAGACAAACAATCATTTGCACTTTAACACCTTTGGGTAATTTAGAATAACCAGTTACCGTTACAACTGCATGACTTTTAACTGTGGAGGAAACCAGAGTACGCAGAGAGAACCCACTGCAAACTTCGCCACATTGTGGATTTGAACCCAGGATCTTCTTGCTCTGAGGCAACAGCACGAACCACCATGGCATTAATCTGTCAATAAAGACTTAATAAAAGTAGGAAAGCTATGCTTGATGATGCTTTATGTTGTTGTCCTTGACAAGTTAAACCATAAGAAATAGTAACAGCATACACGTGGTGTGGTTGTCTGCCTCTTGTAACCCCACTGATTTTACTGTGGTTTGACATCTAATGTGATCTTGTGAATTTCGTGAGTCGACTCACAAAAAGCTTCTTCAGTTTTTCTTCAGAACTGAAGAAGCTTCTCGGATGAGAGGTGAAACGTCTTAAAGCAACTTAAAGAAGTCCAGACGCTTTTCTTTGCAAGCTCCTTTGACTATTATGAAGGAGATAAGAGCTAGGATGTCCATCAAATAAAAGCTCAGATCTGTTCTATTAGTAAACTTAAAGTTTCATGGATATTGATATTAGTAATTTTATTGTTAATATTAATAATTAACTACCTAACCCTTACACCACCTATACTGTTGTTACTCGCAGCAAAAGTGCTAAACTGACTCTAAACCTGGTGGTTAGCAATCATTTTTCCTTACAACTGATTAACTGGCTCGAATGTATCTGCTGTGAAAGGTCACATGTGCAATAGCATGAAAGGTCATGAGGCAGCATGCGTGTGCCTTTTGTCTGGGAAAGCTTTGATGTTTCAAAGGCTATAGCTGTAGCATAAGTTGTTTTGGGAGCTCGCCAGGGTACAGTGATACCTGGGTGACCTCTCGATCACAATGATCAGATGAAAAGGACCTCTTGCTGGTCCTTGACAAAAGTTTAGTTGGAAATGAGAACACTGACTATAGCTCAGAGTGATCAGGATAGTTGCATCTATTTCAAGAGACAGTTTTATTGATTTTGAGTCTTTGAGTAGCCTGATCCATTATGGCCATCACAACAACAAGTGTTTGTGCTTTCCTGTCTAGACTGAAGATGGGAGTGTTTAGCTCAGTGTTACAGTGAGTGCTTTCTGTTTTAAATATAATGTTGTTAATTTTTAACTGAGAGGCAGCACGGTTCCCACTGTTGCCTCACAGCAAGAAGGTCCTGAGTTCAATTCCACCAGCAGGCCAGGATCTTTCTTTGTGGAGTTTGCATGTTCTCCCTGTGTTTGGGTGGGTTCTCTCAGGGTACGGGATTTTTTTTAAATGTTTAGAACAATATTAGAACAGGTCATGTACATCCTAGGTGTATTCTATGGCTTTATCAGTATATATTTACATGAAAAATACTAGATTCAAATCAACCTTTATCTGAAACAGGCTCTCTCTCTAGCTCTGTAATATTTTGTTCTACAGCCTCAAGCTTTACAGTTTCAATTTATTCTTTAGATTTATCTAGTAGGCACAAAGCCACTGTAAATGAATATAAATGTTTTTTTGGTTAATGTTGCCAATGTTGATCAATATGTTCACCATATTCAATTCAGTTTTATTTACACAGTGCCAGAACACAACAACAGTTACCTCAGGGCACTACAATAATACATACAGAGAAAAACCCAACAATCATATGACCCCCCTATGAGCAGCACTTTGGTGAGAGTGGGACAGAAAAACTCCCTTTTAACAGGAAGAAACCTCCAGCAGAGGTGAGAGGATGAAGGCAACACAAAAGACAAGCTGTGGAAGAGAGCCGCGGATTAATAACAAGTATGATTCAATGCAGAGAGGTCTCAGCTTCATATAAGTTTATTCATCATGTATATGACACAGTCTTTTTTCTCTGTTTAGCTAAAATGTACACTACTGAACTCACAAAATACATCTCACCTAAGTAGTCACAGTGTGGTTTTATCTGTAACAAGGTTCAATTCAGACAATAACTGTGTTTTTCTGTAATTCTACTTTGAAAAGAGATTCTTTCAGTAATTATTTACAAAGGTTGAGTAGGAAGAGTTTGGAGTTAAAATCATGTTTGGTTCTATTCACCATGCTTTAGAAGTGCCCCTAATCATTTATAAAGAGAATCACACACTGGTTTAGAACTGCTTTGTTGCTGCTGATTTGACCTTAATGACAAGGCAGGAAATGAAGTGTCGAAGAAGTAAAGGGGTGATGCATCTTTATTGTTCATGTGGTTTGTTATTAGTTTGAATGACTGAAGCCATGAATATCAGACTCCAGAAACGTAAACACCTTCTCACTCACTGTCTTGTCTCCATTTGAAGTTGCCAAGCTCACTCTATATTCTAGGAGACTTAAGTACATGATTCTGAAGCAGTGCTCAACACATTACACGACATTTAGAGGCTGGTTGTATATTTTTAGTGTTTTTCACAAATAAACCTGTGGCGACTTCACTGCAGGAAAAGAAGGTGACTGTGTCTGTTTGACAAAGGAGGCAACATGCTCATAACAGAAGGAAGAGATGAAATCATTCATCCTCAGTTACTGCAAACTTTCATTGTTACTCTAGCACAATCAAGTCTGAGAGTGCAAAGCTATGTCCAAGAAGGTTTGAGCAAAACTGAAAAGGGAAACCTGACAGCAATAGTGATGGACTCCTTTGTGACAGCCTAAACATATAAAATATGGGGAAAGCCCTTTTGTATTTTTATTTTTCAGTTTTCTTTCTTAATGTGTTTAATTGTCATTCGTAATTTGTATGTAGGAGCTGGTGGCTATTTATAGTGCTTTATCAGACCCAAAGCTGGCAGCAACAATATTAAGAATACATTCCTGATACATGTGTTCCCCATGAAGAATTACTGTAAATGCACACACATACACGCAGCTGCATTCTTCACAGGCTACCATAGTTTTTGGCTGCAGTAAAAATGCAGGTTGAGTTATAATATCAGACAAAAAATATGTTTTCTAAGTACACGGTGTGTGTCAAGTGATAGTTGCATAAATCAAACTATTTCCAGGTAATCCTGGAGGTGTAATCACATTCAATTTTCAGTAGTGTTATAATATAACGCATTACTGTACTGAATTCACTAATTACGTAGATAAAATTATGCTGATACGTGCATTACAATGGTTCTTCAGTTATGTACACATCAAGTGAATATAATGAAAAAAAAAAATTCAAAAAAAAATTTTTTCTGTGCAATTTCAGTTTGTGTGGAGAAGGGGTTAAATGGTGGAGCACTACAGAGATGGACATAACTTTTATTTTTATTGCACAAAGTGTCAAGAGTGCAATGGTAAAGTGGAAAATGCCTCTAGGACAATAACAGCAGCATTATACTGCTAACAGAACTTCATCTCTTTGCGAAAAATCTGCAAAGAAAGAAAGCTATTGAAGAATTGAGAATGACGATAAAGCTGAGTGCATGCCAACCCTAGCCCAGCAGCCCAGAGCCTGGTCTTCAACACCTAACAAACTGATCAACAGCCAGGCTACAGTCTGCGGTTCTACTGGTTCATGTTTCTACAGTAGACTCACTGTGATGATCGCTTTAAAGTCTCTTTGAGCTGGTTTTCGTCTTTGCTTTGTGCTGTTAGTTTTGTGTTCATTTATAAAAACTAAAAGTAAGATCATATGTGTGTCTTCGTTTGGATAGGCATTTTTCATAGTGTTTGGGGCATTGTGTTTCAGATCATTTTAGGGAGTATAGAGAAAGCAATGTAAAGAGTAGCCTAGTGTAAAGGCCATTTCAGACAGAATGGGGCAGATGCTGCGCTGCACTATAAACCCATTCTTTTCTATTGCTTGCAGTAGAAAAGAATGTTTCCCATTGTACTGTCAAAAGTGCAGTGCAAGTGCACTGGCATACTGTCCTCATGCATATTGCAGGTGCAACTTTGACTGCAGTGTGCTGTAACACATTTCGGCATGACCAATAGGAACAAAACCTACAGCTGTGCTAAGGTAAACCACACCGTTGGCGAAAACATGGAAAAAAACAGTTAATTCTGTTTATATCCGAAACTTTATGACAACTTTATGAAAGCAGTGTTGGGAAAACAACACATTCTTCACTAACAGGTATAGTGCCAAATAATTCTTCTTTAAGGATGAGAGATACATGTTTTGAAACGGCAGGGAGCAGTTAATCTAGTATATGTAGAGCAGGTGCAAAGAAATTATGAACAGGCAGAGCGCCATGCCTAACAGCCTAACATAAATTTTGCGCTAGTCACTCCAGCTAGCGTATGCCCAGTGTATGCCACATATGTAAAACCATGAAAAACTTACTTTCTGGTGATTCACCCCACAGAAGATTATATATAATAACACTATACACACACACTCCACACACCTGAACTGAAAAGACTAAAAAGAATTCTGAACTATGAAACTGAGTACGGGGACTGACAAACATGGACTACTAGAATTCCTTACTGTGAAACGTTAAATGATTGTTTATGGTTTTGGTTAAATAAATGCTTTAACTGTTCTTTTAGCTGTGTTTTATTCGCTCCTTAGTCAATGCCTAGAGAGCATAAGCCCAAAGACCCTAACTTTCTCTACATTCTGTAGTGATTAAGTGTACTGTGTTACCAGTACATTTGCATAATGACTGACACTAACACCATTGACGATAAACATTGGGCTGTGAGGTCAGTTTCTTTATCGTTAATATGCAAACTGTCATGACCATTGATCAACAGCCACTGATCAAAGACCATTGATCAATGACAACTGATCAATGGCCATGAGTACCACTCACAGAGTTGGGGAATGCCTGCATGCACAGCATTGTAAGATGGTGAAAGATGTACCCTTAGGCCTCCTCCCCGATTCAGACATGGTCTCTTCCTTTTCACATAAATGGCCTCCTTGACTCCAAGCACAAACCAGTGATCCTCCCTGTATAGGATGTTTACATCGTCATTATTGAAGGAGTGGCAACTGGCCTGAAGGTGTCCATAGACTGCGGGGACCTGCCCTGATGACTTAGCTCTTCTGTGTTGTGCCATCCGCTTAGCCAGAGGTTGTTTGGTTTCTCTGATGTATAAATCATGGCTATCCTCCTGGCCCTTAACAGCGTACACTATATTACTCTGTTTGTTCTGGGGGGACTGGATTCTTGGGGTGGACAATTTTTTGGCGCAGCATGTTTTGGGGTTTGAAAGTCACAGTGACACGCTGTTTAGAGAAGCGTCAGCTATTTTGACGCTCCTGACACATAAGGCATCACGCAGCAATTATCCTTCTCTCCTGGATCGCCTGGAGCATTCTTTAGGTGTCTTTCCAGCTTTGGCAAATGTCCAGCTGGGATAACCACATTTACTCGGGGCCTTCTTGATATGATGTTCTTCTGCTTCCCTGGCCTCTGTATCTGTCTGGACAGAGTTCAATCTGTGTTGTTTGTGTTACAAAGGATGATGAGAGTCAAACCTTAAATATTGATCCGTATGCATTGGTTTATGGTACACATCAATTTTTAAATGTCCCCCATTACTGATGGGAATTTGCAGTCTAAGAGGGTGCAATGATAGTTGCATTTAAAGAAGCACCCAGGAATGGATAAGGCAAGAGAAAAAGACAGGGAGGTCTAGAAATAAACAGCTAGCTGAAGCTAGCACAAGGAACAATTCTTGATGTTTTATTCTTAGATGAATAAGAACATTACATGGCACCAAGAGTAGGGTCAAGAGTAAAAAACAACACATCAAGATGGATGCAATAAAACCACCAAGTCAGTTGAAACTGACTGGAAACGTAGGATTTTCAAACAGCAGTTCAAGCTGTATATTGGAGCTGTCGGAGTGGATCGACAACCAGATAAAAGAAAAATAGCCATGCTGCTCACCACTGCCGGCGCAGAAGCAATAGAGGTCTTCAATACTAGACAAGTTTGATGAAGTTATGAAGAAATTTGACAAGCACTGTCTGTCAAAGAAAAATGAAAGATATGTATTTCACTCATACTTACAGCACCAAGGCAAGTCATTTGATACTTTTCTCACAGACCTCAAGATTAAAGCTCAGTCTTGTAATTTTGGTGATCTCAGAGACTCCATGATAAGAGATCAAATAGTGTTTGGAACTAATGAGAAAAACTCTGGGAGAAACTGTTTAGGGAAACAGAAATGACGTTGGAAAGTCAAGCCTGTGTTAATTAAAAGAAAGCCATGGAGTGAATTCAAAATCAATGACAACAAAAACAAAACGTATGATAAAGAAATGTTCACTTGCAAAAGATGTGGTGAGAAACACAGACCAAGACATATGGGAAAAAAAGTGCAAAATGTAAGGACAAAACCATTATGCAAAAATGTGTCTCTCCGAGAAGAAAGGACAAGAAGTACACACTGTGCAGGAAGATACAGATGACAGCAATAAACTAAGTGAAACCTTTATTCATTAAGATGGTGTCACATGGCAAAGATGTCAGTGCACAGTCTTCAAGAATTAACACTGGTCAAACTGTTAGTTCAGTCACAGGTGATAAATGGACTGCTCCACTGCTAGTAAATGGGACAATTGTAACATTTAAAATTGACACAGGGGCCAAAGCTAACTTGATCAGTGAGAAGGATTTCAAGGCACTGACTGAGAAGCCTAAAAGATTTACAGAAAAAGTCCCATCTCTGAGGGCTTACAATAACCAGCGAATACAAACAAAAGGTAGATGGAGACTTAAATTGGCTTCAAAAGGCAAACAGCATAACATTTTGTTCACCATTGTGCCTAATGGACAAAGTAAATTTTAGAAGATTAAACATCTGAGGACCTAGGACTAGTAAAGAGGATCTATCAGAGTAATACTAACAACACGAAAGTTGTCAAACAAGACAAAACACTGGAACACCAACAGTATGAAAGAGGTTCAGACATTATCAATAAATTTCCTTCAGTCTTCAAAGGACATGGAACATTTCCTTACACCTACAAAATCCAGCTCAAGGATGATGCCGTGCCTGTGCTGCAGGTAGGGCTGTTCGATATGAACAAAATCTCATATCCTGATATAAGACATTTATCATTCGGACAACAATATAAATCACAAAAATTGTACATTTTCTGTAAATTCTGTGAATCTCGGGTAACTCGACTTGCGTGAATTGTTTTCAGCTGGGCGTCGTGTAACTGGAGTTGAGAGTTACATAAGTTGAAACGGCCACAATTTTATTTGTGAGTATTTATTACAGGGCGTGCTGTGAGGAAAAGCCTGTTCCAAGCTTTATTTTTTAGCACCTGTCAGTTCTTTTTTTGCTTCTCGTCCGTAAACACTCTGCATACTCTTTCACGTGATTCCGTTTATTTTGAAGAATCTCAACAGGATCTTCAGCTTTATTGTGAAAGGTTTATGTGGAAAGTCAAAGGAGCTTGCAAAGAAAAGCGTCTGGACTTCTTTAAGTTACTTGAAGACGTTTCACCTCTCATCCGAGAGGCTTCTTCAGTTCTAAGGTCAAATGGTGGAGAGTCCCAGATATAAACCTGGTGGGAGTGTCCCCCCACAGAGGGACAAAAGGACCCCCTGATGATCCTCTAATCTCCTGAGCCAAGGTGTGGAACTGGGTGTGGGTCCCAATCAGTCAGAGTTTCGGGTGAGTTCATTGTGAAACCTGGCCCCACCTTATCATGCGAATTCCTGAGGTCAGATGGCCCAGGGTGTGAGTGGGCGTTAAGGCGTCTGGGAAGGGATCTCAAAACTGGATTATAGATGGCAGAGAGTTGGTGTCGTAAACCACCGCCTCTGTTCAAAGATGGTCGCTCACAGTGGACATAGATGGCTTCTTTCACTCCTCTTTCAAACCATCTGTCCTCTCTGTCCAAAATGTGAACATTGGCATCCTCGAAAGAGTGTCCTTTATCCTTAAGATGCAGATGGACAGCTGAGTCTTGTCCTGTGGAGGTGGCTCTTCTGTGTTGTGCCATGTGCTTGTGAAGTGGCTGTTTGGTCTCTCCAATGTAGAGGTCTGGGCATTCCTCGCTGCACTGTACGGCATACACCACATTGTTAAGTCTGTGTTTTGGCGTTTTGTCTTTCGGGTGAACCAGTTTTTGTCTGAGTGTGTTGCTGGGTCTGAAGTACACCGGGATGTCGTGCTTGGAGAAAACCCTCCTGAGTTTCTCTGATACACCGGCTACATAGGGGATGACAATGTTGTTGCGTCTGTCCTTCTTATCCTCCCTCGCTGGTGTCTGATCTTCTTTTCTGGCACATGCTTCTCCAAGCATGACATCCCGGTGTACTTCAGACCCAGCAACACACTCAGACAAAAACTGGTTCACCCGAAAGACAAAACGCCAAAACACAGACTTAACAATGTGGTGTATGCCGTACAGCGGGGAATGCCCAGACCTCTACATTGGAGAGACCAAACAGCCACTTCACAAGCGCATGGCACAACACAGAAGAGCCACCTCCACAGGACAAGACTCAGCTGTCCATCTGCATCTTAAGGATAAAGGACACTCTTTCGAGGATGCCAATGTTCACATTTTGGACAGAGAGGACAGATGGTTTGAAAGAGGAGTGAAAGAAGCCATCTATGTCCACTGTGAGCGACCATCTTTGAACAGAGGCGGTGGTTTACGACACCAACTCTCTGCCATCTATAATCCAGTTTTGAGATCCCTTCCCAGACGCCTTAACGCCCACTCACACCCTGGGCCATCTGACCTCAGGAATTCGCATGATAAGGTGGGGCCAGGTTTCACAATGAACTCACCCGAAACTCTGGCTGATTGGGACCCACACCCAGTTCCACACCTTGGCTCAGGCGATTAGAGGATCATCAGGGGGTCCTTTTGTCCCTCTGTGGGGGGACACTCCCACCAGGTTTATATCTGGGACTCTCCACCACTTGACCTTAGAACTGAAGAAGCCTCTCGGATGAGAGGTGAAACGTCTTCAAGTAACTTAAAGAAGTCCAGACGCTTTTCTTTGCAAGCTCCTTTGACTACGATGGCCTGGATGACTGAGAACCTTCACAGACGTTTATGTGGAAAACAAACAGCGGACGGCAGAGCCACGCGATGGTTTTACTGTCGTTGTTGCTAACGACAACGCATAAAAACAGTCATTTGTCCGTCTGTAGTGTGGTTATATTAAATATAAGAGAAAGAGAGGACTTTAAGAAAATCTACAGTGATCATCAAAAAGATGAAAAAAAGAGTTTATTTTGCAGCACCATCAAACACCATCAAAAATATATATTGTTATATATCGAACAGCCCTGAGGAGAGTGCCTGCTCCACTCAGGGCTAGTTTGAAAAAAAGAGCTTGAAAGAATGACTTAGATGGGTGTCATTGAACGAGTGGAAGAGCCCACAGACTGGGTGAACTCTATCACGTGTGTCAAGAAAAAGAATACAGATACTTTAAGAGTCTGCCTTGAGCCCAAAGATCTAAATGAAAATATTAAAAGAGAGCATTATTAGATCCCTAAGAGAGAGAAAATAATGAGTGAAATGACAGGGGCTACGTTTTTTTGGAAACTGGATGCTTCACATGGATTTTGGCAGCTGAGGCAAGACCCAGAAAGCAGCAGGTACACTACCTTCAACACACCATTTGGGTGTTACTGTTTCTTAAGGCTCCCATTAGGCATTAAATCAGCACCAGAGATCTTCCACAGAGCAATGGAGTCCTTAATAGAAGGGCTGGAAGGCACCAGAGTCTACATAGATGACCTCATCGTCTGAGGAAATACAAGACAACAACACGATGAAAGGCTGAAGAAACTTTAACAGAGAGTTAAAAAGAACGGACTAAAACTGAATAGAGACAAGTGCCTCTTTGGTGTTACAGAGATGACCTTTTTTGGCAGACAAGGTCACAAGTGAAGGGGTGGAACCTGATCAGTCAAATACAAGCCATATTGGATACGCCTGCACCCACTCACAAAAAAAGGTGTCTTGCATTCTTGGGAATGATCAACTTCCTGTTCATTCCTAATCTTACCTCTAAGACAACATGCCTCAGGGAGCTGCTAGAGCACAATACAGTGTTCGAGTGGACGGCCCAACATGAGAAAGTGTGGAAAAAACCTAAGGAAACTATAACTACGGAGCCAGTCCTCATTGATCCATCAAAACCAGGGGTGTCCAAACTTTTTGCAAAGAGGGCCAAATTTTATAAAGTGAAGATGCCTGGGGGCTAATGGTTCCTTTTGACTTTTTTTCATAACAAAGTTACATGAAAATATAATGAAGAACAATTTTAATAGTCACAATTACCTTTATTTTTAAAATAGAAATGTACCTAAATAAAAGACACTCAGGCAAGCATTTACCACTCTAAAGACACAATTCCGCCTTTCATTTATATCTGGAGAGTCAGACAACATTGAACAAACTGTATAGAATATCCTAAATTTCCATAAGTTTGCAATATCTTTGCCTAATGAACATTTAAACAGGAGTTCTAAGTAATGAAAAGTGTTCTGTTATCAATAAAGTTTTTTTTTAAGTCAATTTCGCCCTTTGACTTTTACAAGACCTTTCAGGAAGTCAAAGTTTTTCACATCTACTGGAAGATTGCACAACTGGAAGTTTACTTGCCGCAAGAAATAAACACATTTGTAAATTTACAATTTACAATATGTACACAACACACTCAATTATGAATTAAGAGCATAACATCAACAGTTAAAACCAAATCTTAAGAGTTTAACAAAATATGCATAGCAGCTCTCCAGTACAGAATTTGGGCATCCCTGGACTAATGAGAGGGGTGATACTGAGATCTAGATTTTAGTAAAGCAATTAGGTCTGGTTTGAGGGCAGTGGTTGAGATGCGTAAAATATCACGCAAGTGGGAGTCACTCATCCTTGATCTCAATCAGTTCTTGTTTAAGTTCATGACAGAGAATGTTTGCTCACACAGATATGTGGAACCAAATAAGCTCAGCATTTTCTTAGCAAGAGATCACACTTCAGGAAACCTGTCTTTGTCTAGCTGCCGATAAAAGTCAACAAGAGAACACTGCTGGTGTTTTCCGCGGCACTCATCGTCACACTGCAGCTCCAGCTGAAGCTGCGGAGGAGCATCATCAGGGTCCACAGAGAAGGGAGATGAGAAAAGCAGCATGTCTTTTTCAATAGCTGCAAAGTCCTGAAAGCGTTTATTAAATTCTCCAGAAAGAGACGTGATAGCTGTTGCGTACCTCTTCATTTGGACATTAATGTCCTCTGTGAAACTGTCAACAACCTCTTTCAAAGCTGGGAAGTGTGCGGTACAGGGCTCTGTTAGGGACAAGTGTCTTTGGAAAAGTTGCAGTTTTGGTTGATGTGAGCGTATAGTTGGCTCACCACTGCGTCTTTTCCTTGAAGAGAAACATTCAGCGCATTCAGATGCTTCGTAATGTCAACCAAAAAAGCCAGATTTGCCAGCCATACAGGATCAGACAGTTCTTCCATTGGTTGTCTGTCCCTTCTCATCTAAAAACTGTCTGATTTCCTCTCTGAGAGAGAAAAATCGCTGTAGTGCAGACCCCCGACTTAGCCACCTCACATCATTGTAATAAATTACGTCACCATATTCAGCCTGGATGTCATGCAGAAACTGCTGAAACTGTTGGTGGTACGGAGCTTTAGAGCGAATACAGTTGATTGTCTTTGCTACTGGTTTCATAACATCATCAAATTTGAGATGTTTGGCACAGAGAGCCTGCTGATGAATGATACAGTGAAGTTTAACACCGTTACCTGCTTCTTCGCTGACTTTATTGCAGATCAGTGTGGAAAAACCGCTTCGTTTACCAGCCATGGCAGGTGCACCATCAGTAATGATCCCAGAAACGTTACTCCATAATAGCTTCATATCATCAACAGCTTCACAAACAGAAATGAATAAATCCATTCCTCTGGTTTGACCCTTAAGGCTTTTGAGATCCAGCAGCTCCTCTGTCATGTTCATCTTGTTGTTGACTCCTCGTAAATAAATCAGCAGTTGCGCGGTGTCAGATGCATCGGTGCTTTCATCGCAGGCTAATGAGAAATAATCAAAATCCACTCCTCTGTCCCGCAGCTGTCTGTGAATGTCTGACGATATATCCTCAACTCTGCGTGCCACAGTGTTGCGTGCCAAGCAAGCATTCAGAAATTCTTGCTTCTTCTCGGGGCAAATGTTCTCCACTATTTTCACTGTCTTTGACAAATGTACCTTCAGTAAAAGGTTTGCCATGTTTAGCTATTAACATAGCCACTTTGTAGCTGGCTTTCATGATATTTTCATGTGTCTCACAGGCCCGCGAGAAAAATCGCTGTTGCGAAGCCAGAGCAGCTTGGAGTTGCTTCACTTTTTCAGCGTGCTCACTCCCTGTTAGCTTGTTATATGTTGCAGCATGTTTAGTCTCGTAGTGTCTCCTAATGTTAAAATCCTTAAACAAGGCAACAGTCTCTTTACAAATCAGGCAAACACAATTGCCTCGAATTTCAGTAAAAAAAATACTGCAATTCCCACCGCTCCTGAAAGCGGTGGCCCTCACCATCAACCTTTCTCTTTTTTTGTACAGTCGCCATGGCAGAAATGAGCAGAGAAGGGCGGGCTCGCAGCACAGGTACAAGTAGCAGAAAAAAATGGAAAGGAATTACACCTTTAAAGCCAGGATTTATTTATTCAGACTTAGAAAGTGAGCCATAAATTATACATAATTAGACTGAAGCTGTGGGCCACATGAAATCTGGCCGGACTTTGGACATGCCTGATCAAAACCAACAAAATTTCCAAAGATGCCTCAAAGACTTGGGAGCTGCGCTGCTCCAGAAGAACAGACACAAATGGCAACTTGTAGCATATGCGTCCAGATCAGTGACAGAAACTGAACAACACTATGGTCAGATTGAAAAAGAGACTTTGGGCTTAGTGTTTGGTTGTGGAAAATTTCACAGCTATGTATATGGATTAGCAGCCTTTACAGAAGAGACTGATCACAAAGCTCTCATTTCAATCAGAAAAAAGAACCTTAATGACATGTAACCCAGAAGTCAGCGCATGATGATGGCGTTGCAGCGCTATGACTTTCAGTTGTTTTGCACCCCGTTAAAATACATCATGCTGGCAGATGGGTTATCACGAGCACCAGCACCAAGCTGTGACAGGTTAGTCAGCACTAGAGCTGAGGAGGCTGAAACACACGTAAACAAGGTAGCTGCTTTACTCTCAGCATCAGATGTCATGTTGTAGCAAATTGTATGTACCACCAAACTGACTAACCAAAAGGGTGACCTCATAGTGGCTGTGTCCATCTTTTATATACAGTCTGGGATCATGGGTTGATGCTGGACCTGACAGATCATCATGTGACAGTCATCCAGAATTTCTAGAAAAAGAGAAACCATTGTGCTGTAGAAGAAACATAAATTAATCTTTAATCTTGAAAACCCAGACAGCCAGATTTTTGTTTCTTGTGGTTTCTGCTATGATGCAGTTCTGCCGTTTTTAAAAGTTCATGGCAGTTTGTACATAGCACACTGTGCCACAGCTCACAGGTGGACATCAATAAGAAAGAGAAGACTGTCAAGGACTTCTATGATGGCTGAGCCTCACATTTCACATCAGCGATTACATTTTATAAATATGTTTTTCATAGCATGGGCATTAGAAGCACTAGTGCCGAGAATCCCTTGATAAATAATCTAGTCAATGAGGTGGAGGTGGAGTGCTACAGTATGTGAAAAATGAAGTAGCTGCAGTAAAATGAACATGCTGAAAAGTCAAAATCGTTTTAAAGTAGTGTGTTCTTTGCTGCCACAGTTTTGGAACTCTACACGTCTTCCTATTTAATCCCCACAAGGATTAAATGTCCTCAAAAAGAAAGGAGGAAGAAGAAAATATTCCAGTCAGAAAAAATTTACTTCTTTTCAGGGCTGCTGTAGAGTAAGATTTGGGTTTAGAAGCTTAGATTAGGATAGGATTAAATGGAAATGTCACAGGGGGAATGGGAATGAATACAGTCAATGAAGTTTCTAACAAGTATGCAACAGCAATACAAATCTGTGTGTGTGTGCTAAAGACTACATGTTTGTTAGCTACTCAACTAAGCAGAAACATTGGAATGTGAGTGCACTTGCAGACATCAAGTCATTGAAACTCTCCTCACACTCCTGCCTGCCTCCATTTAGCAGTAGGGAGGCCTGGAGGGGAAAGGAAGGGAAAGAGGGATGTAAGAGAGTGATGCCAAAGAAAAGAGACAGCTCCAACTCTCCTCGGACTAAAAATCTTGATACACTTTGACTGCTTTAGACAATCATGACCATTAATGACTTCCCATGTTCTTAGTTGTTTTTGCAAGTTAAGCTGTTCACTCTAGTGTACATGCATGTTTTAGCCCAGTCTATACATATCTCTGTTTTCATGTTACCAGCTATGTTAAAAGAAATGTCCAGAGACCAGAAATGTCTCTCATGTCCCATTACAACCTGGTCTGTTTCGTGCATGCACAGCACCACAAATAGTTGCATGCACACTCATAGTCATTCACTAACATGTCGATAGTACGGAAACTGTAACCAAAGAGACAAAATAAAACATCAAAGTCTTTGTTAAAAAAACCTGATCAGACACTTAAATCAGCTACACCCAGCTGAACAAGGACAAGAAACAAATGCAAACTGGCTTAAAGTAACGCTATTACACAGCAGCCTTGGTATAAGCAAAGAATCAAAGCAGTTATGAGCAAAGTTATGAAGACAAAGAAAAAGAGAAAAAGGTTGTGTCCCATTTCCTGTTAAATTATAAACATAGTAGGAAATTATGTAAGTAACGTTTGCTATATAAATCTGTTGAACTTGATGCAAAGACACCATCTCCTTGTTATTTGAACCAATTGCAGAAAGGTCTGTGTTAGGGTGGACTACATTACCCAGATGCCTTAGTGCAGTCATGGGATTAGCTCCTGACCTGGACAGCCTGACTTAGTTTCTGGGCTGAGGATGCAGGATAGAGCTGTTGGGAACCAAAGCAAATAGCCCATTCTGTGTTTGTTATGAATAAACATGAGTTCAATGTTTCACCCTACTACTTTTGTGCATATTGGTTCTAACTATCTTTGGCATATATGCTAATTAGCAAAAGCTGTGTGGCCCAGTAATTTGATAGTTTCTGGCCTTGTTCCAGCTTTATTTGTTCCTTTTACCAATTCATGTGACTTTGAATGCCGTAATATGGGTGTATTATGTAGTGGCTAACTGGATGGGTTGACTACTGACCACCTGCCTCAATATAAATATTTCATCCCTTTGACCTATTTGAATAGTGCTTAACTAAATGTGAATGCTCCTAAGGAGCGGTATTAGATCCATTTCCTTAGCAGATTTGTTGTGGTGGAATTTGTGGGCAGCTGTATTACCCTTTAATCCTTATTCAAGTTCTGATGTATTTCATGTTCTTGATCGCAGAAACCACACAACATGACCAACATGACACATCCTCCTACACTATGCCATACGTCCTTGTACCATCCGTCTGCATGTAAATAAACTCCACCTCATACAATCTACTTCCTGGATGTCAGCCTCTCCTTCTGACCAAGATAACTATCATAGCACAACCCAGCACTGAACTGACGTACATCATTCTGGTCAAAGTAGTCCCTCGAACCAGATGTGCTGCATGACATGGCTACATCCAGAGATCGGGATGATGCACGAAGTCCCGGTCCTAGCAGGATCCATAGAATCCCTGAACATCTGCAGGACTATGAGTTGTCCTATCATACCCGGGAACCAAGGCTTCTTCTTTCTAATATTTATTCATGTTCTAATGTATTTCCTGTTCTTGATTGCAAAAACCACACCACATCACCCCGCACCCTAAAAAAGTACATGTATGTTTGCACCAGGTACATCAGTTGTGAGGGTGACAGGGAGCAGAGCTGAGAAGCCAGAGAAGAAGAGACAAATGCTTCAAGCTTGAACTTTGAGTGGCCATGACCCAGATGTCAACATGGAGAACATTCAGTAATAAATAATGAAATGAAAAGAAAGCAATACATGTGAGAACTGTAATAATGACACAGTCTTCTTTATTTCTCTGTTGTTTTTCAGAAATATAATACAACATCAGCAGTTCATTTTTTTTCTTCATTCGTTTCATTCATTGCACTTCTAAGCTGCTCAAAAAACTGCAAACTAGGAGCACCACTAAGATCTTTGACAGTATAGAACTGTAAATGCGAACTAACTGGAGAGGATTAGAAAAAGCTAAATCTCTGTCTCAAGCGTCTAGTATAGCTTATTTTATATGAGGGGTTCTAGTGAGGAGCTGTACATCAAAACATCTAAATTGAGTATAAATTTTAGAACAGCAGATTGGTTTTGAGCAGCAACATGATGGGACGATTCAATATCCAATCACAGATGTCTTACCACAAGCAGTTTTTAAAATAAACCTCAGCGGCATGGCTCTAAAATTCTGGGTACTTTCATCATCATCATCATTTTCTTTTATATTTTACAGCAACAGCATAAGTGTGTCTCCATAAGGTTTTCTTTGTGCATTTCTACAGTAGGTACTGTAGGACTTTGCAGGGTATACATTAAGAAAATTAACAGTGGCTCTAAAAATATCAACAGCTGGTTCCAGATAGTTTTTATAAGTGGAGCTGCATCGAGGCCTGTATTGAGAATTATACTTAAATGACCCAGTGACATCAAAATTACATGTACATTGTCATTCAAGTCATCAGTTGAATCCAATAAAAACAGCTTGGCAACCTGCATTTACAATGAATTTAAAAGAAAAACGCAGCCCTTGGGTTTGCATCTGGCATGAAACTGAAAACAAAGGGATCAGCCAACAGGAGTTTAGCTCTGCCTGATTTTTGGTAGGTACATTAGTTTATCTAAGACAAGAGGCTGTTGACTTTTGTTAAAACCATCCCTCTCCTCAACTGCATTACCATCTAGTTACAATGTGTCATTGTAACTGTAACAATTTGGACAAATACAGTGATTGAAATAGCTATTACAACTAAATCTCAAGCCTCTGGAAGCTGATTTGTGTTGTACACAGAAAATAATGGAAAGCAATGATTGCCTCGAGGGTGGGAAATTACTTTAAATATATATGAAGCTAAATAAAAAATTTAAACCCATAAAGCTTCCAAAATAATCCTTTCAAACGGTACTTTCTAAGTTGAACCACCCAAAAATGTTTTTAGAATGAAAAAGCTGCAACAAGCAGCAGCATCTCACACATTTCAGCATTTTTTTTAGACTTTTGTTAAGAATTCTTTGTGATTCTGCTCAACAAAAACAACTGTCCTGCATGGGCAGTCATCATCTTGCAGGAAGCTCAGTTCTGCTTAGACCAAGCCTGAAGGCTTAGCACGTCTCTCTCAGCCTTTAAATACATTCTTAACTTTTTGGAGACTAAATCTCTCAAAAGCTCAGACAAGGGTTTGCTGTTCTGTAAGTCTCTGCACCACATGACATGAATAAATCAATCAATCAGTCTTTTGAGGGGCAACAAAACAGAGAAGAGCTGATGCATTGAACCTTACAGCCCACATGGGAGTATATCATGGATTAATAAAAAACAAACAGCAATAACATACATACTCTCAATCACAAAATACTTAGCCAGCTCTTTCCAAACTATTCGAGTGGAGACAAACACATCGACTCGACAGCATGACAGGCGCAGTTATCAGCAGCATGGATTATAACACATAGGCTAGGTTTGTCGATTGCATCAAAAGACCTTCTTCAGTGGGATTCCCGTATCAAAGGCACATAGATAAGGGAGCAGAGCGGTGACATGGTTTATTAGCTTTGAGGCAAATAGGAACGGGAATATTAACTTTTTAAAGGCTTGGTTGCAAACACACTTGATTTTGCCAGTCTGCTCGGAGTGACTTTGACAAGGCCAAGTGTCAGGGTGCGTTTGTGTGGGTGTAACTCACTCAGACTGAAACTCCAAAATGTCACTTTAATCCCAGACAACCATATCAAATCTCTTTCTGGATCACAATTCATCATTTGCTGTGGAGCAAAAATGAACAACATTTTCAATGCCTTTTCTGACTGCGACTGTGGGTAGCAGGCGTTAAATATAGATTTTGTGAGGGGAGGAAACAGTTTTCTTCCTTCCAAGAATTCTGTCATTTGCCTTTTCTTTATTGGCTTTTCTATTCCTATCTTGAAGCTCAAAGGTTCTGAACAAATTCAGCAACGATATCCAACCAGGAGCTCTGAGTATGCGTAGCCTTCTGCTAAAAAGGGACAGCATGACATTTTTGGGAAATAGGCTTACTTCCTTTCGTGGGTTCTTTTTTGAGTTTTAGGAGACAGGTTTGCACAACTTGCCTTTCTTTTTATGTTATAGCCATTCAGTCTTCCACTGCTGCTGTGGTCAGTGTACCCTATATGTCCGATATACCACGAGGCTATGGATTCTATGGAATTTTCTTCCTCTTGCTGTCAGAATAGTGAGAGCTAGTATTTAACTGTCATGATCCTAGGTTCTTTATGGTATTTTTGTTGTAGAGTTTTGGGTTTCTGTGCTATACTCTGTCTCATGTTTGTGCCTATTTTCTCCTCATCCTGTTTTATTTTGGTAACTTTGCTTGGCCTGCTTTTTGACTGTCTGTCTTGCCAATGTTTCACCTGTATTTAATTGCTTTCTTTTTTTTTTTTCCTTCCTGTGTCTAATCATCGCTGTATATATGACCTTTCCCTTTGTCTTTATCATATCATCTGCTTATCCTTCTGTGCTCCAGTCTTCCGACCTGGGCCTTGAACTACGAAGTGATTTCAGGTTAATAGTTTATATTAAAGGTCTACTGATGAAAAAAAAAACTTTTGGTCTTTTCTTGATGTACATATATATATGTGTCGAAATTGACCTATAACACCATAGATGTCATTTTAGTTATTAATATTAAAATGAAAAAGTCAATAAAACAGATTTATTTAAGAGATGTGTCCCATACCCCTCAATAATAGTCAGGTAACACAAAAACCTTTTATTTATTAACATGATTCTCTTGAGGTTAATTTTACTATTTTTATTTTTTTTATTTTTTTTTTGTTGTTGAAATCGACTAACCACAAAGTATTAAAACCAACATTTTCATGAATAAGGAAGCCTAACATGGTAACCAAGAGATGAGAAACAAATTGGATGATAACTTATTGTTTTTTGTGTATTTTTAGGTTCACCGCATGGATTGTGGTGGTGATGTACCCTGGTAAGATGTGACCCAACTTTGTAGTACAAAAAAACAGTTACCTGTTTACCTGGTTAATACAAAATCCTGCTTTGTAGTGTAGGCCTCTGGTTTTCCCCAGCCTAACTATCCAGGGTTGTTTTCTCTCTTGGGCAAATTTCCTAAATTTAGTTTTTGCTCTTGTTCCTGGCAGCCTTAAGCTGTTGATTCTGTTCTTACTTCTTGCCAGTAATTCATTTTTGCATCCAGAGCCCACAATCTTAAATGTGCCTTTTTCACAGCATTACTTTAACACTAACACTTTATGATTTGTCATCTGAAGCACTTTTAACTGCAGGTTCATGTGAAAGGTGTCAGATTCCCGCTCCAATCTCCTGAATGGAAGTGTATTTATGACACCAACATCCTTCCAATGTGGATGTGGTTTATTGGAGAACTTGTTGATTCAAGGAATGGACACAGCAATTTGTATTTGACCAGAAAGAAAAAAGAAATTCTGAGCTTTTTCTGTCTGTCTGTCTGTCTGTCTGTCTGTCTGTCTGCCTGTCTGTGTGCGTGCGTGCGTAGTGTATTCTCTGTGCTTGGGTTGAGTTAAGCAACATTGAATCATGCTATCCTCTTAGTGCTCTGCAGCTAATGATGAATGAAAACAGGGGAAATGTAGAACACAGTGTAAGGTACAGTAACAACATTAAAATGCAGGAACGCATAAATGAGAGTTATGCCTTCTCCAAGATGTTAAAGTATCAAACAGCAACTGACTCTACATTAAAGAGGGAGAGAAGGAAGAGGGGGGTCCTTTTCCATCAGGTAGAGAGCAGCGAAAAAAATAAAAGGAAGTGATAGCCAAGGAGAAAAAACTCAAGTGTAGCAGTTAACAATTTATTTACAATAAAACAAACCAAGGGCATTAAAAAAAACTAAGACAAAACCAAGCTAGAAGTCCATCCTATACATATATGTACTGGTGCAACAGTCTTGAAATAGATGCTCTAGCACCAACCATCACAGAAATCACTCTTTTCACCGGTTATGTCTTGCTTGGAAAGGCCTTCCTACTGGGTCCAACTCCTCCATCATATTCAACAACAGTTCCACAAACAGTTTCAAGGCCAGTCTCCTTGGCATCATTCTGCCTATCCATCCTGCTGCTGCTCAAGCTGAAGTGCTGCTGCCTTCATGCATGTGCCACTTTTGTACTGTGACTGCTCCCTGTCTGCCCTAATTTCCCATCTTTCATGCAGAGTGAGCTGGTGTGGATATTTTCTTTGATTAAGATTAAAAACTTCAAAATAAAAGCATGCAAACTGTACACAGACATGCATAAAACCACAACTTAAAACCAAACCATTAAAACACACAGAATAAAACATTAAAACTACTTCCACCCCACAACACTTTTAAAGAGGAAAGCTCTAGAAAGAAGAAGCCTCAAGCAGAACCAACCCAAAATAGTTTAGTTCAACTGCAAACACAGCATGGATTACAACAGATGCACACAAAGTTAAGCTTTGCTTAATTACTTCTATTGTAGGGATGTGTCAGCAGCATCTGTGCAATCCTGAAGCCATCCTAGAGAGGATAATCATGGATGCTGAGACAGAATAAATCACACTGAACAGCAAACACACACACTTTCAGACCCCTTCATAAAAGTTGTGTCATAAAGGTCTTAGAAGATGTGCCAAGCTGAAGAGATGACTGCAGCTAAGACCTGCTACTTCTTCGGGCATCTTCCTTACATGTGAACACTGCCTGGGTTAGAAGCAGAAGGGCAGCACAGGAGGTACATAACTTGGTAAATGGACTGGTTCTTATATAGCGCTTTTCTACTCTTTCTGAGCACTCAAAGCGCTGTACACAACTTGTACATTAACCCATTCACACCCATTCGCACAAGCACATTTTTCTAAGTGCTTTCTAAGTAACATTCACACACACACATTCATACTCCGATGGATGCATCGGAGAGCAATTTGGGGTTAGTATCTTGCCCAAGGATATTTGGCATGCAGACTGGGGAAGCCAGGGAAAGCTTAGAAATATGGTATCTAACCAGATTCTTACTCTGGATGGCATTACCTTGGCCTCCAGTAACACTGTGAGGAACCTTGGAGTCATTTTTGACCAGGATATGTCCTTCAACGCACATATTAAACAAATATGTAAGACTGCGTTCTTCCATTTGCGCAACATCTCTAAAATTAGAAATATCCTGTCTCAGATTGATGCTGAAAAACTAGTTCATGCATTTATTACTTCCAGGCTGGACTACTGCAATTCATTATTATCAGGATGTCCAAAAAACTCACTGAAAAGCCTTCAGTTAATCCAAAATGCTGCAGCAAGAGTACTGACAGGGACTAGAAAGAGAGAGCATATTTCTCCTGTTTTGGCTTCCCTTCATTGGCTTCCTGTTAAATCCAGAATTGAATTCAAAATCCTGCTCCTCACATACAAGGTCTTAAATAATCAGGCCCCATCTTATCTTAATGACCTTGTAGTACCATATTACCCTATTAGAGCACTTCGCTCCCACTCTGCAGGCCTACTTGTTGTTCCTAGAGTATTTAAAAGTAGAATGGGAGGGAGAGCCTTCAGTTTTCAGGCCCCTCTTCTGTGGAACCAGCTTCCAGTTTGGATTCGGGAGACAGACACTATCTCTACTTTTAAGATTAGGCTTAAAACTTTCCTTTTTGCTAAAGCATATAGTTAGGGCTGGACCAGGTGACCCTGAATCCTCCCTTAGTTATGCTGCAATAGACGTAGGCTGCCGGGGGATTCCCATGATGCATTGAGTTTTTCCTTTCCAGTCACCTTTCTCACTCACTATGTATTAACAGACCTCTCTGTATTGAATCATATCTGTTATTAATCTCTGTCTCTCTTCCACAGCATGTCTTTTATCCTGTCTTCCTTCTCTCACCCCAACCGGTCGCAGCAGATGGCCGCCCCTCCCTGAGCCTGGTTCTGCCGGAGGTTTCTTCCTGTTAAAAGGGAGTTTTTCCTTCCCACTGTCGCCAAAGTGCTTGCTCATAGGGGGTCATATGATTGTTGGGCTTTTCTCTGTATCTATGAAGCGCCTTGAGGCGACATTTGTTGTGATTTGGCGCTATATAAATAAAATTGAATTGAATTGAATTGAATTGAATTTTTCACGTCACGCTGTGTGCACGTTATTGTTTACATGAGATGAATTGCTGAATGGCAGATAGAGACAAAATACTGTTAATCTGACTATCTGCAGGTTTTACACGCTTACACATACACACAGTTACTGTCCCTCCATTTAGAAAGGCAGAGGGGTCATGGTGTAATTATTTTACATGTAGTTGTTTTTTTTTTTCTTGTGTAATAATATTCAACATCGCTATCAATACATTTTTCAAAAAATGCCTCTCTGTGCAAAATGGGTTCAAAAACATAAACAACTGTTGGATGCTGTTTGTCCGTGATTTGAACCGGGGGAACAAATTGTGGCAGGATCAGCCTGATATTATTTGTATCCCACTGTAACTTTACTGTATAAAGAGCTAACATCTCCAAAATGTCAGGAGTAGTCACTACAACAAGTGTTTGTGAACTACAAATCAAGAATGTGGGATACTGTTTGTCCGTGATTTAAACAGCCCAGCGCTGCTCCCAACGAAGGGAAAACCAATCCTGCAGGGAGACCTACCTTGGCACTTGTGCAGGTGAAACCAAAGGGAAGATTTGCTTCACCATATTTTCTAGTCTTTGGCTCAGAATGAAGTTGGTTTGGAAACATATTCAGCTATGCTTCATCTCCTGCTTTGCGTTTGTGTGGGCGCCTGTGCTAACAGTGTCCAAGCGTTGTTGTTTTTTTTCCCCCCTTTTCATGCCGCGCCCCCCCTGCAATGGCTCTGCGCCCCCCCTAGGGGGCGGGCCCCACACTTTGGGAACATCTGGGTTAGTTAATACTAATATCAAAGTGTTAACCTATTTTATTTGTACAGTGGTCCCTTGCTATAACGCAGTTCACCTTTCGCAGCCTCGCTGTTTTGCTGAATTTCTTTTTTGTGCAATTTTGCACGTTTTTTTCTTCTTCTTTTACAGAACAGAACGCGTTCAGCTTGAAAATTTACATAAATCTTCGATTGCTGGCAGTGTGACTCTAAAGTGCTTTACTGTATGTTTGTAAGTTTTCTCCCCAACAAGCACAACAATGTTGACGAAATGTTTTGCACCATCAGAGGCTCCTGCGGTAGCACCCAGAGGCAGGGGAAGATGCTAACCATCGCACAAAAAGTTGGACTTCTGCACATGCTAAAGGAAGGTAGAAGTTACCGTATTTTTTGGATTATAAGGCACATTAAGCGAACTTTACTCAACTCTTTCTTCTTGCTTCCTCTACTTCCGTACCATCGATTCATTAATGTTGAATTCTCTCACAGCTGCTCTGGACCATGTTCTGGACCTGAAAACAGGGTTTGATCTTTGGTTTCATTCTATAATACTGGACTTGTTTTTCTACAAAGGTTTGAACTTTGAGGGTGTTTAATTAAACAAGAGAGAGAATTGTGAAAATGTTAATGCCTGTCTGAGAAATGTGTATAAAGTATGTAGTGAGGGGTTTCACAGCCTTAAAACATCTATGATAATTGTAAAAAATAAAGCTGGCTACTTCGCAGATTTCATCTATGGTGGGTTATATTTAGAATGAAACTCCCGCGATAAACAAGTGACCACTGTACTTTAAAAGAACTTAACCTTTTTTGGCTTTGTCCCAAAAAGGGCGGACAACCACAGATCTCTGCAGCTATGTAGTTCATAAGAAAACACAGCATCAGCACAGTGATCTGTATAATCATGGGAATCAGAGACTCATATTCTGAGGAGCTCTTCTAGAAATGAAAGGCCAAACCCCTTAAGCCCACCTGTGCTCTGCCTGTGCTGCAGTTGTTTCCTGCCTGTCTCTGTCTTAAAAGAACCTCCTTTTTCATACCTGCTGTGTGTATGGCGACTTTTTTATGATGGGCACACACATGCAAAGACTGACTAGGATCATAGCATTATGCGAAAAAAAGGAAGGGGGACAGAAGTTTCAAAGACAGCAAGTGTAGTGGTATACGCCAGGTACACACAGAGACAGGAGATGGATTTAAATGCAAGGATGTCAGGGAAAAGTAAAAAAAACAAGCGAAAATATGAAATGAGCAGCATCTGGCTGCATTTCAATTATTTTGGAGACTACAAAGCTGAGTGCAGAATTTATAAAATTGGGAGCTGACTAAAGTGATACCCACTTTTATTTTCAGCAATTTCCACTGTGGAGGACAAAAAGTTTCAAACTTGTCCAGGCCTTAAACCTCGTGTGTGTTGTCACCAGTAGTAGTAAATGCATGAAAAAAAGGCTTTTATGAAAACACTGAATGCAAAATTGCAGCACAGTGGCACGGTGGTTAGCACTGTTGCCGCACAGTAAGAAGGTCCTGACTTCAATTCCACCATCAGGCCGGGGTCTTTCTGTGTTGAGTTTGCATTTTCTCCCTGTGTTTGCGTGGGTTCCCTCCAGGTACTCCGGCTTCCTCCCACCATCCAAAGACATGCAGTTTGTGGGGATAGGTTAATTGATTAATCCAAATTGCCCGTAAGCGTGAATGGTTTTCTGTCTCCGTGTGTTAGCCCTTCGATAGACTGGCGGCAGACAAAATTGCACCCTTGAAAAAGACTGCTTTAACAGTTGAGTAATGCATATTACACAAAGTAAACTATATATAAAATGTCATGGTAATTTGGGGCTTTTAATTATTAAATTACATTGTACAGCATACAGTTTTATTGACTTTAAAAACAAGAATTGGGTGCACAAGTTTTGAATCAAAAATACAGTTTTAAATAATATATTTAAATAATATATTTAAATCTATTAATAAGTGGTGCTAAAGGCTCTACAATGTCTTATACCTTGACAAGTCCACAGCCTGATAACTTCTTGTTATTGATTATGATTGACTTCACTTGGTAGTTTCTCTTTGCAACAGAAAAAACATTATTTTCAGCACCATTTATTAAATGATATAAGTACCTCTGGCCACATAAAGTTAAGATTGCAAGATTTATAGATAAACTACACAGTCTATCTTTTAAGTATACAAACACAAAAACACACACAAACAAACTGAGAGTGTGAACATTTTCTGTAAAGCTGCTTTTCCCACCATTAATGCTGTAATTCTTCTCTGAATCGAATACAGCACAAAAATGCTTGAAATGTGCTCTGCAAAAATTAGCAAAGCTCAATATTTACAGCCAACATCAAACTCTGCAAATATGAAAGTGTTTCACACTGCAACAATATAAACAGTGACTGATGTTCCACAGGTATCATCACAAAAGCTTTACTGGCGTAACGCTGTCACCAAATCTGAATTACATTACTGTTATGTTACATATTATGGTACATTATTGTTACATGATCTTAACTTCATGCCACTTTGATAACAGAGTCTCAAAAACAGCTTTTATTATATTTTTTGATTAAAGATAAAAAAAAAAAACATTTCTCTTGAAAATCCTCATATTATACAAGAAAGGTTTCCAAAGTCATTATCTCCCTTACTGGCACGTTCTCCTTTTCAGTTTTTACACTTCAGAGTGTTTGATAGCATTTGCTTCACTCTGAATCCAGCTGCTGATTATTTTACTCTTTAGTCCTTTTTAAGGTATTTAGATGAAAAAATATTGAAAAATATTTTTGTTTCACTCATACCATAACCAAACTACTAAAAATCCTGAATTCTAACCTAATTCTAATCTAATTAGTTTTATAACATTAATGTTTTCAGTTTTTTGGTCTAAACTGATATGAGATCTTTTCTTCTTTTTTCAGCTGCCGTATTTAGGAGTCACCACAGTGGATCTCCTGCTTCTATCTCACCCTGTCCCAGCATCCTCCTCTGTCCCACCAACTAATTTCACTCATGTTTAGTGGTATAAAATTTGTAATTAAAGTACAGCTTATAGGATCAATGTGATGTTAGGTCACGCAGGTGTGTGTAAGTGTGTAAAATAACCATTTTAATGTCTGTAAGTATACATGTGGTGTGGACATCAAGATATTGCTTTTCTACTAGTTAATATTCTCTGCTGCTCTTATTTCTCAACTTGGTTCATTACACTTTAGCCTTACTTCCTCTCATTTGGTTTCTTTTTGTGATGCTAACTTGGCACAATATTTTCTAAAGTTTGGTGCCTGAGGATCTTGTTGCATAATAAGCCTGGGTGTATTCAACCAGAAGAAACAATTTCCTCTGTCTGCCTCCTGGTTCCATTTTTTTCTTCTTCACTCAAGTAATGGGAAAAGAAAAAAGAAGAGAAAGAAGCCAAGTGAACGAAGACCGGGGAAAGGAAGTTGGAGAGGTGCTGTGATGAGAGTAGAGGAGAAAAGCGGCTTACAAGATGGATGCTCTTTTGAGGAGAGAAGATCTATATTTTTTAAATGAAGCGGGCATGCCTTATTGATATTTTTACAAGAAAAACACTGTCAGTGCGGGTCAGTAAAAATCTCTGTTTTGCACTCTGGATTCAAGCTGCAATTGGTTTTGCTTCCCAGCTGGAGCTCTGGAATCTCTACTCAGTTGTCAAGCTTTCTTTCTAGCAGATTATCACTCTTACCCCGAGAAATGAGACCACGCAATGATCCAGTCTATCTTCATTTGCAGGCACAATCCGCATTAAAAAACACTAGTACGTACACTAACACATAACCGCACAATCACGAGCCGGCTCTGTAACACTACATCTCTGCTGGGGAAGCTCATTAAACACATACACCAACAGTGAGAAAAACCAATGATGCAGTGCATGATACGTGTGTGTGTGTGTGTGTGTGTGTGTGTGTGTGTGTGTGTGTGTGTCAGGGTGGTGGGGCACACTCACAAATTGAACAAATGTACAAGAATACAGGGGAAGAAAAGACAGACAAGGATTAACAAGATGATTGAAGCGTGCTGAGAAATCACTGAAGAAGCAAAAACCATCTGCCTGCAGGTTTTTATTAGGGATCCAGTCTCTACAACTTCAATGGATGGTTGCTGAGTTTAGGGCTAAAAGCAACATTGATCCTATCCTCCTCTGCATGCAAGAAGAAAGACTCTAAATCTAATGTTAATGTTTGTGAATTCAAGAACTGCACCACAGACGGTATTTAAAAGATGGGTGTTGCTATTTGTGTGAGAATTCGACATTAGCTTAGGGGCTGACTAGGGCTGGGCGATATGGCCTAAAATTCATATTGCGATATAATTTGAAGCTATAAAAGATATATTATTTTCTTCTGTATAACGTATTTTCCACACTATAAGGCAAACTTAAAATCCTTTAATTTTCTCAAAAATCGAGAGTGTGCCTTATGTATGAATTCTTGTGCTTACTGACCTCGTACCGATTTTGGCATGCAGAAATCTGTTAAAAAATGTTTTAGTACAACTTTGGTAAGCCGCACTGCTTGATGGATTGTCATCTGATTGAGTAATCTGGGTCCAAAACTCCGTCCCTTCAGGTCCCAAAGTCAAACGAACACTGGGAGTTAAAAACGGTCTAAATTCTTTAATCTTTAATAAAATCATCACCGTTGCTGCTTTACCATGTGTAACAATTAAGTTTAACATCCAGGCATCCATGAAAACAGAAGTTATTACATTTAACGGAGTTAGAAGTTAACAGGAAGTTAGCTCGCTAGTTTCCACCTAAACATCACATACCATCTTCTGTATGAGATTTTTGAAACGAATTAAAACGTACAGCTCTGCTACCACTTCCAAAATAATGAAGACAGAAAACTAAACAGCAGTGGCGTTTGCAGGGTTACTGAAGTTGGACTACTTGGTATATAATGTTGTGCTACGTGATTGCTAGCTACACTAATTAGCACAGTGAAGCTGGAGGATGAACGCCAACTTTTTTCCACTCGATAAAAGTTAACGTGAGGGATTCTGGTGGTTAGGGACAAATGCAATCGCATAGCAGGATGCTATACACGGGCCAAACTTCAGTCAGGAGAACAACTGAGATCATTCATCCACAATACGAGGTTAGTTATTAATATACTGCAACAAAGAGCAGCTGCGAGAGAATTCAACATTAATGAATCAATGTTATGGAAGTGGAGGAAGCGCAGTTTTTGGCTTTCCCCATATTTCAAAAGTGCTTCATCTCTTTGCTATGACTCTATGTATAATTTGCAGATGATAATTGTTGTAGCCACTGCGATGCTTTCGACCAAAACAGGCGCAGCTTGATGACATCATCAACATGCGCTATCGCGATAGAGCGGTATAGTCAAAATCTCTATCGTTGGCCAAATTTATATAGTTTCTATCGTATATCGTTTATATCTACCACACAGCCAGTGATATGATTTTCAGGTCATTGAAATACTCCAAAAGCAGCGACAGTCAAACGCTCCATATGGGAGACACAAATTAGCAAAGCTGAAGCTTCTACTGTCTGGTCAGCTATCAACACCACTATTAAGCCTGAACGACTTCAACTCAATTCCACTCACACCTGTCATCACTAAGTGCCTGGAACATTTCATTCGAAGCCCTTCCACCATGATCAACCTTCCCTCTGGAGACCCCCACCAGTTTGCCTATACAGCAAATAGGTCAAGTGAGGACACAATAGCTACAGCTCAACCTTTAACACAATCATCCCCAACATCCTGGTGAGGAAACTGTCTGACCTGTCCCGGCTCTCACTTACTCCTTGATCCTCAACTTCCTCACCAACTGCCCACAGACTGTCAAACTCGGTCCTCACCTCTCCTTTACTTTAACACACACACTTGTGGCTCCCCACAAGTGTGTGTTTTGAGCTCACTGTTCTACACTACCCTAACCCTAATCTGCATACAGGGATTCAATTCAATTCGATTTTATGTATACAGCGCCAAATGTCAACAACAGTCGCCTCAAGGGACTTTATATTGTAAGGTAGACCCTACAATAGTACATACAGAGAAAAACCCAACAATCATATGACCCACTATGAGCAAGCCATTTGGCGACAGTGGGAAGGAAAAACTCCCTTTTAACAGGAAGAAACCTCCGGAAGAACCAGGCTCAGGGAGGGGCGGCCATCTGCTGCGACTGATTGGGGTGAGAGAAGGAAGCAGGATAAAAGACATGCTGTGGAAGAGAGCAAGGGATTAATAACAAGTATGATTCAGTGCAGAGAGGTCTATTAACAGACAGTGAGTGAGAAAGGAAACTGAAGAAAAAATACTGAGTGCATCATGGGAATCCCTCAGCAGCCTACACCTATTGGAGCATAACTAAGGGGGCATTCAGGGTCACGTGATCCAGCCCTAACTACATGCTTTAGCAAAAAGGAAAGTTTTAAGCCCAATCTTAAAAGTAGAGATGATGTCTGTCTCCTGGAAGCTGGTTCCATAGAAGAGGGGCCTGAAAACTGAAGGCTCTCCCTCCAATTCGACTTTTAAATACTCTAGGAACAACAAGTAAGCCCGCAGTTCGAGAGCAAAGTGCTCTAATGGGGTGATATGGTACTACAAGGTCATTAAGATAAGATGGGCCCTGATTAGTCAAGGCCTTGCATGTGAGGAGCAGGATTTTGATTCAATTCTGCATTTAACAGGAAGCCAATGAAGGGAAGCCAAGATTGGAGAAATCTGCTCTCTCTTTCTAACCCCTCGCAGTACTCTTGCTGCAGCATTTTGGTTTAACTGAAGGCTTTTCAGGGAGTTTTTAAGACATCCTGATAATAATGAATTACAACAGTCCAGCCTGGAAGTAATAAAGATATGAACTAGTTTTTCAGTGTCACTCTGAGACAGGATATTTCTAACTTTAGAGATGTTGCACAAATGGAAGAAAGCAGTCATATGTGTTTAATATGTGCATTGAAGGACATATCCTGGTCAAAATTACTCCAAGGTTCCTCACAGTATTACTGGAGGCCAAGGTAATGCCATCCAGAGTAAGAATCTATAGTAACAATCAGGATGGCAGAGTATATTTCTAAAATTTTCAAGGCCAAGTACAATAACGTCAATTAGATCTGAATTTAGAAGCAGAAAATTAGATGTCATTCAGTTCTTTATGTCTTTATAAAGACCTGGATGCAGTTACACCAATTGCTGTGTGTTATTTGGCTTCATGATAGATAAAGTTGTGTGTCATCTGCATAGCAGAGACTGTGATGGGCTCTGAAACCCCATCACAGTACAGAATATGAGGTGCTGAATATGTCTGTGTGGTGTTCAGTAAGCAATCTGGCTTACACAAGGCCAAAGGAGATGATCCTGGACTGTAGGAGGCACAGAGTAGACCTGCCTCCACTCTACATATGCTGACCTCTCCTGGAATGCAAACACTTCCACCATCATCAGGAAGTCACAGCAGCATCTGCACTACCTGAGAGTGCTCAGAAAGAACAACATCTGTGAGAAACTGCTGACCTTCTACCACTCGCTATAGTGTATCACAGTGTAGTTCACACATTGCACCCAGGCTGAGCGGAAGACGCTCCAGAGAGTAGTCAATACTGCACAGAAGATCATCGGCTACGCCCTCCCCTCTGTTGCAGACATCTACACATCCCACTGCCTGAACAGAGCTGAGAGACTCCACCCATCCTACATCTTGCATCCCACCTGTTTGACCTGTAGGCCTTTAGGAGATTCTACAGGTTAATCCAAACCAGGACCATGAACACACGCCCCACTTAAAGTCACACATCAGTACCTCTCACACATACAACACACACACACACATATGCACACATACAGTAACACACACTCACACATAAACTTACACATCACTACCACACAAGACAAGTGCAATACTTGAGAGCAACCTTGCACATTTGTATAAACCTTGTACATTTGCACAGTTTTATAGCTGGTATTTTTAGATTTGTTTATGTTGGCTATTTCTTTGTTTTTATTATTTTTTATTCTAAATGCTGCTACCAGGTAGCTGCTTCTATATTTCGTATAACGTCCGATGTTTAATGACGGTAAAAGGATTATCATTCTGATTTTATTTGAACCCAGTGCAGGAATAACAGACTCCACCACTTGCAACAGAGGGCACAATAAAGAGAGATAAATGCTGAATCTGAATACATTTAAAAGCTACAGTTTTAACCCGAATGACCACATACACAGACAAATGAAAGGAAAATGCAACATAAACATGTTCAAACACGTTAGACAACCACATGCTGTCACAACAGCTTTAGTGCCCTTTGCAATTGATGAGGCTGCAACAAATGCTGTTTAACACAAAATCTCCTTTAGGTGTTCAGCAAGTAAAGATGTGATGACTGTAAAGCAAATAGCACAGGTTTCTCACTGTTTTTGTCCTCTAAATGTTCAGTAAGCTCTCCTTCTCTACATATCAGGTTATTGTCATCACTGTAGAAAACAGTCTCATCTGAAGATGATCATTCACAACAATTTGATTTACAGTGACCCTTTCCCAAAGGGACAAATGTTCTGGATCATTTCACCGAAGGAGTGGAATGATTCAGGTAATTCCTATTGATTTAAGAATTTTCTTTTTCCTTGCAACCCACCTATTGTTACCTTCGTCCATAAAGATCTCACTGAATGTCAGCTAAATTAGAAGCAGGAAACATGGCATGAGAATTTTCCATGCTGTTGGTTTTAGGAACAACATCTTTAGGCCAGGATAAGAGGTTTAGCTAAACATGGGGATTTCACCGATGGTGCCACCATTTCAATGGTCTGAAATGATGGTAGTTAAAAGGTCAAAATGGGAAGCTATGAGCTGCCAGCTAGTTTCAACCAAGCCAAACCATCCATTCACAACCATTTTCTTTTCTTTGAGGATTTTTTTTTCTTCATAAGGTCACCACTATGGTGAAAAATAAGAAGTGGCCTACACAGAAGACTTATTTCTAAGTGAAAGAAGGGTCCCAAAAAATATCAGGGATTAGAATGCTAACTTTTCGATAGATAGATAGATAGATAGATAGATAGATAGATAGATAGATAGATAGATAGATAGATAGATAGATAGATAGATAGATAGTGTTTGAGACACCAACTTTGTTCCTCACTTAGTGTCAGCCAGCTTTCTAATTTGCATGCTGATGCTCCGACTCGAGGAATCCCCTCTCCCAATTAACTGCGGAGCTGGCTGACTGGTGATTTCTCTATTTTTCTTTGTCTCTGCATCCACTCGTGCCTGATCGTGGCTCCCACGCA